>NC_071398.1:80837083-81137595 GCF_022682495.2 Desmodus rotundus
CCTCTGTGTCCACCCTCTCCCTGCCAGGCCCCAGCTCTAGGTAATGAGAAGGCCTGCCCCGCTTCGGGTGCCGTCCTAAATCCTTCTCATTTCACCTCCCAGTCACCCCGTCAGCCCTCTGCCTAGGGGATTGTCCAGTCCGTGGTATTGGGCAGGTAGCCAGACAAAAAGCAAACACCTGTTTTGTTGGCTAATCCATGGGAAGAAGTGGGAATGATTCTTTGTGCCATTCTCAATAAAGGGCCATTTCTGGCCCAGAGTGTTCTGCAGAAGGCAGGACCGAGGCCACCTGACACCTGCAAGCCGAGTGAGTTGGGAGTCTTAGCAGAGAGTGAGTAGACCCCCAACATCCCATCTGGCCCCCTACTTTGATTTTATTGGGGCTTTCCTCCCCCTGGCCTCTTAGGAGCCAGTGTTTTAAGGGGTTAGCTATTTCCATTTCTCAGAGGGGGAGCAGTTGAGGTGGCTGTTACTGCAGTAGCTTGAGAGACCACTTACATTCAGATGGGACAAGCCAGGGACAAAGCAATGGAGGAGTGAGTTACTGGGTGAAGATGAATTAAGGATGCTCATTTCCAGCTCAGGGGCAGTCTCCACTTCCCTTATTTTCTCTTAGAAAGACCCTTGGCCCTCATCTACCACCCCGTCCTCATGGCCCCCACAGAAGCCTGGGGAGTGGGATTTGAGGAAGCCTGGATTTTTCCCATAGATCTTCCCCTGGTCACATGAGCCTGTGATCTGAGAACTTCTGGGGCTCCCTGTTTATCTCCCTAGCGTCTAGATCTCTAACCCCTCAGCTATGTGTTTACCCCTCCCTCCTTGCTGGCTCTGCCGAGTGAGTCACACAGCTGGAGATATGTTTGAACAGAATGAGAGGCTGCCTATAATTTGGAGGTGGCTGGGCTTCTCCCCAAGACTATTTATGGGGTTAGAGGCTGCTTACCTTGTGATTAGCTCTGATTCTTTTTTTTTTTTTTCCCCGGAGAAGAATGCTCCATTTTGTATCTTGCCTTTCTGAGAGTCCCCGGTGGGGACCACCCTGCTAGACATTTCGGGGTATCGCAAAAGCTCTCTGGAACCCACTAACAGCCATGAGGTCACTCTTGCTCCAGAAAACAACCAGGGGCACCAAGCAGAGAGGTGCCCAGGTTTCCCTCCTGGGCTCTGAGTGGTGGGGTGAGGTCTCTGACCTTGGTGATTGGGTTCTCTGATTGTGGAGAATGAGGTGCCAGAGAGAACCCTAGATTTGTTCATAGGCTTCATTTCACAGTTTGTCTCATTTACTCTCCTCCCTCTCAGTCTTCCCAGAGCTCCCTGGGAAAATAATGCTGTCTCACCTTCATGAACTGATTTATGGTTTGCAAAGTACTTTTACCCTAACGCAGGGTAGTTATCATCATTCCCATTTTGCAGACAGAAAACTGAGAGAAAGTGATTTGCTGAAGGATGAATAGCTGTCAGCTGGACTAAGACCTCACCTGCGACTCCAAGTTTATTAGTTTTTCTCTCTCTTTATATATTTTATTATAGGAGTGTGGCATGAATACATTTTTGTTGTTCAAGTTTAAAACACTGGAAGTATATAGAATGAAAGTCTTTTTACTTTTCTGCCCTTCTCTAGAGTATGGAAGTTTGGTGCTTTTCCTATGCGCTTATTTTCAAGAAATGCCATGTGGTGTGATGGTTAGCAGCACAGACTCTGGAGCCACAGGGCCTGGGTTTGAATCTTGCTTCTGCTCCTTACTAGTTACATGACCTCGGGCAAGATACATCACTTCTGTGCCTCAGTTTCCTCATCTGTAAAATGGGGGTATTGATAACAATACCTACCATATAATATTGTTACAGTGAGTTACAATATGTCAAGCTTCAGTGAGTTAATATATGTCAAGCATTAGAACAGGAGCCGATAGGGCTCAGCACATAGTAATTGCTGTATATATGGGAGTTGGCAAATACCACCGCTATGAAAAATGTATGTATACTTAAGTATAGATACTTCATTGAGAAGTCATATTTTAAAAATTAATTTGCAACTTGCCTTTATTCACTTAATACATCTTGAAGGTCTTCTCCTGTTGATGGTAGAGGGTTATCTATCAGCAGTATAGTGTCCCTAGGGTAGATGTTGCCATACTAGTTTGTTCACTCACTCATTCTCTAGACAATATTTATGCTCTTTGCAGTTTTTTACTACTATACGCAGTATTGCAGTCAGCAGTTTTACACATATACCCTTGGTCAGATGTACATGGATTTGCATAGGGCATATTTCCTGAAAGTGAAATTACTGGGTCAAGGGGTTTATGAAATATGCAAACTCCATTAATATTGCTGAATTGACTTCCAAAAATACTTGTACAAACCAACCCTGTCTCCAAGAATATATGGGATTAGTCCTTTTCCCTTCATCCTCCCCAAGCCTGGGGATTATCCATATCTTTTTTGCCATTTAGTTGGTCTAAAAATGCTATTTTTGCAGGATTTACGTGAAGAAAAGCCAGTTGCTTTACTGAAAAGCAAGAAGGAAGACTCACCTACATGGACACCTGTGTAGTGAATGCCCAGTTTACCAATACGTTTGAGGCCCCCGGGGTCCCTCCTAGATTCTAACCTGTTTCCTGCCCAGAAGTAATGACTGTCTTGGATTTTCTGTTTATTTCCTTTTTATTATATTTACTACATGTCCAAGTAATACATTGCTTAATTTGACATATATTAACTTTATATACGTGGTATCGTCTCTATTCTATAGCTTACCTTTTCACTGAACATTCATTTTGAGACTCATTCATGTCAACGCATGCAGCTGTGCACTTACTGTCACAGCTGTGTGTCATGGACTAACATGCCAGAGTTGATTCATGCATTTGCTTGTTAGTGGACCGTCTGAGTTGTTTCCAGGGTTTGCAAGCAACACTGCTGTGAGCATACTTCTGCGTGCCTTATTTTGACACTTCTTAAATCTATAAGTTTAATGAAATCCACCCCACCCCTCCCCACTCCCAGTGGTAACTCATTATTGTTTTTACTTGCATTGTTCTGATTACTGGTGAGGCGGAGCCTCTTATATATATTCATTAGTCACCTTTATTCCTTCTTAGAGTTGCCTTTCTTAGTCTTTATTTCCCCCACCCTTACTTCCCTCTCCTTTTCATGTCTGCTTTTCTTCAGTGTTCCATACTGCTTCTCTGCACGGAGGAGTCTTGAGTTTCTCAAAATAAAGGGAATTGGGGAAATGCCTGACCCCCATTCATGCAACACATTTCTTGAGCACCTACTCTAGGCCAGACACGTGCTAAGTAAGCTCTCAATGTCGTCATGGAGCTCATGATTTTATTGGGGGAGATGAATGAACATGTAGTTATGAAGGAATGGGGGTGGGCCAGTGTTAACAGTGTAGGATGTGTAGGCCTTGGCTGGGTACCTCAGTTGATCAGAGCATTGTCCTAAGATGCTAAAATTGTGGGTTTAATCCCTGGCCAGGGCACATACAAGAGTCAGCCAATGAATACATAAATAAGTGGAACAATAAATTGATGTCTGTCTGTCTGTCTGTCTCTCCCTCCCTACCTCTCCCTAAAATCAAAAAATAAAAAAAATCAAAAAAAATTAGTGTAGGGTATGTGGTGTGCAGGGAGCAGGCTCTGACTTAGGAGTCCTGGAATAGGACCCTCAGAGAAAGGATGCCTGAGCTAAGCCTTGAAAGATGAGTGGGAATTTTCCAAGGAGGCAAGGGAAGGGAGGGTGACCCGGAGGGAGAAAACAGTCTGTGCACCAACAGGGAGGCGGGAGCATGTATTGCATGAGAAGACTGATGAACAGAAGGAGAACTTTGGATTGGGTGCCTTTCTACAACTGGGTTAGGAAAGTTTAGGAAAGTTAGGGAGTGGGGTACTGGTGGGAGCCAAGACTTTATGTGGTATAGACAACGAGGGGACTTCAGTGCCACAATTAGGAGGCACTGAATTTTTTTTTTTTTTGCCTTAAAAAAAACCATTCTATTTAACAATAATGTGCATCCATGAAAGTGCATGTATCATAAATGCACAATCAGTTCGCATAAACGGGCCGCTCTCCTTTAACCAGCTCCCAGGTAAGAAGCACACCAGGACCAGCAGCACGGCAGCCCCGCCTGTCCCCTTACTGGCATCACCTGCCCTCACCCTGAAGGGTGGCTATGCGCCTGACTTCTAAAGTGAATGTTAATTTTGCTTGTCTTTATACTTTTTATATTTGTGGAGTCATATACTGTAGTTTTGCATCTGAATTCTTTTGCTTAATATTTCTGTGAGCCTTCTCTCTGTTGCATGCTCATTATTTTTTCTGTGCGCTGTTCCATTGTATGGCTCTGTCAGAGTCATCCAGTCTACTTTTGATGGCCACTTGGGTAATTTCTAGTTTTTGGCTAGGCAAATGCTATCTTGACCACACTAGTGTATGTTTTTATGGGGAACATGGGGGCCGACAGGTAGGAGTCGAATTGCTGTGTTGGAGGGCGTGCACGGGTTCAACTTCGGCAGATTTTCCGAGGTGGTTGTGATAATGAGCAGTCCCACTGCCAGTGTGAGTTCCCATGACTCCGCACCCCCCACACTGGGGGCTGTTTGTTCTCAGTCTGTTGAGTATTTGCACTATTACTTTGCAGTTCTAGCTTTTTGATGTGATGACTAATGAGGTTGAACCCTTTTGTTACGTGTATTGGCCCTCGGGATACCCTCTTATGTGATGTATTTATTCAGGGTTTTTCTGCCCACTTCTCTGTTGGGTGCACTCTCTTGTTCTTTTTGTCTCCTTCCCTCCCCCAGCCCTTTCTCTGTTTCTTTTTTAAAATATATTTTTTCTCTTAGATTTTGGAATCATTTTAGATTTACAGAAAAATGGCAAAGATAGGACAGGACATTCTTGTACGTTCCTCACCTAGTTTCCCCCGGTGTTAACATCTTGTATAATAACCATGATCTGTAGGTCATAACTAAGAATTAGTGCATTGACGCTGACACAGTATTAGCTAAATTATAGCCATTACTTAGGTTTCACCAGTTTTCCACTAATGTCCTTTTTCTGATCCAGGATCCAGTCCAGGATATACCACATTGTATGTAGCTTTTTATTTTTATTTTTTGTCTTGTGGACATTCTTTTTATATCCTGAATATCCTTTGTTAGATATATGTAGAATGAGTATCTTCTGCTCTGTGGTTGCCACGTACCCTCTTAGTGGTGCCGTTTGATGAACAAAAGTTCTAAATTTTAATGTAGTCCTGTTTATTTTCTGGGGAGGATTTTTTGTGCCACGTTTCAGAAAATCTGCCTCTGTCAAGGTCATAAAGATGTTCTGTGTTTTCCTATAAAGCCTTTATTGTTTTGCTTTTTACATTTAACTCAGCAATCCACTTGGAATTGATGTTTGCATGTGGTATGAGACAGGAGTTAACATACATCTTTTTCACAACAAGGCATTTTTACATTAACCTATAAGCGTGTAAGAAATTCTTTTGGAAAATATTTTGAAGAGGAGCATTATTTCAGATTTTGAGGAGCTGGCATTTTTGTATACCAGTGACTTTTTTGTAAGTCACTGTGTTCTCACTTAAGCACCATACTCTATTTTACCAAATAATAAACGGAGGCTGAGGCAGAATAAGATCTCTGTACGCAACAAAGGCAAGCCAGCGCCGGTGCTTGAACCACGGTCAAAGTGTTCCAAATGCTATTCTTTTTCCACAAAGATGAAAGAAAGTCAAGTTCGGCTTCTCAGATAATGGGCCAGGCAATAAATCTGGTAGTGATCTAGCTACTGCTCTGTGTATCACCTCATTCTATCAAAGTAAAATATATTTCTAAAATAAAATAATAAAATATAAGAATTAAGAAGAAAAAAAGAAATTGATAGTCACCTTCATGAGGGGTTAGGTTGAATAAATTATCTTAATCTATTCAGTGGCGTGCTAGGAGCCATTAAAAGCCAGTTTTGAAGAATGTTTAATGTGATGGAAATTAATGATGAAATAAATAGTGAAGTGGAAAAAAGCAAGTTTGTAACTGTGTACAGTGGTATGCCTTTTAAAAATACCCATAGAAAAATCTTAAAGAACACTTACATTTTAAGAGTGGCTATTTTGGGGTAGTAGGGATTATCAGTATTTATTTTCTTTGTTATATTTTTAAATTTTTGTCCCTGAAAGTATTAATTCTTTTTTTCCCAGGTGATTATAGATGCAGTTGTGAGAAATAATAGAGATCTCCTGTACCCTTTACTTAGTTTTCCTCAGTGGTAACATCTTGCAAAACTATATACATTGTCACAACCAGGACAGTGACATCAATACAGTCAAGATACAGAGTATTTCCCTCACCAAACAGATGCTTCAGGGGCCATTGTAGAGCCACACCCGCCTCCTTCCCACCCCCATCTTCTCCTTAACTCCCGGCAACCACTGCTCTGTTCTCCATTTCTATAATTTTGGTATTTCAAGAATCTTACTGAAATGGAATTCTATAGCACGTAACCGCTTGTGATGGGCGTCCTTCACTTAGCACAATTCTCTGGAAATTGTTGTTGCATGTATCAGGAATTTGTTCCTTTTATTAAAAGTAATTAATACTTTTTAAAAAGATTTTATTTACTTTTAGAGAGGGGGAGGGAGGGAAAAAGAGAGGGAAAGAAACATCAACGTGTGGTTGCCTCTTACACGCCCCCAACCAGGGACCTGGTTCACAGGCTGGCACTCATTCCACTAAGCCACACCAGCCTGGGCTAAATGTAATTAATAGTTTTATTGGTAAGTATTCCATGATACAGATGTACCACAGTTTGTATAACCATTCCCCTACAAAGGATATCTGGGTTGTTTCTAGTTTTAGAGTATTAGGAATAAAGCTGCTATAAACACTCCTTTGCAGGCTGGGCTGCCCCAGTTTTTCCCACTTCCTCCAGGTGTGAGGAGATGGCATTTTAATCAAAGTGCACGCCTGTGTCCTGTGGACAAGTTGGCGGCCACTCTGGCTCTTTTGAAATCATTTTCTCTCTTTTCTTTTGTAATGTTCTCTTGATCTAGCTGCCATGGAGCACTCACTGTGCCTTTGGCCACCCACAAGGAGTTAACAGAAGGGGCAGTTGCTCATGGGACACAAATAAGTAAGAGGCAGAGGCAGGTGCCACAGGAGGCCCTGCGAGCTCAGGGAGGGAAGGAAGCATCATGGAAAATGTGGCATTTGAATGTGAGCTCTTGAGGGCCTTGCTGATGCCCCAGCTGAAAACTGGAAGAAAGGCCATACAACTCAAAGGGAGTGCGGAGCGCAAAGTCACAGAAGTGGGGAAGCACGCACTGGCCGGGGGCACTGAGGAGCACGAGCAGAAGAGGTGGATTGGCCCAGACCGTGGGGACCCCTCAGTGCCACACTGAAGATCTGGCTTTTATTTGTAGTAATTAAATGCTTTGGTAAAACCAGCTACATTGCCAGCATTGGGAAGGCTTAAAGGTCATGTGGGGGTGTCTTTGCGGTCTTTCCTAAATTTGGGTTTATTCCAAGAAGTGGGGGGAGGCTAATATTCAAGTACCTCCATCTGATGTGGCAGAGAACAGCTTCCACACGTTTTCAGTTAATCTTCAAAAAACAGCCCTCAGGTGGATGGCAGTATTCTCGTTTTACAGTGAGAACACTGAGAGCCAAGTGTCCGGCCACAGAGGCCGGTTTCTTTGCCAGGTTGCTCTTTCCTCTATAAGAAGGACTGTTGCTTGCCCACAGAAGCTTCTCCCAACTCCTTGGGCAGACTCCATTTTTTCTTTCTCGGTTCCTTCCCACAGACATTTGGAAGGTTAAGAGGGTGCCTCCAAATCTGTCGAGGCTGAGATGGCATTTATACCTCTGGATTTCAGTGCAGGGGATGACCAGATGACCTCAGGTCACTTTTATCCTCGGGTAGCTCAGCACCCTGCTCTTTATTGCCTGGAGGATATACTCCCCCTTCATGCTCTCACGGTATCGGTATCGAAGGTGGAAGAGTCCTTAGGGATACTTAGTACATCCTCTGATTTTTCTGGTTGGAACCAGAGGCCCAGAGTGGCTAAGCCTCTCATCTACCTGGACACATAATGCAGGTTTTAAGGCAGGGTTTGGTCCATTCTGCCTTGCTGACCATCTCTCAATGCTATTCTATCCCAAATCTCCAGCCCCTACTTTCCGCCTTACCAAACCTGAGGGCTTCTCCCTCAGGTTTTCTGTTGTCCCCACAATGTGGGTTTTAAACCTTCTCTGAATTCTAAAAGAAAATCTGCTTCTTCCTTTGAAATTGGGCTGATCTCTAGATAAATACCCAGTGTCTTGCCTGCTTTCATTTGGATAATTTCTGTGTGGCTCATAGAAATATAGGTGTTTGGATTCAGGTACCTTCTTACAGTTTGATGCAGGAAAGAATCCTAGTCTTGTAAAGTGCATCAGTAACTTCTCGGTCGGCTGTTAGGCATGGGAATCCTGGATTGGGGCTGGCCAATTCAGGGTGCCTTCTCCAGGCTTGCGGCAAGGGGAGCCCACTCAATGTGCTTTCTGCCATCTGGGGACCAGGGTAGTCCCTCTGAAGCTGCGTGGAGCAGGGTGCTGTGTGGTCTCTG
Organism: Desmodus rotundus; assembly: GCF_022682495.2. Taxonomy (NCBI): domain Eukaryota; kingdom Metazoa; phylum Chordata; class Mammalia; order Chiroptera; family Phyllostomidae; genus Desmodus; species Desmodus rotundus. The sequence continues at coordinate 80,845,698 of NC_071398.1, forward strand.
GTGCAGGGTAAAGAGGCCCCAGAGACATCCTGCCACCCAGGAGTGGCTGGACCTTGGGCAAGCTAATGTCACCTCTCCAGACCTCAGTTTTTCTTGTCTGTGAAGTGGCGATAATAAGGCCCACGCCACAGGGCTGGCACAAGTGCGCCTGTACCGTAGTGGACTGAAGGGAAAGGTTGTTGTTGCTGTCATTGTCATTATTAGGACAGTGTGGACATTCTCAGACTGACTCTCCAGAGTGAACTGACAGGAGATGAACTTGAACACATAGCCCAGAAGGTGTGGAGGTTTCTGGTGAGGTGGCCTCCTCCCCTTAGCCAGGACTCCTTCCCTGCCCTTGACCCCTCATCCCAGGGCTGCTGGGAGCCGTCTCTGTTGCTGTTGGGGAGCGTCTCTTCTCAGGCACACCCAGCTGACCTCAGCATGGTGCACTGCTTTGGAAGGTGGGGAGACTCCCACGAAAATTAAAACTAACCTGCAATTTCTACTAATTTTCCCCGTCTGGTGTTCTTGCTGCTGTGTGGCTTCTGGTAGAGGCTCTGAAATGAATTTTGGGGGGGAACGTCTGACGAATCCTTCAAGTCTTCTGAGGAGAGAGAGGGTTTCTACAAAGGTCAAAGTGCAGAAGTTTGTGCTTGTCGTATGATTCCTGAGCCACTTTTCTCTCTCTTTCCCTCTCTCAGGTGGGCAGAAAGACCTGTGCAGTGGTGTCTGGTTACTCAGCCAGTCATTCTCTGGCCTCGGAACTGGTGGAGTCCAACGATGGACATGAGGAGATCATTAAGGTAAGCTTAGTTCACCCCCACCTTTTCTCCCTCCATTCTTGCTCCCTACTGCATGTGAGAGGGAGCGGCTGACTTTGCCAAAAGCAGCTTAGGCTCTGACGAGAAGAACCAGACCTGTGGTGCTAGTTCCTGGACAAATCTTAACGATAGGAGACCACAGTCCATCTGTACTGATTTTGGTGCGACCCGGCCCCAGGCATGGCAGGTGGGCGGGGTAGCCTTTCTAGGTGTCTGTCCACTGTCCGTGTGTAGGTGCTGGGGTTATGGAGACAACTGGGAGGTGTGTTAATGAAACTTAGTTTTAAAAAATTAAAACAATTTTTGGGATTTCTTTTTAAAAAACAGCTTTTTGAAATAAAGTTTACATAACGTACAATTAACTTAAAGTATACAGTTCAGTGGTTTTTAATACACTCACAGAGTTGAGCAACCAATACCACTATTAACACCAAGATGTTTTGGGTCATTCCTTCCAGCTCCTAGCAATCACCAATCTACTTTCTGTCTGTATGGATTTGCCTCTTCTAGACATTTCATGTAAATGGAATCATACAATATGTGACCTTTTGTGCCTGACTACTTTCATTTAGCGTGTTTTCAAGGTTCAGCCATGTTATAATGTATGTCAATATTTATTACTTTTAATGGCTGAATAATGTTCCCTTACACAGCTATTTATATCATATTTTGTTACCCATCCATTAATTGGTGGACATTTGAATACTGGTCGTTTCTAGTTTCTGTCCATTATGAATAAGGCTGCTATGAATATTCATATACTAGTTGAATATTCATGTGAACATGTTTTCGGTTCTCTTGGTGTATATCTAGGAGTGGAATTGCCAGGTCATATGGCGACTCTACATTTATTCTTTTGAGGAGCTACCAGATTTGTCCCAAAGTATCTGCTTCGTTGAACATTCACACCAGCCATGTATGAGGGTTCCAATTTGTCTGCCTCCTCACCAACACTTGCTTTTTGACTGCAGCCACCCTAAAGGCCGGGAAGTGGTATCTTGCTGTGGTTGTAACTCGCATTTCTCTAATGACATCTTTTCATATGCTCACTGCCCGTGTGTATATTTTTTTTGGAGAAATATTTTCTCACATCCTATGCCCGTGTAAAAATTCAGTTGGTTTTAATTGTTGAGGTGGAACAAAGATTACATAAAGACATTCTTTATAATATTCTGAATGCTAGACCCTTATCAGATATATGGTTTAGAAATATTAAAATGTTTTTCCTATTCTCTGGTATTTCTTTTTACATTTTCTCAATGATGTCCTTTGAAACAAAAGTTTTTAATTTGTTGAAATCTGATTTATGTATTTTTTCTTCTGTCACTTGTGCTTTTGGTGGTGTATCTAAAAAGGCTTTGGCTAACACAAGGCTGCAAAGATTTATTTCTCTATTTTCTTCAAAGAATTATAGCTTTAGCTCCTATAAATAGGTCTGTGACTCATGTTGGGTTAATTTTTGGATGGTGTGAGGAAGGGGTCCAACCTCATTCTTTTGCATGTGGATCTCTCGTTTTACGAACATCATTTGTTGAAAAGACTGTTCTCTCCCATTGAATTGTCTAGTCACCCTTGTCAAAGTCAGTTGAGTGTGTTTTTACTGCACTACTATTATTTCTGGATTCTCAAGTGTAGTCCATTGATCCACATCTATGCCAGTCCCAGTCACTCCGATTTCTGTGGCTTTGTAATAATTTATTCTTTTTCAAGGTTGTTTTAGCTATTCAGAGTCCTTTGCATTTCCATATGAATTCTATGATGTTTGTTAGTTACTGCAAAGAAGCCAGCTTAGATTTTGATAGGAACTATGTTGAATCTGTAGATGGATTTGGGGAATATTGCTCTCTTAACAATGTTGTCTCCCAATCCATGAAAATAAGATGTTAGTTCATTTTTTAAGATCTTTTATTTCTTTCAACAATGTTTGGTAATTTTCAGAATACAAATTTAAACTTTGTTTAATTGACTAAGTCTTTTTTGTTGTTGCTAGTATTGTAAATAGAATTGTTTTCTTAACTTCATCTTTGGATTGTTCATTGCTAGTGTGTAGAAATACAACTACATTTTTGTATATTGATCCGGTATCCTACAACCTTTCTGCATTCCTTTATTTGTTCTAGCAGGATTTTAGTGAATTCCTTTGGGTATTCTTATATACATAATCATGGCAAATATCTGGGTGCCTTTCATTAATTTATCTTTCTTCCTTAAAGTTATTGCATGGCCCTACCCACTGATTCTGTCACTGTAATCACTGGTAACAAACACTTTAGTATATATCCCCCCAGACTGTTTTTCTATACATAGGTATTTTTTTCAAAAAATATAATTGTATTATATACTTTATTCTATAATTTGCTTGTCCTCCCACCAATTTAATTGTAGTTTATCATAGCTGTGTCCATCTGACATTCTAACGGCCTCACAGTATTCTATTGTAGAGATACCATACTTTACTTATGTAATCCCCCATTGTTAGACATTTGTCTCTCTTTTTGTAGCCATAAACAATATTTTGCTGAACATGTTATTAACTTAATAACATGTCCTTTATAACACAAATAATAAAGAAACATTTTCGCAATTATAAAAGATTCAAGCGTGGTATACAGAGAAAAATGTGTAAGTTCCCTTTACAATCCTTTTTCCATGAATTTATGTGTGTGGGTGTGTGTAAAAGTTTTACCAGTTTAGCCAAATTTATTTCATTAGAGTAAATTTCCGGAAGTGGATTTGGTAGGTGGAAGAGTAAATGTAGTTGTAAGTCTTCTCGTCTGAATCACCAAGTTGCCACCCAGAAAGGCGGTAACGATTTACCCTGCTCCCCGCAGTGTATGAGGCTGCCTGTGTGGAATATTTTAACTGGAGTTTCCTTAACTGAAGAGTATTGTTTTCCTTTTTGCAGGTGTACTTGAAGGGGAGGTCTGGAGACAAGACGACCCATGAGAAGAGTATTAACCAGCTGAAGAGTGAGGTCCAGTACATACAGGAGGTGAGCACCCTTTCTCTCTGTGGAAGTGACCTTTGTCCTTTCTCTTAACTCACATTTTTTTGTCTCCCTTCTTTTTGGGTTCCGATTTTCTCCCTTCTGCTCCCTTCGTATCTCCAAAGTGCCGCCATGCCCTATCATGTGTTAAATATAATTTCTGACCCATCCATTAATCCACAAAGCTTATTAAAGTCTGTGTGCCCAGCACTATTCCCCAGCCATCCTATCTAAAATTGCCGCTTTGCTTCCCCAGCTTGTCCTAACCCTCACCCTGTTGCCATATAACATACTACATGTGTTACTTATTTGTCTTTTGTGTTGTGTGTCTCCCCAGCAAGAACCCCGGGGCACAGGTTTTGCTTGTTTTGTTGTTTGTGCAGGAGGGACTGGGGACCCTCCTTCCCCCGGCCAGTGCCTAGGACAGCACCTGACTCCTAGGGGTACAGTTGGGGATGGACCCAGAGGTGGGTGAGTTGATGTGCTCTCCTTCCCTGTCCCAAAGCTGAAGCTCCTTGTCCTCCCCTCCCAGGCCAGGAACTGTCTGCAGAAGCTACGGGAGGATATAAGTAGTAAGCTTGACAGAGATCTAGGAGAGTCTCACCATCGACAGGAGATACAGGTAATAGGAAATGGTCGTTGGGTCCCTGGGGAGGAGGTGCGCTTGTGCCCGTCATCCCCTGGGTGCCTAATCTAACACCGCTGCCAGGAAAGGAGAGAATCTAGGTGATGCTGGTGTCTGCGAGCACTCTCAGCCATGTGAAGGCGAGCCAGCCGAGGGACACTGGCATTCACACACCTCAGCCCATGGATAGGACGCCTGTTCCTAAAACACTGCCTTAAAATTGGATTTATATAAATAAAAGTATTGTTCAGTTATTGGCAGGACCTGTTATCTATAAGGATCCTGTGGTCCATCTTCTTGTAATACAAAGTCTTATACAGCACAGTCACCAAGCCGATCTGACTCAATCTGGGTAACACCTGGAGTGAAATTGGAAGTACTGGTCCTTGTCGATTACTTATCTGTGTATATTGTTGCTTCTGCACTGGGAGGGGAAGCTCCTCGAGGTTAGGGTTCACCCCGTCTCTGCGTCCCCGCACGCTGCACAGGGGCTGGGGTGCAGAAAGCCATCAGCAAATGTTTACTCAGCTGAACTAATTGGAGAAGACTTCTTGGGATAGACGCTCCTGGGATCCTGTTTGTCAGCTTTTCTAAACTTTGAGGACAGAAATGTCCTCAGGAAAGTAGAACTGTCTCTTCCATGACTTGATCCTCATCACCCATTAGATTCTGAGTTGTCTTTTCTTCACTTGGATGTGCTTTGGGTGGGGTGGTCTTTCCCAGCAGCCCCTGCCCTCATTTTCCTGAGGAGAAGCATGGGCTAGAACCTAGTGCCAGCCAAGTTCCTCTTTGGTTTGGGTGTGCACTGGCTGGGTGGCTGAGATGCCCGAATGCATTTTGCTGTGGCTGAAGGTGGGGCTTTCACTGCCTGAGCTCACATCTGGTTGGTGCGAGGTGCTTCGTCAGGTGACCGAAGAACCCATTGCTCAGAGAACAGCCCAAAGTCCAGGCCTCTTGTTTGCACAGCCAGAACTCATACGATAAACAATTAGGTTTGGGGTTGGAAAGAATTGCAGCCAGTGCTGCTTCCCCTTTTGATTTATGCTTTGTCAAGCCTTGTGAGGATCTCTAAGGGGCAAGGGAGCATCTTTGTCTGTGGCAAGCAGCTGCTTGTATTCCCTGAGCTGCAAGGAGTGGGCCTGCATATTTTCCAGTCTGTTGAAAGGTTTTAGCCTAAAGTTTCTTTCCTTCATCCTCCCTACAAGGCTAGACTATTCCTTCTGAAGGTGGCACACCTTTCTCCACTCCTGTCCTTTCCCTTTTCCCACACAGCACTGGGAGCCTTTTTTCCCCTCTCCCTTTTCCCTTTCCCTTGCCTCTTCTTCCTCTTCTCCCTCCTCCTCAGCCTCCTCAAACTCTCTCTCTGTCTGTCTATCTATCTGTGATTTGAGATCTTAGAAGAATAATGTTTAGAAGTCTGCTGCTTGGGATTGTTTTAACTACCATTTTATTTATTTTTTGAACAGATGGTGCTAGAGAAGCCAAATGGTTTTAGTCCAAGTCCCACGACCCTGTACAGCAGCCCACCTGTGGTAGGTGACAAGGAAAACAATGCTAACTGCTGCTTAGCCAGGAGGCAAAACCCCTCCTCCCTGATCCCCTCATTTATTGCTTTTTCTCTCTCACTACATATAAGAGTAGAACTTACTTGCTGTAAAAATTGAAACAATGGAGAAACATATAAAACAGAACAACCTCTTCCTCAATCCCACTCCTTGGCGGTGTCTGCTGTTAACAGACTGAACTGTGTGGATCCTTCTAGAGCAGTGCTTCTCCGTCTTAACTGCCTGTTGGCATGACCTTGGGAGCTTGAAAGGACGTGATGTGTGTTTGCCGTCCTAGAGATTGTAATTGAATTGGTCTGAGATGGGACCTGGGCATCAGGACTTTTACATGCTCTTCAGGTTATTACAATGTTTAGCCAAAGGTGAGTACCAGTGTTCTAGAGCAGGGGTCCCCAACCCCTAGACCACGGACTGGTACCGGTTCATGGTCTGTTAGGACCTTGGCTGTGAGGGAAGCTCGTCTGAGCTCCGCCTTCTGCCTCCCTCCCCACCAGTCTGTGGAAAAACCAGTCCCTGGTGCCAAAAGTGCTGGGGACCGCTGTTCTAGAGTGTTTAAAAACCACGGACTACCATGTTTAAATACCGTGTGTGTGTGTGTGACTATAAACACGCATGTATATAACATATACATACTTTTCATAAATATAGGGTCATGAAAAACCGTAATTCCTTACTCGCTTTTTTATTTTTTTAAACTGGAGAGTATAATACAGCTTTCTTTTCGTGTTAGTACAGGTAGATCTACCTCATGCTTTCGAATAGCAGCAAAGTATTTCCTTCCATGGCTGTTCTCACTCTAGTATATTCAGCACATGGTTTAAATAAGCCTCGTAACTGTGCTTTCAGTTTTCATGATGGACTTGTACTGTTTCTGTGTTTTCCTTTTTACCTGACACCATATTTTTAGACCTGTTCACCTTGCTTTGTTAAAATCTAGTTGGTTGTTTCTAACTCCTACATATAAAGTTTTCTAATTCCCTTTTTTAAAGTTTTCTCTTCATGAAAACTTCCCATGTTGTTGACTCATCTTCTGAGAACTCCATTTGAACTAAACACGTAATAATTCTGTTCCGGGAGCTATTTAAATTGCTCTCGCCTGTTGGGCAGCTTAGGCCCCGCTGTGGGGAATCGACCAGATCCCACTTGGCTGAGCGCTAGATTTGGGGTGTTGTGGTTCTTGCACTCACCTCAGAGGTGCAGCTTGGAATTTTCTCTTCCTCTGAGTCACCGTAGTTGGTAAATATGCTATTGGCAACAAGTCGTAATGACACCTGGTATCTATTCAGCCTGTTTCTTCTCACGAGGTCCAAGTCCTACCAGATATTATCTTGTTTTTGAGGCAGCCTGTAAAGTAGGGCGTGGCAAGGAGTCTTCTGACTGATTCACAGGTAGAGAAATGAAGGCCCATGGGACCCAGTAGTAATGCCACGGCTGGGACCCAGCCACCCTCCTCCCAACTGTGCTTTGCTTTGAAGGTGCTGCTGCTTCCCACCATGCAAGCCGGGGAGCGGTTTTCCTGTCAGACTCACAGGAGCTGGCAACTGAGGTGTCTGATACTTGTGCTGCAGAAATGGGGGTGAGACCCTACACGCCAGCTCAGCCCGAACCACCAGCCCATACTTGGGTGTGTCTGCGGGAGAGACTTACAGTAAAATCACTGAGACACCTTTCCCTTCAAGGATTCAGATTCCGGGGCTCATTGGGTGCCTTTGCCCTAAACCTGCCCATCCATCAGTAACTCTTTATATACTGATCTCTGCTAGGTGCAGAGATCCTTGAGAGCTGTGCCTGTGGGACTGGCCCATTGTGATTGGTGTGGCACAGTCCTTGCCTTAGGAAACTGTGGTCCAGAGAGGAACCAGGTGTCTGCTCCCAGAGAGCTTGTCTGATGGAGACAGGATGCACACGTGAGGGCGGCATAAACACAGCTGCCGGTCAGTTGATACACATATAAAAATTACTGTGTCCTAAGAGAATCAGTCGAACAATAAGAGGCTGGTTGACTTTTTTACGGTATAGAGAGTGTTTCATGCATGACTCAGAGCTCCTGGGGGCCTTAGACTGACTCACCCCTTGTGTGATATGAATTCTTTTCTGAGGGTGGTCTGGACAACATGGTCCAGACGAGTGTGTGTTGGGGGAGGATCTTCTCGTACCCAGTCATGAGCGTAGCGGCTTCCCCTCCCCTTCCTTGCTCTGGCTGTAGGTGGACATGTACATAAGTGAAGATGTCGACAGCTTGAGGAAGACCGTGCGGGACTTGCTTGCCAAGCTGCAGGAGGCCGAGCGGCAGCACCAGTCAGACCGTGTGAGTTTTGAGGTGAGATTTGGGATTTGGGGAGAAGGTGCCCCAAGGGTTGGGCTGCTGGGTACCGGTGCCAGCGACTTTCTCAGTAGGGACTTTATGTCTTTCTGGCCGAGTGCCATCAACTGGAAAGGTTAGGCTTTGAAGCCTGGGGAACTTGCTGTCTGCTTCTCCCTCTCCTGGATATTTACTGTTTCTGCTGTCCAAGGCTAGCCCCTAGTTCAAAGGTCAGCTCTTGGTTCTCTGCTTTGCTGAAGTTGAGTGGCGGTGCTGGTCTGGGATCCAGGTCATTCAGAAGTTGTTTCACTAAGTGCCGTGACAAGAGTTACTGGACTTTTGGCACCATGTAGGCAAGGACAGTAGCTGTCAGGCTCACCGCTGCAACCCCAGCACCTGGCACAGTACCTGCATGAGGTGGGCACCTCGTCTGCGTAGACTGGATGCGTGGGTACATCTTGGTGGTCGTACAAAGAGCTGTGCCCATGGAGTGAGAGGACTTTGGCTATAGTTTCGGCCTTATTATGCAAAGCTTTGTGATCTTGAATATCTCAATTATTATTATAAAAGTAATACTAGGTTATTATAGAAGATTTTTAAAATACAAGTCTATAAATAGAAAGTGAAAGCCCCTGCTATTAAAAGTATGTGAGGTCTTCCATACTTTCCAGAAAGTTTTTTGAGTGTAACCTGAAGAACATTGGGCAAAAACTGGATAGTGTTTTTAACTACTGCCCTATGTGAGATTAACCGTCTGCTACCTGGTACTGTTCATCCACATGTAAGGTGTTTATGTCATTAATATGTAATGATGGGATTACAGCCTGCCCAGGCACGCCGAGAGCTGGTAGAAAGAGGAAGGCCACCCAAACTCTTCTCTTTGTGAGACTGAGGAATCTGAGGGGTGGGCTGAGGGGGAGGAGAAGAGCGCTGGGAACGGCTGACTGCCTCTGGTCCAGCTGAAGTATCATTGGAGCAAAGAGTTAGTACCTCTCTAAGCATCAGTTTCAACCTTTGTAAAAAAGTGGTCCTGAAATATGTTTCCTATGTGGATTGAGTTTGATAATAATATGTGCATATTTATTACTCTAAAGGGTTTTTAGAAATGTAAGATACCCTATATTTTTCTTAGTGATGAACTTAACAAGCAGGTTTTCCTCTCCCAAATAGTTTGGACTTAGGGCAATGCTGAGATTAGTCTGGTCTTGGCTGTGTAGTAAGCACTTTGCCGCATGTATTCAGATGCCACAATGTGGATAATATGGCTGGTGATGTGTTAGTCTGGTGACCAGCTGTTCCGTGCTTTCTTGGAGTAGATTAGGAGGAAGGGAAGGGTGAGGCTGCCGTGCTGACCAGACTGTGCATTTTAGAGAGCAGTTTCTGCACTGAGAGGCATTGTGAAGTCCTCGTTGGTTTCGGCCTCACATAGAGGGCTCTGTTAGCCCTGGGTTTCAGAGCTTGAGCAAAAGCATCCTGAGTGAGAGCCAGAGGCTAGAAGGCCCTTGACTGCTTTAGCCACATACCCATGGTTTCTTAGAAGGGGCTGCCTTTTAACCCCGTGGTACACAGCACCCACCAGCAAACAGGAGGTACTCCTTGGGTTGGTGCCACTGTTGGGGTAGGTTGGCACACTCTCTTGTGATGAAGAGGTGTCTAAGGCCGGGTTGGCTAGAGTTACAGGGACAGACACAGCAGGGGAGCACGCTGGCTTTCTTTTTCCTTCATGATCTTACAGTGGGGTGGGAGGGTCCTGGGCCTGTTAACGCTGTGCCCTGAGCACACACCAACCTGGGCACAGTGTTTATGTACAGAAATGAGGGGCTTTTTACTTATTTATCTTTAGAGAGGGGAAGGGAGGGAGAAAGAGAAGAGAGGAACATCGATCCATTGCCTCTTGCACCCCCTAACCAGGGACCTGACCCACAATTCAGGCGTGTGTCCTGACCAGGAATTGAATAGGCGACCTTTCAGTTTGCAGGATGGCACCCAATTCACTGAACCACATTAGTCAGGGCGAGCGGGAGAGGCCTTGTTTTTAAGTTCCTGCCCATGGGGCTGGCCTGTTCCCTGGGATATTCTGTCTCTCCTAATGAATTAGACTCTGTGGTCTACTTTTCTGAACCTGGGGGTAGGAAGGGCAAGGTTGTCCATTACCATGAAAACAACCTGCCATTAAGCCTGGTTTCTCGTTCTACTGGCTGCTGGCTGTCAGAAAGGATTTGCAGTGAGCCTGCTCTGGACAGGGTTGGTGTGCAGCAGGGACACGTCCCATCGCACATCATCCTGCGCTTTGCTTTCTCCTCCCTGATCTGACTTCAGGAGGAGCTGGACAAACTGGCTGCTGGTGTTCCATTTCCCAGGGCTGGTCAGGCTTTCCAGAGGTTGCCTGAGTTCTCTTAACTGATTGGGGAGTCACTGCGGGGTAACCGGGAAGCTATTGAAATGGATGGCGAAGTAACTTGCTTCTAGCTGTGTGACCTTGAAGAGGTCATCTGGCCTTTAGTTGGGAAAAGAGAGGGTTAGACAAGATGAACATCAATTCCATTAGTGATTTTATTGATCAATGATTGTGTGCTGGGTACTGTGCTGAACTCTGGAAATGTAATGGTGCTCAAGGTCTCGGACATCACGAAGCTGATGGTCTGCTGGGGGGTGCACATGAGTGACTGGGAAAAATCTGCTCAGTGCTCTAAGAGGGGAGGGCAGTGTGTCTGTCCTCTGTGGGTGTCTCACCCAGGCTCGGCGGCTCCCTGGAAGCAGGGGTGTCTGAGCTGAGACCTGAAGGATAATTAGGGTTTGACAAAATGCATGTGGGAGAAAAGGAAGCAAGTTCCTACTTTACTTTTCATTCTAAAATTCTGCTTCTATCCTTCCCAAATTAGTTTGTCATCTTGGATAACAAACCAAATTCTTCCTGGTGCTTACAAACCTTTGGCCTCTGTGTGCAGGCTGCAGTATGGCTTGAAGGGAGGGTGATGAAGAGTTGGGGAACAGAAGGAACGACGTGGAGATATCCTCCTCCGGATTCTCTGACCTGAAAATCACAGTGTTGGGTGACTTTGGGTGGCGTTAGAGGACCTGTGGGGATGTTGAAGAAGTCAGCCATTGAAAAGTGGTGCTTACTTTCCAAGTGTCACTCTAAAGTGGAGCTCAACCAACTGCGTGTCAATGAACCCTAGAAATGGAGTTAATGTGCTAGTCCCCCTAGCGGTCCTAGGACAGTGAATGGGAGTTGGCCGCGTGCTCATCAGGGTTGCCCCCATCCTCCCATCACCGCACCTAGGTTCCTAGGTTCTTTTCTAAGGTTTTTATCCATGTTTGGCTTTTTGTTCCCTGTTTTATACACCCCCATCTTGTTGTAGGTCACACTCAGCCGGTACCAGAGAGAAGCAGAGCAGAGTCACTTGGCCCTTCAGAGAGCGGAGGACAGAGCAGAGCAGAAGGAGATGGAAGTCGGAGAGCTGCAGAGTCGCCTGCTAGGGATGGAGACGGTAATGGGGAGCCTTGCTCTTCAGAGCACAGACTCTGGGCTGGGGGAGCCCGGGGTCGACTGAGACACTTGTGGAGACTCTCCTTTTCTGAGCAGCTCCAGAAAAAGATACTTCGAAGCACTCCTAGTATCTTTTAGCCTTTAAGGAAGGAAAGACCTTTCTGTCATCTAGCTCCAGCCCTTGCTAACTAGAGTTGAGCCCATTTCCGTTTTAGCTGGATTCTCGTATAGGTGCCCTTTATGGGCTTTTGAACTATTCTTAAGGAGCCCCTTGGCCTAGTGTCTGAGGGATTGCAGCCACAGCTGGCAGGTGGACCTGGGTAATGCAGGGCCAGGCTCTCCCTCTGGGAAGCTGGGTGAGGCTGGAAAGTTTCTGTGTGTGGAGGGTGGGAAGGGTTCTCCCTGACGGGAGGGCACCCCATCAAACCAGCTTGGCCTGCTACTCTTTGGCAGCTGTCCCAGGCCTAGTAGGGGCTGAGCCCCAGCCCTAGTGGCCACCTCACCGCAAATGCAGAGCCTGTTGCCACCTCCTTATTCTAGATTTTCTTTCCTTTGGCTCCTCCAGGAGCACCAGGCCTTACTAGAGAAGGTCAGGGAAGGGGAGACGGCCCTGGAGGACCTGAGGAGCAAGAATGCTGACTGTCAAGCAGAACAAGAAAAGTAAGGGCCCTGTTTGCCGTGCAGCTGGGGTGCAGGGAGGGGAGGGCGGGCCATGCAGCCTGCAGCTCTCAGGGTGGCCAGCTCTGGGGAAGAGGCTAGTGCTGACGTCAGATCTTCCAGCTCTGAGTCAGTGTGTCTGCTCAGGGTGGGGCCCCACCCAGGGAGATGCTGTCTGGGGAGCTGCCATCTCCGGGGAGTTCAGTTTCCATGGAGTAATAACTTTGAGAAAAGGGTTTTATTTCAAGAGCCAAGGTCAAGAGCTGGAAAAGCATCTGCCGTTGCAGCACGTCATCCCACAGGTTGTTTCCCGGGATGTAGGTGCAGGATTATTACACCAGTTTCCTCCCCTCAAAACAGCAACTGACTGTAAACTATTTGAAGGTAAAATCCAGTCACTTCCTCACTGGTTGTGCCGATGAAAAATACAGTTGGCAGCTCGTGAAGAGATAATGATCTTCCTTTCACGTGCAGCGGCTTGGAAACTGAGAACCACCTATCAGCATATAGGGGATTTCTGGGATCCTTTCCTCTTTGAGGTTAGAGGGTTTTGCATATTCCCTCTGGTCAGAGGGGATCAGAGGCCCCAGACCGGTGAAACCTACAGAGCAAATATTGGGCCATTCTGGACCTTCAAGAATTTGGAAGTTCTTTATTCCCTTGGCAATTGATAAATAAGATCTCAAATGGTAGATCAAATTTAATTAACATCAGCATATTGGTTCTGACCTGTATTGTATCAGTTGGAGCTTTTCAAGTTCAACAGATGTGACCTGAAAGGCCTTCTAAGGAATTTCAAAGATGAGCAGACACGATGCTTACCTTCTTGGACCCCTCAGTCTGCTGGGGGCATTTTCTCTCCTTTGGGATAACCACGATACAGGCCTGCCTGGCATGGAAAATGCAGACATGTAGCCTCCTTTCTGACTGGCCTTCATAGCAAGAGTTGCTTTAAATTACTCACAATCCCTGTTCCTTAAAAGTGGGTGCTCATGGGCAAGTGACAGAGAGGAATGAACAGGAGAAACCAAAAAGGCCAGATAATCTAAAACCGAGGCTTGGGGATGGCAAGTGACAGCTGTGCATCACCAGTGTCGATTTTCTAAATGAAAGGAGAGTGAGAGGTTACTGGGGAGCTGAGGGTGGAAACTTAGAACATTTGAAGCTTAGAGAGGATGTCGGGGTGCCAAGATTTCATTGTACCCCGCCCCCTCGCCTTCTAACGGCAGGCACTTGGCTACTTCCTCTGGTGAAACTGGAGAGTAATGGGTACTAGAATTCTTCAGAGGTCTTTTTTTTTTTTTTTTTTTTTTAAATTTATGTTTAGAGAAGGGGGAAGGGAGGGAGAATGAGAAGGAGAGAAACATCAATGTGTGGTTGCCTCTTACGTGGCCCCCATTGGGGACCTGGCCTGCAACCCAGGCATGTGCCCTTTGGTTTGAGCCTGTGCTCAATCCACTGAGCCACACCAGTCAGGGTCGTCAGAGGTCTTGAACTCCAGGACACTCTCCCCAGCCACCTGACCTTTGGGGATTTAGGCCCAATTTACTTACGAGATGAAAAGGAGACAGCAGTGTCTAGGAATCAGGAGATGTAAAAACAGACTTGTGTGAAAAGGCTCTAAGGGTCCTCAAATCTGATCTCCCTCTTGATCAAAAATCTTGCCACCAGCTTGATTGTGGTGGGTGTCACAATCCCAGCTCCTCTCGAGTTTTTCCAGGAGCGAGGAGCTCCCTACACACAAGGCAGACAGCTTTAACACTGAGACAGTGTGTTTTACATAAGAACTGCTTCCCTGGAACACCTCCTGACGGGGTCTAGTTTTCCCCTCTAAAGCTCTCCAGGATGACCACGTCTCACCTCTCTGAGCCGCACTTTCCTCATTTGGACCACAGGATCTCTAGTGGTGCCTCCTCCATTGAGATGTTCTAATGTGTCCCCCCATCTTAGGGCAAACCACTGGGGAACTGGGCAGAGGGAATCACACTAGGTGGAAGCCCTGAGCCCGAGCCTCTTCCTGGGACTGGGGAGACAAAGTGTCTTTACCCCTTGCCTTAGTCTTCTGCTCTGTATCCCCAGGGCCGCTAACCTGGAAAAGGACGTGGCTGGCTTGCGGGAGAAGATCCACCACTTGGATGACATGCTAAAGAGCCAGCAGCGGAAAGTCAGGCAAATGATCGAGCAGGTAGACACGGTGGGATCTCCCCCGCCATGGGCTGCCCCTCTGGGCATCGCTGCATTGAGTTAGCCCTGTGTCCCCATCCAGTCTATGCTTTTATTTATTCTCCTGGGAGGCTGGGCTTGTATTCGTATACCACGTCACAATAAACTCACTCGTCTGTGTACCTCACAGCAGATTTTCTGCTTTCCCCCACCTGCGCTTGAGGGTAGCATACTCAGGATATGCCGATTTACAGAATTGTTTTGAGAACTGAAGACCCCTCAGCGGCAGGGCATGTTTGCTGCATTTCAGCTCTGTGAGGGCCGGGAGTTTTCATATAATAAGCGCTCAATAACTATTTTTTTAATGAATAAAAAAGTTGTATTTCTCCAAGTCAAATGGAATGGTTTTGGAATCATCCATTATTTGGGATTATCGGGGTGGTGTTTCCTTCTCACCCCTTACCCCCACACCTGGGATAATCCAGAGTTTCATATTGACTGAAATGAGGCTTTTACGGAAAAAGCTAAGCAAGGTATATGGATGGTGCAGACTCGGCCTTTAGTCTCTGCTGGCTCCCTGGCAGCAGGGTAGAGTTCAATGAGCCTGAATGAGTCATTTCAAAATGAGCACCAGTGTCTCCCACATCTTTGCAGCTCCAGAATTCGAAGGCTGTGATCCAATCAAAGGACAGCACCATCCAGGAGCTCAAGGAGAAAATAGCCTACCTGGAAGCAGAGGTGCGTGCTCTGGGTAGCTTGGGGAGGGAGCAGGCTCCCAAAGAGAAGATGGGACGTGAGCCAGGGAGAGGTTCCGGGGGGCAGGGGCCTCAACTTGTCCCGCTGCTGCTCAGAAGTGAGTATCTGGGATGGCTGGTTGATCTTCAGTTCAGCTGAGTGCACATGGTCTGAGAAGCTTCAGGGGGTTGCTAACAATGGTAGGACCTGTCCCCACTCTGAAGAGCTGTGTCGTGGTTCAAGCCCCATGCCCTGGAAGTATGGAGGCGAGTCCTTAATTCTGCCTATGAGCTTAGCAGAGGAGCTGACCACAGAGCTGGACTTCGAAGGAGAAGGCATTCTGTAGAGGCGGAGTCTCTCCATGGCCAAGGCAATGGGCTCGAGAGTTATCCCTCAGCTAATTTCCACCTTACCTCAGAGTCCTTCCTGTCCATTGACTACCTAAAGATTGTTTTGCAGCCACATGTGAAATTTCCTTGTGGCTAAGGAGATAAAAAGAAGTGGGAGATGGGGCTGTTGATCTTCAGGGAGTTGTTAGTCTAGAGTTAGAGATAAAATACATTTTTAAAAAATGACCTAAGAATACTTTACAGAATAGCATATTAACAAGGGCATATAAATAACTCAACTGACCCCAGGAAACTAGATCTACAGGAAATGAGCAGTGTTGCACAGAGCTGCTGAGAGAACACTTCTCAGGGAGGGGGCTGCAGCAGCTACTGAGGAACGAGAGCGATCTGGACTGGGGAAGACGAGGGGCTGGACTGGGGAAGACGAGGGGCGAGGGCGTCCTGGCAGCGGCACGCATGGTGGGGGCAGGGTGACAGCGCAGGCACAGAGGTGGAGAGACCAGAATGAGCAGTTAAATGTGACAAACGGAAAGCCAGAAGGCTGATTGTAACCTCAGAACTCATGGTGCAGAATTTAGAGATGCATGACCGGCTGGAACACCTGATAGAGAAACAAGTCAGTCACTCGAACTTCAGCACCCAGACCTGGGCCAAGACTGAGAACCTGGGCAGGTAAGTGGGTGTATGTGCAGTGGGTCCGAGGGAGCAAGTGAAGGAAAGAGTTGTAGCAAACCTGTAGTGCTAATGCCAAGGCCATGGCTCTTTGAAATCCAAGTTTATCTCTTAGCCTCTGACCTGACCCGCTCTCTACCCAAACCATTCTCACCGGCTTAAGCCGCAGCATGCTACCACTCCCCCTGGAGGCCCTCCAACAGCTAACGGAGGTGTATGAACCCTCTGAAATCGTATCCAAAAATCGTGTGTGTAGTATGTGCGTATTTCCAGAAAGAGGCCCTTTTTTGCCTCAAGAAATTCACAAAAAGGTCCAAGACTTGAAAAAAAGAAGAATTACAGCCACACCCACTTCACAGTTGCTTAACTGCTCCCTCTCTTTTCACCACCCCTGCCAACCAGACTAGTCCCGTCCCCGAGCCTTCCCTTGTGTGTCACTTACAGTGACTGTTTCAGAGCACTTGGAACCCAAGAGCTCAGCCAGACCTGAAGTGTACAATTCCAGAGACGGATGCGGGGGGGGGGGGGGGGGGGGGGGTTGCCTTGTGAAGGGTGGGCAACAACACAGGACTCATGTTTCCAATGTTCTTTTCAGCATTCGGATAGCCAAGCCCCCCAGCCCCAAGCCCATGCCTCTCATCCGGGTGGTGGAAACATGAGCTGAGGAGACAGATGCTACTGTTGCTGCGGAAGCGGAAGCGGAAGCTCGTCACCCCTGTAGGCTGTTAGCACTGACTTTGACCTCCTGGCCGGTCCCTGGCTGCCCTCAGGGCATGGGGTTTGTGTGCCCTGGTTCCAAATTCCCGTCCTCGGCCTGCTGGGTGGATGGAGGATGAGAGCCTCCTCTGGACACTGCAGTCCTTGGCGGACAGTATCCTGCTGGCAGGAGCCAGGGCCCAATCCTTGTCCCTGTAGTTACTGTTTTTGTCTTAGCAGAGCCTCCCTTCCTTTGTAGCCAGGAGTTTAGCTGCCCCAGGCCCTCATCCAGTCAGAAGTGAAGAGCTGACAAGATTGGCCTCAGCCCTAGAAGATGGAGACACAGATGTCCACAGTGATTGGAGAGTGTCCTGGGGGAACAAAGTTCCTTCCAAAAACACAGCTCGGTTCTTAGCAACAAACTGTTTTTCTACTGGCTCCACCCTCTGCTCATGCTGACCTGGGTCTTTTTCAGGAAGAGAGACAACAGGTTCCCTCAGCCCTGACTGGCCAGGCCCTGTTCTGGGGGGAGGAGAACGTGCACTCCGGGAGGAGCTTTGAGCAGAAGACTGTGCAGGGCCACAGGCAGTTAGTGTGACTTCTCTGCTGTGACAACTCCCAGCATCTCTTAGGGATTCCTGTAAGATGCAGGACAAGGTGTACCTTAGTCATCTTGACTGACTCAAAGCCTAAAAGCTATTTTCACAGGGTTACATCAATCTCAGCAAAACTCTCATTGTATTTATTTTGCTAAGTTATTGGCATTTTTGCTTATATCTCACAACTGATTGAGTACCAGAGTTCTATACCCTCCTCTTGCCGTGTTTGGATTTTCTTGACACTGCGAGAAGAGTGTTCCCTCAGGACTTCATTTCAGAACAACACCGTTATAAATCGCTCTCTCTCTCTTTCCTCTACTTCTTTCCCTTCCTCCTCCGCACCTGATCGGTACCTCAGGAAGGCAAGTATATTTGCCCTGAGACATTGGGTCTGAGTGTATGTTTGGGGGAAGAGGGCGATCAGGATTCTTGGGGAGAATTGAATTCTTTTCCTAACCTCTCTTCTTCCTTGTGAGTCTGTTGTCCTGGCTCCAACTGACCCTGCTACTCATAGTGTGTTCTTGAGGGCTCTACCTGTACCCCAAGAGGGAGAAAAGCATCAGAATGTGGTGCTATAGGACCCAGAAGTCTTCAGGTTCTGTTGTGCTCAAGACCAGAAGCCTTAAGTCTGGGTGTTTCTGCATCACGCTCTGGCTTTGTCTGCAACGGTGTTCTGATTTCTTCGTGCAGCTTCTGAACCAGGGTTCAGACCAGTTGATCTCCATGGACCTATCCAGTTCTGATATTTTTTCCTGTACAATTCTTTGTATGGTAAATTTAATAAAAATTTGTTAGTTAATGTTTCTCTTTGAGCTCCTGGCCTGGTTTCTTCTCACTTTTCAGGAAGGATGAAAGAACATAATTTTAGTGCCTCTTGAGGATGGGTGCCTTGTTGTCCACTGCTGGGAAGGGGGGGTCCAGATATCCCAGCACTGTGGTGTGAGGACTCCGTGGCACTCAGAGGAGTCATAATGTTCCCGTTAAGCAGCTCAGCGTCGTGGCCCAAGTCCTCGTTGAAGGAGGCAGCCCCTAACTTCAGCTTTGACATCATCTGGTGTGGTGGCTTTGTGCGATCCCTGAGCTTGGCCAGTGTTTGTCCTCAGTGGGAGAAGAACTGGTCCGAGGCAGAGATCCTGCGATGAGAGATTTACTAATCTGTACCGGAAGTAGCTGAGCAACTCCGCGTCCTCTGCAGAAATGAAAAGCTCTTGGAAATGCTGACTACAGCTATCTAAGGGTTTAGTTTTGGGCTATCTCTGGACATCATTCAAGTAGTCCAATGATCTTTTTCTTTCTGCCAAGTATGTTTACTGCAGGGCCTAACGGGGACATAGCTGAATTTACATGAATCCTCTCTGGACCGAAGGAACTAGAAATGTAACGCCCTTCATCCCTGGCCATTTCCTTTCTAGCCCCCTTTCTCTTTCAATTGAAACGATGTAAAATTTTCTCATAACTTTTCCTTTCTACTCCTCAGGTGATTCACACCCAGGTTTCAGAATGCTTTAGAAACCCGATCCAGACCTGGGTTTGTCTTCTGACAGTCCTGGGTTCTCTTTCTGGCAGTCTTGCTTGGCGTGGGTGTATCTAGAGTGTGCTTGTTTTCAGGATGTGAAGAGGGTGGAAGCAGGGTGGGGTTGCCTAGGGTGCCAAGAAGACTTGCCGGGCCGGAGGAAGACAGGAGTGAGTGTGCTGCCCTACAAGAAAGGGAGGCTCTGACCTGGGCCTCGTTGATAGGATGAGCAGAGATTCCAGTTGGAGATAATTAAGTGTTCTGGAGACTAGAACAAGGACACAGAGCTTCCTTGGACCAAAAGGTGCCTCTGGCATGTTATTTCCCAGAGTTTAATTGTTTCACCCCCAAAAGGAGCAGGGGCTTGCCACAGAGGCTAAGGAGGGTCTCTGGGAGGAGAACGCAGTTGAGGGAAAGGACCTTTTCAATCAAGAGGACGATGGGGACCAGAGCAGAATGGGAGGAGGCACAGGGCCCAAGAGAGGGTGTGGTAAGTAAACCGTTCCTGACTCCAGTGGCCTATTTATTGCCTGTGTTCTGTCACTTGAAAGCCAATTCTTCTGTGCCTCTTGAATGTTTTGGGGAGGGGAGATGGAGTCTGACTCACTGGGACCTTGGCCATGAAGGCCCGTGTCTTTGAGCTGGGTGTTGAGAGTTGCCCAGACACATGGCCCTCAGCAGCCTCCTGTGAACCAGGGATATCAGCCCTAGGAAAAACAGCTTGCAGGAACACTCCTTGCCTCCCAAACAACTACCCTTGTCCTCCTACCTCTTCTTTTGTCCCCTCCCCTGACACAAAACCTGCCAGGGACATGGGTATTTCAACCAAATGGTGCAGTGGGACATTTTAAAAACTAAGTTTCTAAAACCAAAGTTGATTTGCTCATGTTCACCTCTATTTAAAATAACCTTTCACCATGAACCGTCCCAAGGTTTACTCTGGAAAGATTCTCTGACATGATCATTTGACCGAGGAGGTAATGTCCCCTGGGAAAGGAGAGCGGCCTTCCCTCTTTAATCAGCTCTTCCAGTTGTGTTGCTGTTTTTTGTGGGGCCTCTGATAATTCCCCGAGCTCCTTCATTCCTCAGAGCCAAGTGTTGTGGAGCTCGGGCCTGAGCTTGTGCAGGCTCCGACCCAACAGCAGATGTTAGCCTGGGGCCCTTGGCCTCCTTTCCACACTTTAATTTAGGACTAGCTCTGCGTGGAGAAATTGTTTCCTATCTTCCCTGTCCCAGTTCGAAGTTGGAGACCTACATATTCTGTATACCCTCCCACCCTTCCGCCACCCTTCTCCAAGGAAAATTCTTATCCAGGCTGAAGATAAAGATGTTTTTTAAAGGCGAGCAATTTCTAGTTCTGTGTGCTCTGTGGGGTTGGCAGGGAGACCTCCTTTGATCTCTAAAATGTGTGTGGCTTTTCTGCTGGAAACTTCCCCTCAATCCCCGGGGCACATGGGACTGAGGGTAGATGGTGGCAGGGTAATTAATTTCCTGACAGGGTGTTGGTCACCAAGTCTCAGACCACAGGATCTCAGACAGCCGGGGGTGGGGACTAAAGTCATTCATCCTCACAACTTTATCAATTCAGTGCCGATTGTACACCTAGGCCTTTTCTCCTCTCACTTGTGTATGTCTGCAGGAGTTTGGGGCCCCTTCTATATGGATCTGTGTGTTTGTGGTAACTGGACAGCTGTGTAAAATATATTATTGGGGGGGGAAATTTGAAAAACACTGATGTTTAGAAAAAACTCGATTTCCTACCTGTGTGTCTCCTGTACTTATGACTCACACAGAACACTTCTGGCACATCTGGTCACCAAATGTTTGAGGGTTTCCCCCCAACAACCCCCGCCCCCCCCCCACCACACCATTCTCTGTATCACCAGCTGGGTGTCCTACAATTGACCTCAATTCTGACACTGTACCTGGAGATTGTGTCAATCCCACAGATTGAGGGCTCAGTCCCACAAGACTGCCCCCCCACCTTTCAGGTGCCAGTTACAAACAAGATCATCATCAGGTTAAAACAACTTCTGGCCAACTTGGCTACAAATCAGAGGTTCTGTGACCCTCCCTTCCCCCAACTTTGATTAATCTTCTCACAGAACTCAGGGAAACACAGTTACCAGCTCATTAAGGCTATGTTAAAGGATACAGGTGAACATCCAGATGAAGAGATAAATAAGGTAAGGTCTGGGAGTATCCTGAATGCAGGAGCCTCCGTCCCGGTGGAGTCGGGGTGTGTCATCTCCCCCAGGCAGTTCATCAGCTCAGAAGCTGCCTGAACCTCATGCTATCGGGATTTCAGGGAGGCTTCCTTGTGCAGGTACGATCAATTAGAAACTCGATTTCTAGCACCTCTCCCCTCTCTGGAGGATGGGGTCAGGTAGGGCTCAACATTCCAAAGTTCTGCTTGTGGCTTGGTCTTTTGGGTGACCAGCCCCCATCCAGGAACCTGCCCAGAGTCTGCTCATTAGAACAAAAGATGTTCCAAGTGTTCTTGTCACTTAGGAAATTACAAGCGCTTTAGGAGTTCTATGCTAGGAACTAGGGGCAGAGACCAAAATATACAAGGGGGAATAAAAAAAAAACAACCCTGGAATTTATTTACGAAAATGTGTATATTCTTTCAGGTTTAAATTTCAGTCACCTTCAAAATACTCTCCATTTGATGCAATACACCTATTGAGACTTCCACTGCTCAAAACAGTTTTTGAACTTGTCGATTCTGATGCCTTTTAGTGCTGCTGCCGTTTCTTGTTTCACCTGTCCCACACCGGCACCTTCCCTTTGAGGACTTTTTTCATAAGGGGAAACAACAACAAAAAGTCACTCAGGGTGCGGTCGGGTGAACAGGGAAGTTGGGGCACCAGGGTCATGGCGTTTTTGGATGAAACTGCTGAACACTCGTGCGGTGTGGGCAGGTACGCTGGTAAATCCCCCACAATGAAATGGGCAAACGTTGAAAGAGTCTTCAGAAAAATTCATTGAAACCCAACGCAGCCTCTCGCAACGCCAGCTGGTACACTGATACAGATGGGTTCTTAGAACACTCACGTAGCAGGGGAAGCCTGTACTACAAGGGGCCCACTCTATAGAAGATAATTCTGGTTATTTTGGGGGTCCCTCTTCGTGTATATATATATTTTATGATCTCAAAATTGATCTACAGCACAGACCTCTCTCCTTGGATATATGGTCATGTTTCAGAACAGATGGGGAGGGGGGCGGTGAACAATATACTATTACTGAAAGGACCCACCCTTTCTCTCTGGGGGTCCCCCCCACCTACTAGGTTCCCCTTGCCCGCCACTAGAGGAAAGACGTCTCTCAATGCCAGAGACTGGTGAGAAGGAAAGGAATTATTTATTTAAAAGTTACACAGACATAGAGTAATGACTTAATGTCTCCATTAAAATACTAAAGTCCTCTAGAATACCCACAGATGCAGTCCTTCCTTCTCCTTCTGCTCAGTCCGGGGTACCGTGTCTCAGGAAAATAAGTAGAAGTCCATGATTCAGGCTCCTGGCACCACCAGCTGTGTTGCCGCCACGGGGTCCCACTCTGCCAAAGCCCAGTGGTTCTCTCCCTACTCCACCAAGACCACGTGGTTCTTTCTCTTCTCCTCCAAAGTCGCGTGGTCCTCTCTCCGGTAGAGCTGCCGCGCCTGGGTTTAAATCCCAGCGCCAGTTCTCCTCTGCAGCCCCATTTCTGACTCCTCCTACAATCAGTTACACCTGCCAGCATCCCCGTATTCTTCCAGCTTTACTGGGCTGCCATAGTAAGTCCGGGCAGGTGTGGCCCCATGGCATGGAGCCAATCTTCTCCAAGCTCTCACGCAGGTGCTGTAACCAGGGGGAGTTGCTTCCCAGTTACATCTTGGGTGGAAGTCACTCCCATCTCTGTGGCTCAAAGCATGGCCACAGCTATTTAACATATCTATGAAACCAGTTAAAGGTTATAGATATGTTGAATGACCATGCCAGAGGTTAGCTGCACAGATGTTGCCACATAAAACAGCTCTGAATGGCCCTGCTCCATGTGTCCCTTCCCCCGGCCCGTGCTTGTGGGTGTGAGGACATCCTATATATTATTTTCCTAATATTTCCTGGACACCTCGAGTTCTGGACCCCATTACAAATCCCTGTTTGGGGCCCCCCTCTTGCCTGCACCCTGTTACAGTCATCTAAGGGTCAGGAGAACCTAAATGGACTGACTCCTGCACTATCCCCTATTCCATCTCTCTCACTTCCTCTTAGTGGACAGAAATCACTCTTCAGTGATTGAGGCTAGAAATTTTAAAGTCACTTTTGATTCTCCTTTCCATTCCTTTATCCATTATATCCCATTGTCAACAGGTCCCAGTGTATCCTCTTTTGAAATCCCTCTCAGACTTGCCCCTTTCCGTGTTCCCTTACCCCTTTCCCTTAGGGATGGAAGAACAGGGGAGAGGCCCCCAGGAGATGGCTTTTGTCAGAGCCACGGCAGCTGGTTTGGGGCCAAGACGCCGGGCCTGACAGGCTCAGGGCAGGCAGCCCCCCAGAAGCCTCCCTTGGGCAACGTGCCCCACACTGGACATATCAGGCCAGCTTCACAGGGTCCCTAGGGTCGTGCCTGTGGAACTGGAAGCTCTCCCTGCCACCCAGAGGACCGCGCGTTTTCCCGTGGACCACGCTTCCCAGCACGTCTCCCCGCCACGCAGAAGCAGAGTGCCAGGGAAGAACTAGGGACCTGGGGACAGGATGGGGGGCCGGCCACAGTTTTGCGACAGGTGGAGCGGGTCCGGGCGGGCCTGATCCACGTCCACGGATGGGGTCTCCTGTGGGGAGTCAGGCCTGTGCCCCGCCTGGGCAGCTAAGAGCCTTGCTTTGGCTGAAACGCCCCCACCCTGCCCTGAGGCAGCAGACTTTGACTCAGCGGCTTCAACCCTCTAGTCTGCGCTGAACCACCCAAGAAGGGAGTGTGACCGCTTGGACCTCAGTCCTGCAGATCTCGAACCCCCTTCTCTGTGAAGGAATCGGCGGCCTCCTGTCCTTGGTGTCTGCAAAAGGCATTCACCGAGCGAGCAGGACCAGGCCCCATGATAGGAGACCGGGCAGGAAATGGGGGCCTCTGCGGCCAGGCCTCGGGCTCTCCTGGGGACTCTCTGGGCACGGGCACCCTCTCTCGCCTAGAGAGTGCCCATGCCGTCCCCTGAACCCCGCAGGACACCTACATCCCTCGATAAGCGTCCCTCTGCCTCCATGGAGCTCGGACCCCTGGGGCAGGGGTGTGAGTCAGTGGCCTAATTGCTGGAAACCTGTAGGCCCCTCTGTCCCGTCCTCCCCACTGTGAAGATGCCCCTGTTCTTCCATCCGAAAGGGGGGACCTGGGTCCTGCTCACCCAGGCCCAATTCGTTGCAGGTGAATGCCTTTTGCGGACACCAAGGACAGGAGGCCGCCGATTCCTTCACAAGAGTGGGGTTCAAGCTCTAGGGGACCGAGGTCCAAGAGGTCACAGTCCCTTCTTGCGTAGTTTAGTCCAGACTTTAGAGAGTTGAAGCTGCTCGGTCCTAGTTTGCCACCTTGGGGCAGAGTGGTGGAGTTTGAGCCAAAGCAAGACACTTAGCCACCCAGGCGCGGTGTAGGCCTGACTCCCCACTGGAGAACCCCTCCGTGAGCGTGGGTCCCGCTCGCCTGGGCCTGCTCCACCTGGTGCAGAACCGAGGCCACCACCCCGCCCCGGCCCTAGGTCCCCAGTGCTTCCCTGGACACTGCCTCTGCGGGGGTGGGAGACCTGCTGGGAAGTGTGGTCCACGGGAAAATGTGCGGTCATCTGGGAGGCTTGGAGGGCTTCCAGTTCCCACACACAAGCCCAGGGACCCTGTGAACCATGCCTGATATCTCAAGGGTGGGGCAAGTTGCCCCAAGGGAGGCTTGTGGTGGGGGGGCCTTCCCTGCCCCTGCCCGGCCACACGTCCTGGCCCGAAACCAGCCAGCCGCGGCTCGGACAAAAGCCATCTCCTGGGGGCCTCCCCCCTGTTCTTCCATCCCTAAGGGGGACCCCTTAGGGATGGAAGAACAGGGGGAAATTCGCAGTGGGAGGGATGGGACGGAAGGGTCTGTGGGTTTGCCGCAACTTAGGCCAGTTGCTCGCACCCTGGCCCCAGGGGTCTGAGCCCCATGGAGGCAGAGGGCTGCTTATCGCGGGATGCAGGTGTCCTGCGGGTGTCAAGTGCCGGCGTGGGCACTCCCTGGGCGAGAGAGGGCGCCTGGGCTGCGAGAGACCCCTCGGAAAATCCCCAGCCCTGGCCCTAGTGGCTCCTGTGGCCTCCCCAGGCCTAGGGGGCTAAGAGACTTGCTTTGTCTGAAGCTCCCCCACCCTGTCCCGAGGGGGCATTCTTGGACCCTGCAGCTACAACCCTCTAGTCTGTACTGAACCACCCAAGAACGGAGTGTGACCGCTTCGACCTCAGTCCCCCAGAGCCAGAACCCCCTTCTCTGTGATGAATTGTGGCCTCCTGTCCTTGGTGTCTGCAAGGGCATTCACCTGCGGTGAACTTGGGCCCAGGCGAGCAGGACCAGGCCCCATGGTAGGAGCCCAGGGAGGCAATGGGAGCCTGTGCTGCTAGCTCTCGGGCTCTCCCGGGGGCTCTCTCGGGGCACGGGCACCATCTCTCACCCAGAGAGTGCCTTTGCCATCCCCCGTTACGAATGGAAGAACAGGGGGGAGGCCCCCAGGAGATGGCTTTTGTCAGAGCCACAGCTAGCTGGTTTCGGGCCAAGATGCGGATCCTGGCTGGCTCAGGGCAGGAAGCCCCACCAGAAGCCTCCCTCGGGGCAACGTGCCCCACCCTGGACATATCAGGCCAGGTTCACAGGTTCCCTGGGGTCATATCTGTGGAACTGGAAGCTCTCCCTGCCACCCAGAGGACCCCGCGTTTTCCCATGGACCGCACTTTGACACAATGGAATACTACTCAGTTATAAAAAAGAAGAAAACTGTACCCTTTTTGACAGTATGGATGGACCTAGAGAACATTATGCTCAGTGAAATAATCCAGTCAGAGAAAGACAAATACCATATGATTTCAATGCTATGTGGAATCTAATGAACACACTATACTAATGAGGAAAACAGAGACAGACTCATAGATGGAGAGCAGATGACAGCTAGTGGGAGAGGGGGAGCTTAGGGGATGGAGGGAATGAGCAAATGGGAGAAAGGACTCAGGCTGATGGACAACAGTGTGATGATTGCTGAAGGGAAGAGGGTATAAGGGGAGTAAAATGTAATGCAAAAAAATATGATAAAGATTAAATTAAACAAAAAAGATATTGCAATGAACCTTCTCAGCAGCAATGGGCTCAAGAACCAAAACAGAACAAAACAAAGTAAAAATGCCTATTCAGTGAAAAATTAAGTACACAGTTTTAATTTCTCAGTAAAGTTGATGATGAATACACAGTGTACCCAAAATGTTTGCCAACATTTCCCATTTCCCATGGGACCCATTGTAATGAAAACTGCAAGTCATGAATATACCACAGAGGCCACAGAATTTTCTTTACATCTTAGACATTATTTTAAGACTTTCAGGAACAAGTATGAAATACAGAGCAATACCTGTTAATGTGTTTGGTTTAATTAACAGAAGAACTCTGCAGACAGCTGACTGACTCCTTTTTAGTGTATCAATAGATGAATCAAATGGAAACTTAATTCCAATCATTGTTCAATTTATTTCATAAAGTTGAAGGACTCCAATTAACAATCTAGTTCATCTGACCTACATGGAAATGGCATCTCTCTTAAAAAAGTACCAATGAAGATAAAATTATTTGTTTTCTTATGAAGATAAGATTCTGCATACATTCTAACTCTCACCAGGAAATTTCTTGCTAAATTTCTTGCTAAATCTATGGAGCAAAAATGTTCTATGACACTTTTATAGAATTGCAGTTAATAAAAAAAAATTGGAAATGGGGAGATATAAAATTTTATCCCATAAAAGCAAGGTAGTAATTGAACAAAGTAAATATTTTGAACTTAATAAATTTAAGATGTGATGAGGAAATTTGATTATTGTGCTGCAGAATATCCTGACTTATGGAATAAATTTGTGATGGGCCACCTTGTTTTTACTTCCGAAATGTATATTCTCTCCCAGGATGCAATAAAGCTGCAAAAGCTAACAATTCTGAAGCATCGAAATGATACAAAATATTGTAAAGACTAGAACAACTTACAGGCAAGTTTTGCCTTGTAAATGTATCTGTTTATAAAGTTTACTCCGAATGGAGGCATCTGTGAAAATGTCTTAACTGAAACAATACAGATTGCAATATCAAGAGAATAGAATTGAGAATCTCGTCCATTGAGGAGAATTGGTTCTGAGCTTCCTATGAGCCTCATCACGTGAAGAGCAATTTCTCCATTGAAAATATTGTGGTCTCCAGAGAAGAGTCAAGGGGAAAAGGTTGTGGTAAATTTGTGAAAAACATACAAGAAGACCATATTGAAAAAATACATTCTCCAGAAATATCTCGATAACAGAGCAGTAGCAAACAAGAAAGCTGAGAAAGTGAGTGAGGGGTATTCATATACACCAACAAGAGTTACTCTGCTCATGTGACTTTTCATATTCAGATCATCAATACAAATGTGTTTCAAAACTTTGCTTGGATGTCTACATTTTTAAGAATGAACTCTATTTTTGAAACAGATTTTGAAAGGAAATATTTTATAGCTTCAATGATATTATAAAAATGAATTTGTTGGTCAGTAAATAAGAGTTAAATATTATAATTGTTAAATGATTTTAGTCCCTCCTTTTATTGTCAAAAGTATCTTCATTTTGCAGAAAATTTTATAGTCACTCTGTGTTAAGCCCAAAATCGAGAACCAATGAAATCATTCCTGCCCCAAATTGGTGAGAATAGTTCTGGAATATTTTGTTGTTGTTTTAGAATATAGGACATTGAAAAAGCCCCTGAAAACGTAGCATTTTCTAACTCTTGGTCGATTCTAAGGCCAATATAACCCTGCATATCCAGGTTGCACAGGCTTAGGGTATTGAGTTGCAAGGTGAGTGAGGATGACCAGTGTGACCATTGCCCAGCAGTCAGTGAGCACCTATTTCATCCACCCGAAGTCCCAGGGTGAAAGGCTCCTGTCATTACCCCTAAGTGGCATAAATGAAAAGGGGCAGGTGTTCATTCTCCCACTGTTCTTCTTGGCGCGTGGAACTGGGTGCCTGCTTACTAACCTTAGACCACAACGTGCTACAACATGTTAGCTCATGCTGGGTGGCATCGGGTTTGTTTTTCATGGTTATGGAATCTGAATTCCTTGTCCAAGAAAGGACTTGGAGATGAGCTGTTCAATTGGATAGTGGGAGAGCATATAGTCCAAATGCTCATCTGTGTTAACTGTGATAACTCAGAGCCTTCCTCTCCAATGGGCCCTCGCCCCTAGACAAGTCTGTGAACTGCAAGTCAAGTGGGAGTCACGAGCAATGTTGTCCAGTAGCTGGCTGAGGTTTGTGTGAGGCATTCAAAAGCCTCCTAAGGCTTTAGAAGGAGGGTATTTGATCTGCTCAGTCTTAAATAGCAAGCTAATGAACCATGTGACCCGGGCACTCTGTACCCATATCAGGTTGGCTTTAAAAATGAATACGGCGTGAACATACTGTGTAAAGGGTTCATACTGCAGCAAACTCCAAGACTTTAGATGCTCGGTTGCTATTTATTGACTGGAAGGCTATGTAGAAGAGAGTTCAGATTGTTCTTCACTTCCAGGACAGAGCTTAAAACCACAGAAGTAACTGCCTGGGGTCTTGCATTCCATAGTCCTGGACTCACAGGCAAGCTTCCTCTTCCCTCTGGGCTGGCAGACCCAAAGGCCACACACTGAATGGTCTGCTTCTCAGAGCTGGAGAATCTACTCTTGCTTTGTGCCCTCAGGGGCCTGCCTGCCACACCAGGTGTTTGTGTGGTTTTTTTCAACTTCCTCCTAGAGACCTGGGATTCACTTGGAGATAACAGCAGGACAACATACTGAGTTAGACATCTGGGCAAAGGCCGTATCTAATAAAGATCCACACACCCGTGTATGTCCCAAAAAGGAGTGTTAGAGAATCCCTGAGAACCACACTTGGGAAACTCTAATCACTCTCTAAGATCTTCTTGGTAGGTTTCAGGGGTCGACAGGGGAAAAAAGGAAGATCAAACTAAGATTCTTGAGCCAATATTATTTTTATTTCCTGGGGAAATGGCCTGTCATTTTTAAGTGGTGTGATAATTATGTGCTTTCCTCTGCACGTTAGAGACACAGCCGTGTTTATGTATGAGTTGAAAGTGAAATGCTAAGATTTCCTCCACTGCCTTCACCAGCTACATGCTATGAAATGGGTCTCGGCAGAACCTACAGGACACGGGGTGAGGGAGGTGGGTTGCAATGCTGCCAATGTGTGGGTGTAGCCATAGACAGAGACAAAATTCCAGAAATTGTCCTTGTGTGGAGTACTTATGAGTCTGCTTTGGATTTTAAGTGGAATTCCAATTAAAAGAAAACTAGAATACTAATTATCAAATTCATTGCTTAGAATAGAAAAACCTTTTCTTTTCTGTCCCATTGTTCTTAAGGTCCTATGGCTAAAAGACAGGTTGTTGAAGGACTAGAGGTGTGAGGGAGAGTTGAACTTGAACTCAGTGGATTTGGGAACTAATTTCCTTGGCAGTTTAAAAGCTCTTAACAAAGGCTTTCTGCCAGAGGGAACCAGAGCAGGCCATTACCCTGTCACCCTAGGCCTTTCCCTAACCCTTGGTCAAACAAGACCAGGCTGCATCCTTTTCCTGTGAGGGGGCCCCTCCCTTGGGTAAGGCAGACGACCTTCATGGGCGCCCCCACCACCATCACCACCACTGTGCTCATTTCAACCTCTGTGTCCCCTTTCAAACTCTGCTTGGAATTCTCTCTCCCCACCTCTTTTCCATCCAAACTTTCATCACCTCCTTCCAGGTCCATATCTACATCCTCAAATAATACCCAACAAAGGACTTCAATCCAAAGGCACTCTCCTTACTGTAAGCCATAATGAAGCTGCTACAATTTTCACTACTTCTGGTAGGATCTGTGAGCCAGATGGGCAACTGGATACAAAAGCCCTTTTCTTTTCTTCCTTTCTATTCTTTTCTTTTCTGGTTCTACTTTTCTTTTCTGTTAAATTATGATCTTTCTGCTGCCTTTGATTATCATTACTCTTCCCACATTGGTAGAATGTAAGTGACTTTTCAGTGCTGTTGCATCCAAAATCAATGTCATTTCATCTTCTCCATTAACTGCACATTAACTCAAGCTCTTATTTGTGTTTTGCAGAAGTTCTCTGACATTAGAATGTAAGAGCATTCTAGACAAATGAAGGCTTTTTCTCCCAAAAGGGCAGGAGAAACTGAGGAAGAAATTAGTACATAGAAGGTATATTATGTTATGTACATTCCTCTCTGCTGGAGGAGATATGCAGAGAAGAACCATGGAGGGCCTTTTCACAAATATGGTCCAATGACCCTAGGGAAAACCCCCTCACTAGTAACAAAATGTCTTAAAGGCTTTTTAGAAGAAACAGAGAGGAGAAGTATTTTCTACTTAGGCCTCGCTCGGTTTTTAAGTCTTCCTTAACAATAATAGTGTTACAGAACAGAGCCCGGGGTGGGGGGAGGGTTGAACGATATACTATTACCAAATGGACCCCCTCTTGAGCTCAGTGGGTCAACCCCTGTACTAGGTTCCCCTTGCCTGCCCCTAGGAAAAGACATATCTCAATTCCAGAGAAAGGAATTATTCATTTCAAAAGTTATACAGACTTAGAATAATGACTTAATGTCTTCCTTGAAATACTAAAGTCTGTTAGAATACCCACAAACGCACACAGTCCATCCTTCTCCCTCTGCCTAGGCCGCAGTGCTGTATCTCAGGAATAGAAGTAGAAGGCTGTGGCTCAGGTAGCCCCTTGCTTCCTGGAATCATCAGCTCTGTTGCCACCATGATCGACAGTTAATCCCAAACCATGTGGCACCTACTCATGGCCCATCAGCAAGAGTCTTTTCACCCCTTTCCTCCCAGCAAGGTTTCACCTTCTTACTAAGCCACGTGGCAGAAGGGAGCACCCCAAAGCCACATGGTCCTGATTCTGGCCAAGGATGTGTGGTCCCAAACAATCCAGCATGGCTGCCAAGCCTGGGTTTACATCCCCATGCCAATCTTCCTCTGCAGCCTGCTTCTGACTCCTCCCACAATTAGTTACACCTGCAAGCACTCCCCTCTTTTTCCAGCCTTTCTTGGAGGCCTTAGTGAGTCTGGGCAGGTGTGGCCCCATGGGTGGAGCCAATCATCTCCAAGCTGTCATGCAGGTGTTGTAACCAGGGGCAGTTGCCTGCCAGTTACATCCTGAGTGGAAGTCACTCCCATTCCCCTGGCTCAAAGCATGGCCACAGCTATTTAACATATCCATGAAACCAGTTAAAACTTATAGATATGGTAAATGACCATGCCTGAGGTTGTTTGCAAAATTATTGCTATGCAGAACAACTGTCAATGGCCCTGCTCCATGTGTCCCATCTCCCAGTCCTCAGCTGTTTGGGTGAGGACATCCCTTATTTTTAATATTACCCGGACACCCTGAGTTCTTGACCCCGTTACAAACCTTCTCGGGGAGGGGGACCCTGGCTGCACCCTCTTACAATAGAGGTAGCCCAGGCTGGGTGGTTCCGTGAGGTGGAGCATTGTCCCATACACCAAAATGTTGTGGGTTCAATTCCCAGTGAGGGCACATCCCTAGGTTGTAGGTTTGATCCCCGGTTAGGCCATGTACAGAAGGCAACCGATCAATGTTTCTCTCTCACAATGATGTCTTTCTCTCTCTCTGTACTATCAGTTAAAGAAAAATATCCCCAGGTGAAGATTGAAAATAATAGTAACAATAATAGATACAGGAAATAGAACTTGCAAGAGGGAGAAGTACAACAGCTCCTTCTCAGGATCCTGCACGTCTCCCCCCAGGGGAGTCTAAAGGAAACTGAGTGCAGTCAGCCTGCAAGGCTGAGCAGAGAACATGGAAATGCACTGAGAACTCAGAATCTCATTTCCACTGCATGATTTGCAACCCCCGTTCCCTGCTATTGTACTTCTAATGAAAAGCAAAATAGACCACATTGAAGATAATATCCTGTCCCCACTCCTGCCCTCCCCCACCCCAGCTGCTCACTCAGTGGGACAATAGTTCATTATCAGGAGGAGGCAAAATGAGTGGTGTACATGAGGCACAACCCAGTTTGCCTCCATTCCCTCACTTACCTGAGCCAAGTTTGCAGGTGGGTGTCAGTTGTTTAATATTGATGAGAATTAATATGAAAATCATGTTTGGTCTTGATATGTTTTCCATTTGTCAATACCATAGATTTGGCCAAGTTTGGGAACCTTTGCCTAATTGTGGCTAAAGAGTCAATTGACTATAGTCAGTGTCCTGTGTTCTTATGCCCTCGCTCCTTTTTGGGGAGAGGGGCAATTTTGCCTTCTTTTCAGTGAGACATGCCTGTTAGTGACGGCCTACACTGGAAAGTGATGGAGCTGTTTGTGCCCAATACAGCCTTTCCATTATCGCATTACAAGATTGAGTTTCTTATTGTATAAGAGGAAGAGTGTTTTACTATTGGAAGTCATTAGGAGGGGGAAAAAAGCACTCTATTTATTGGAAGGAAAATTTCAGGAATCACCAATACTACCTAACATATTTGGATGCTAATCTGGGGAACATGAGACATTAATGAACTATTCTGGAATCATCAGGCTCAAGTGTAAGAAAGAGGCAGGTGAAGAGAAAGGAGGAAGTTAAGGTCAAGATGTAAAGAGAACGGACGAGAAGGCCAAGGGGTCAGGGAAGGTGGTGTCTGGCAGAGTAAGAGTGTGTCCTACACAGAACTGCAGCAGACAAACTTCCCCTCCCCTTCCTTATCAAACCAGTTTAGAATTTCCAATTCCAGGATAATAATCTCTCCTACTTGTAGGGTTTACCTCTGGAGAGCGTTTGACACTTAAATAGTATCTTTAATTAGCAAAAGTTTAGACTGAAACATCCAGGTGAGGGGGAATTGTGGAAGGAATTCCCTAGCCCCGAAATTTGATTGCACATTAACAGTTCCTCAGTCCAAATGTGCAGACAGTGATGAGGAAAACTATTCGAGGCCCTTAGCAAGGTAGCTGGTGAGAGGAAGTAAGATGCATATGCCAACCACAGAAAAGGAAAGATGACAAAGAGGCACACAGTTCCAGTGGGGTATGGTAGTTTTCTGTATCACTTGGCTGGGGTGTAGTACCCAGGTTTTCAATCAAACACTCATCTGGATGAGTTGTGCAAGTATTTTGTAGATGTGGCTAACATCTGCATGTCAGTTGACTTTCAACGAAGGAGATAATCCTGGATAATGTGGGTGGGCCTCCACCAATCAGCTGAAAGGCCTATGAGCAAAACAGATTTTCCTGAGGAAGAAATTCTGCTTCATGACTACAGCATGAGCTTCTGCCTGAGCTGACCAGAGTTCTGACCTGCCAGCTCCCACTCCACAACTTATGCTTGTCTGTCTCCCTTCCTATCTACATCAGTCTCCTTCTTTCTTCCTTCCTTCCTTCCTTTCTTCTTTCTTTCTTTCTTTCTTTCTTTCTTTCTTTCTTTCTTTCTTTCTTTCTTTCTTTCTTTCTTTCTTTCTTTCTTTCTGTTTCCTTCCTTCCTTCCTCCTTCCTTCCTTCCTTCCTTCCCTCCTCTCTTCCTCCCTTCCTTCCTTTCTTTTGTTCTATATTACTTTCTTTTTATCCATTTTCTATCTATCTTTCTAATGTCTTACTGGTTCTTTTTTCTGGAGAACTTTGATAGAGGAAGTAGTGACGGCTGGAGGAGGTGATATTAAACCCAGCCTCTATCCATAAGGCCCTAACTACATGAAAAGTGGAGGTTAATATATCCTTTGCACAGGGAAGAGCGTATCCAAAGGTCCTAAGATGGGAAGGAGCTTGACCTAAATGAGGAAGTAAACAGGAAATCAGGAATCTTTTTTTTTTTGAAATCAGGAATCTTAAAGCCTAGTGAGCAAAAGAAAGAAAGCTGGCCCAAGATGAAGCTGGAGGAGTTTGCAGAAGTAGGACGCCTAGTAAAATATTGCCACTGATTTTTCAAACGACTGTAGGTCATTGAACATGTTGAACGTGCAGAAGGATGGCTGCTTTCTGGAGAAGAGATGGAGGCCAACAAACACTGAGAAGTTTCCTGCAGTGAGCCACGTGGGACATGATGGTAGCCTGGTGCACAGTTTGGCAGAGGAGATGGGCTGAGTCAAGGTTGTATGATAGAGTGGGTGAAGAAGGTGGGAGGTGAGGGCATGCTCCTACATTTCCAGCTTGTATGGTTGGGTGGATGATCATGTTACTAAGTAGGCAGGGTAAAGGAACAGGATCAAAGAATGTGAATTCACAGTTTAGTTTTGATACTAGAGCACAGAAGAGAGATTTCAACACGAGATGCAAGTTTGGGAGGCATCATGTCCAGATGGCATTTCAAGCCACTGGAATGGACATGGTCAATCATGAAGAGAAGGAGACCAAACAGGGACAGATTGCCCAGGACTGGACCCTGAGTAATTCTAGCATTGAGAGACATGTTGGAGAATGAGTGGCCAAGTATCACCGAAGTTGAACAATTTTTAAAATGTTGTACTAATGCTGTCAAGAAAACTAGCTACAGCCCTGAGTGGTGCAGTTCAGTGGCTTGGACACCTTCCTGAAAACCGAAAAGTCACGCATCAGTGTTTCTCTCCTTCTCTTTCTCCCTCCCTCCCCCTCTCTCTGAAAAATAAATAAATAAATAAACACATAATTTTTTAAAAAAGATAGCTTTCTCATTTTACACGTGTTCCGTAGTTTTAAAAACCAGTCTTCACCAATAAGTTTGTCTTCATGTAAACTTCTGTGTGAAGTACAGGACAGCATGAGACGATAGCAAAGGCTCCTTCAGTCTGACCATGGAAGATGTTTAAAACTCTCAGCATGAAGCGTCTTACTCAACTGTGTACTATCAGCACTTAGCACAGAATAGGAGGTTATTCAATATGTTACATTAATGTTTACATCGACTATGTAAACACAAAATAATATCTACCATGACTTCACATACATTCACATATTTATTAAATATTTTACATTAATGTTAACATCGAGTATGTACATAGAAAAGAATAACTAACATGAGTCCACATATATCTGTACATAGTCTAGAAAAACGAAAATTTTACACAAATACCGCAATGTGTTTATAAGAGATGTGTAGAAAAGCTGGGAAGAAAAAATGCTCTCCCTAGTTGGAAAAAATAGCACACCAATTTGTGTTGATTTTCTAGAACACTGGGGTCTGCCTTGGCTGATGGGTGGGGGAGGTGGTTCCCGGCCTGCCGTGGGGCCCTACACACCCATCTGCCTGCTCTTTGTCAGGAGAGAGGCAATCAGGTCAATGCACCGCCCGAGTCTTTCTCTCTCTCTTGTTCAATGAGGTCCATGCAGTGATGATACTTGGTTTCATACCATGGTTATAGTGTTTGCTTGCTGAGCTTTCTCGTGTTTCCTCAACTAGTCTACTGTGGTGAACGTATGAGCTATTTGAATGGAATAATTCTGGTTGAAACCAATGGTTGAGAAAAGGGAATTGCTAGGACTAACTACTATTCGGTCCCCTATACAGAGCTGAGCTTCACTCAGGTCACCTGACTTCAAAATCAGCTCCTGGGCCATGGGCGTTGTGCGTGTGTCTGCGTTTGCGCAGTTATGTACACATTTCATAAGAATTAAAAATCAAAGTCAGCGGTGGTATTCACAGTCCATGAAGTCCCTGATTCAATTTATGGTTCCTTGTTTTTAGGGAAGATTCCTTCTACTTCATCGAGAGCAACCATGTCTCCTATGTTTGGAATTTGTATATTGTGTTTTCTCCACAAAATAACTTTGAACTTACTCTGATAGGTTTAAATACCAAATTTGGAACAAATGAAAATGTCATTTTCTCCCCTATATAGTAAACACTTTGGTCTATATACTTCTAGATTGAAAAAAAATCCATGTATGTCCCACCCAAAATGTAGGAATGACTGACAGTCAGCATGTTGTAATGGCTAAGGGTTAACCTCAGCATTTTCTTGCCCCTAATGCAATGTGTGTCTGCATATAAATGTGTCTACATACATATAATAACAGTATATATATGATAATACCATATACATAATTTATATATATGTATGTGTGTGTGTGTATATATATAAATAAAATCAGAAAACCTTTGTCTGTATCAGTAAAAAACTAAAGTGATTTCCTCCAGGGAATGTTCACATGGAAATGGGATGTGAAAACAGACAAACCACTTGTTAAGTATATACTTCAATATTGTCGAGGACATACACTTTTACAATATATTTCCCTTTAAACTCTTTTCTCTTAGGCTTTTAATGTTGTGACTTGGTACTAACATTAAATTAACCAGAACAGTAGAATAAACTCCCACGTACCCACCACCCGGCTTCAACAATCACGAACTCATTGCCAGTCTTGGGTCATCTATACTCCCATCTGTCTCCCACCTGCTGTCTTACTGGGAAGCTAACCCCACATACAACATGTCTACTATAAATTTCTCAATATTCAATTCTAAATAGAGGAGAACTCTTTATTTTTATCATAAACACATGGTCAATGATCACATCTAAAACATTTCATCATTAAGGAATTCCTCAGTGTTCAAAGGCCCTCAGAAATGGCTTCGCAGCTTTTTGATTTCAGAATTGTTTTCTTTGAATCAGCAGTGTTTTCTCACACAGGGATGTCACAGGAGAGGTGGGACCTCAGAGCTGTGTTCAGGAACCGGCAGCAGGTAGAAGTAGATTGGGTCCACTGGCAGGGAAGATGGCCAGTGGTGGAGAGGGTCGGGGTCTCAGATATGGGCCAGGTTTGGACCAGAAAATGTGTCAGTTCTGCCTTTCCCTAGTCCTGCATTGCCCTAGGCGGGTTTCCCCCTCCTTCCTGTGCTGCCAGGGCCAGGATGTCAGAGCACAGGCAGGAAGCACTGGGGCAGGTTCAAGACACAGCTCCCACCTGACCTGGTGTCACTTGAGCCCACAGCAATGAGTGCAGCTGCTCTGCCCAAACCCTGGAGTCCCCCTCCACACAGGCCCCGCCCCTCCCCCACTGTGGGCATCCAGTATAAGGCAGAGAGCCTGCCTCCAACAAATGATGAGTCAGAGGCTCTTTGCTTGCCTCTCCCACAAACTCACACAACACTTCAGCTGGAGAAGCACAGCTGGCCAGCCTTCTGCCAGGCCAATGACTTCATTTCTTTCTTCCTCAATTTCTTCATCTGTCAATGGAGACTGTCACCCCTACCTCATAGGGTTGTTTTGAAGATTAAAGAACATACTACATGTAAAATTTTCAGCACAGGAGAATAACCACATACACACACATACAACTAAAATATTTTTATTGATTCAAACATACAATAATATTTGTTGATGATCTTCTATGCACCTGGCAGTAGAATATACTGGCGAACCACACAGGCAAAAATCTCTTCTGTGATGGAGCTCCTTCCTATCCCAGGGAAAGAGCAGGAGCTGGGCTTTTACCTGGGAGCCTGCAGGGAATTCTGTATCTTTACTATTAATTGTGTTTTGTCCAAAAGTTGAAGAGAGAAGTAGCTTTCTTTTTTGGGGGGTGGAGGGGGCCTGCCTAGGCTCCAGTATCCAATTTTGCTGCTCTGTGACCCTTGGTGAGATCTATCATTGCTTTGGGCCTTGCTTTCCTTATCCAGGAAATGGGGATAACACCAGAGTACCAAGTGCTTTCCATACATCCTGGGCCACAGAGAGGCGCTCCCTAGTTTTCTTTGGAAATCCAGCAAGTGCACATTGCAGCTGTCCAGCTATTTCCTTGGAAGTTTGAGAAAGTGATCTCACTTCCCTTGAACCTTCCCCTTCTTCCCCTGTGGAGCCTCCTCTACTTGGGATCCTTTGGAGATTCCCAAGCGCTCAGGGAGGTCAGTCACCACACATTCGCACATCATGGGTGGAAGAGGTGCTCCTTTCTGGTTCCCCCTTCTCTTGTCCAAGAGGCCCAGATTTTCCTATGCATTGTGGGACACTGAAGTAATTGGGGACAGGATCTTCTGTGACAATGACTTCAAATACCCCTTGCAACCTAAGAAAGGTTGAAAAGACTGGGCTGGCGTCCTGGGGAGACAGCAGGTTCCTGAGGCATGTTTTTAGTTCTACAAAGCAGCACAGAAATGCAGGCGAACTCTTTCATTCTACAGCTGCCCAAGCCAAGGCTTTCAGGCTGGAATCCTCCTCAGTCATCAATGGGTCACAGGCAGGGCAAGGCCTAACACCCTGGGTCTCTCTCCTGCCTCCTCTTCTGCAACAAACCAGCTGGGTCTCATGAACTCCACCTGGGAAAGTGCTAAGGAAGTTCCCTCTTAGCGCCTACTTGGGCAGGCTGGGGTAAGTTTGTGGCATGGAAAGCACCCAGAAAATGATCTATGTCCACTCCCAGCATGCAGCCAGGAGTGGGGAGGGGTGGGGGTGGGGGTGGGGGTGGTGGCTGGATGAAGACACCAGGACCACTACCCTGAAGTTCTGGCTGTTCTGGAGAGAGAACTCTGAGACTGGGTCTTGGTGAAGCCACCTGATTATCTCCTGGTCTACTTCCCCTGTGCAGTGTCTGCATGGGGGCGTCCTGCTTGGAGAGTTCCCCACTATAGGACGGATGTGCTTTCTCAGGGCCAGAGTGGGCAAATTGCTGTCCCTGCCCAGCCTCTGCAGTTTTCGGAGGTCTGGGTGGGATTTTTCAGTCTTCGAGCTTTCTGCCCCCGCCTGAAGCAGCGGGTGTTTGGGGTGGCTGTAGTTGCTTTTACTTCGCCATTCCTCCTCCTCTTCCTCCAGGGAGTTTAATCTCGTCCTGCGCCCTCAGCCCCCACCTTTTCAAACCTTCTCTGAACTTGTCCCGTTAAAAGTGCGCGAGTTTTCCCGACCCCGCAGAAAGGGCTCCTGCCGCCTGGCGCTCCTGGGATTCCAGCGCTGTGACGTCCCCCTTGACTGCAGGTCTCCAGCTCCTGAGCTCTGGATCCGCGTTTTTGAGTTCCCTGCAGGCGCTCTAGACCGCCCCACTCCCTTCCTGGGATGCGCGCCCAGAGCTCCCTCCGGCGTTCCCGACCTGAGAGCCTCGGAGCAGGGCACCAGGTGGTGGACTAGCCCAGTGCGGGCTCCTTCCCCTGCCCCTCACAGGGCGCCAGCTTCCTTCCTCTCCCGTCTACTAGCTTTTGCTGTCGCACTGGCTTTCCTGGCCCTTAAATGATCTTCCCAACTTCTCCTCTCCGAGAGGGCTCTGCGGGAGCTGGGGGGGGGGGGGGGCGGGGGGCGCTGCGGCAATAGGCAGGGAGCTGGTTGCTGGGCTCCTGCGTGCTCCTCTGTCTATCTCTGTGGCCCAGGTCCCCCGGGTAGCGGCAGACACCACGTGATTGCTGGCGGATCTTCACCTCCCACTTCAGCTATCCACCACTGCCTCCAAGCCCCCGGACCCCTCTGGTGCGACATCCTTGGGCTTCGGTGCTCTACTCTGCTCCTGCTCTGTGTTTCCCTGTGTCCAACTCTTTCGCTCGGACCCCGGAGAACCCTCCCTCCCCTTTCCTCTCCTCCCCCGTTCCCTTCGCCCTTTCTCCGCCAGCCACTGCAATGAATTCCTTGGGGAATTGGGGCTGGATCTCCACGGGGAGGTATGGCCTTATTGAGCAGGACTCCAGGGCTCCAAGGGAACCACTTGAAGCAGGTAAGCACCCTCTGGGGGAGGAGTCCTGCTGGAGGTTGAGGACCACTTCCTACCCCGGGCGCCTTGCTGATGACTTGGACAAAGGCGGGCAAAGCCATCTTTGGTCAGACAGCTGGGGAGCAAGGTCTCAGGCCCACAAGAGTTTACCATGATGGTGGGAGCTGCTCTCTGTGAGGCTCTCAGGTGGTCTGGGGGAGTTAGGTGGAAGGAAGGTGAGAGGTGTGTGCATTGCTTGTGGTTCAACCCACATCCTTGCCCCCTCCTGGTTACTCCCTTCTGCTTTTTGGGCATGAGAGAGGGCCTCAGAAAGGCATCTGGGGATACCCAGGGGCTGGGGAGAAGAGGAGGAAAGACAAGGACAGTGCTGCCTCTGCAGGGAGATAGCAATGTGGCTCCCCACCCTCTTCTATCCCCCAGAGGGACAAGATCTTGGGAGGCAGAGGAGTTTTTATGTTGTGTGTGTTGTGACCCTTCACGGCCTGGCAGGGCCATGGTATTCCCACAGAGGGAATAATATTTAGGGAGCCGTTGGGTTGTGTGACATGCCTTTATTGACAGGTGGGTGAGCCATGCACACTGCAAGCTCCTTGTCTATGTGCATGTCTTATGTCGTGGCTCTTGTTCCCCAGGGTGGCACCCATCATGGCACCTGACCCCCTGCCTGTGTGTCTCTGGTGAGAAGCCCCTACTTGTTTAAGTACTTGAGTGGAAAAAGGCCGGTAAAATGGCAGAATATTACATAGCATAACATAATTCTGCCCATGTGAACCCTCTTGGTCTTATGGGAACAGTTTATCAGACCCCGTCACTGGTCATCAGGCCCCTGCAAGGCTATGGGAACATGGCTTCCCTTTATTCCCCAGACACCTGGGTGAGGAAGCCAGACTGCCTCCACTTACCCTGGAGCCCACCCCTTCTGGGTTCCTCACCATACAGTGTACATGAGGATGTGTTCTGAGAGGTTCTCTTGGCAAGGAGGGCAGAGCCCTGCCCCCATACCCACAACAGCAGTACAGGCTACAGCAACAAGCTAGCAAAACACAAGCACTGCTGCCCAGGGCAGCAAGAGGCCACCGCCCTTCAGTGGTTAGGGATGCCCACCATTCCTGTGAAGGATTGCCTGTCAGGCCTTCAGTGGCCCAGGTGTCACAGGCTAATGCCTGTAAAGCTAGACTAGCACTGTAGTGGACATCAGGGACATATATATATAGCATTCTGTCCCTACTAGGGCAGACACTCCACCTCGGGATGCAGTAAGTATATCTGAAACCAAGCTACTTTCCTTAATTGATACACTTCTCCATGTAACTGGCTTAAGGACACACATGTTGCATTCAATGCGCCAGCAGTGGGCAAAGCCAAAGCAGTTATCTCAGTCTCAGTGACTAGAGAAGCAGCAGTCACTGCTTGAGGAGTAAAAACAGCTAATGGTTAATACCACCAGGGGGTATGCTTTACCCAGTGTGAAGCTTGAAAAGCTTCCCAACTTGTTGGCCTGCTCACAAGAGTTTTCTGAACTGGAGCAGGCAAATAGGGCCATGCCTGAGTACAATGACCATCCAAGGCCCAGGAAGGAAAGGCCACCCATGTGAGACACACACCCAGAGGGCTCCAGTAGGAACTGCATGCAGCCCACACATCAT
Organism: Desmodus rotundus; assembly: GCF_022682495.2. NCBI lineage: Eukaryota > Metazoa > Chordata > Mammalia > Chiroptera > Phyllostomidae > Desmodus > Desmodus rotundus. Next base: position 80,887,384 of record NC_071398.1, read on the forward strand.
CCAGGACTACGCCAAAATGCTCTAGAGTCTGAGTGTGACACAGTCCCGTTGGAGTCCAGCCCACCTGGGCTTGTCCTTTGGGGTTCTCAATGCAAAGGGGAGCTGGTTAGCCAGCTCCATGGCCTCAGCTGTGAGGCACCCCGTGCCATCCCATACGAAGTAGCTGCTTGGCTCCGTCCTAGATGCCAGTCCAGGTAGCATTCCAGAAGGGATGCTCACTGTTCCTCTGGTTCTGAAGCTGAGTCCAATTTGATGCAGAAGCAGGAGAGATGCGCCATGGGGGCCAGCCCACGTCCTCAGGGGGAGTGCAGTGCAGACCGAGCATGCTGATTGGTTAGCCACTGAAGCATAGGTAGGAACCCACTCCTCTAAGGTGTTACCTTGCACTCTAAGGGCAAAAAGACAGAGCAGTTATAGGCACCAGTAAAGGCAAGTCCTGACCCTCAGGCAATATACACGCCAGCTTCTGGTCAGCCCATAAGACAGTGGCTGGCAGAGGGGGTCTTCCTGGGCATGAATACAAGCCCTTTCATGCCTCACCTGTGAGACCAGCATCCTCTTGCAATAACAGAGGAGGACTCATAATATGCTACTGGGAAATCACAAAGGTGCCAGGAAGAAGCATTGCGTGGACTGCCAGTCCTGGGCACGTCACCTTTAAGGCTGGGGGCAATGTCCCAGTCACCCATGGCAATCTTTGTAAGTTTCTCTCCACCCCTTGGCCCCAAGGGGCAACAAGAGCCACCAAACACATATGCGGAGCTTTCATTTCCCAAGGCCACATTCAAGTGGCTGTTTGCCCTTGCTCCAGGCTCTCTGGAGCAGGCAAGAGAATATTCCCCTCTTTTCTCATGCCTGGTTTTGGCAAAGCACCCTTAATCTGTCCCTGCATCTGACTTGGAGCTGCAGTCTGGTGGAGCAGAGCTTCTAGCGGAGCTGGGCCCTGCTCTGACTCCTCTCATTTAGAATCCAAGGACAGTCTCTAAGCGTTTGGTCCAACCCCTCAGCGTAGGGGTGGCAGCTGCAGCTCACAGGCCCTGCTTCAGGACAACATTGTACGTTCCCATCATTCCAGCAGCTTGGGGATAATAGGCTACAATCACTTTCCACATTAAAATTCCAAGGCCCAAGCCCATTATTGTACCAAGGCCCCAGTAAACCACGTCCCCTTATCACTTTCAGTGATTAAGGGTCCTTCATAAGCAACACATATCCACCCCCAATCAGCAATCACTGCTTCCTGATCTGGGTACTGTGGGGGGATAAGCAGATAAAAGTCCTGTGTCACGTCCACACCTGTAATAGGATAGTTCTATCCCTCTCAACTAGGTAGGGGACCAGTCACCTCCACCTGCCACCAGGGCAGCCATTCCTGTCCCCACACCACCTTTCCAGAATTTCCAACAGGCCTTCGGGGATGCGCTCTCGAGCATATAGACAGGTCTCTCAAGCTTCTTGTACTTGTGTAAATGTAACAGACAACCCCGAAATTTCGATGGTAGCCCACATGGTCTTTCCTCTAGCATATAAGAGGCGACGGTGTAGCCACTGGGCTACTTCCCTTCCCCAGGCACTGGCAGGTGCCATTTCTAGCCACCACACCCTGGCTAGAGCATCAGCCTCATCATCCCCTGGAAGTAAGACGTGCATGTCCTGTAACACGATATACAGTGATTTGTTTCTAGTGACCTAACCCCCATATAAGTCTTGTCACAAAGCCTGTCCCCACAATGGACTCTGCGTGACCTTCCATTTATTTGTATGCCATGTAGAGATTCACAGTGTTAGCCCCCAGAACATGGCCCAGCTATCTGTGCAAAGAGTCATGGGCTGGGCTTCACTGACTGCCAGGAGCCAAGTGGCTCGGAGTTCCGCCCACTGGCTGCTCTGTTCCAGGCCAGCCTCAAACCAGATTGTGTCATGTGTGGGCAAATTGCTACAGTGGTCCTCACAGCAGGCTGGCCCCCGCTGCACCCATCAGTGTACCATGCATCTGAGGGAATAGGTGTGTGCCCTTCCTGGAAGGGGCTAGCTTCCATCTCTTCTACAGGGACAAAAGAGTAGATTTCTCCTCTATATAAATAACTGACCCTGACACTTGCTCTAGCTCAACCCGCAAAGGGCTAGTGGACAGAGTACTGCTTTATTGTAGAGATGTACCCCACCTAGCTAATAAGGGTGTCTGAGCCGACCCACTATGAGGCCTGGACATCCAGTCCCTGATCCATCCTGCAATGGCATGAGTGGTCCTAACTGTGACGGGGGCAGTTCCTGGTATGTCCTCTGTGGCCAACAGGGCAGCATATACTGCAGCCAACTGCTTTTCAACCAAGGAGTAAAGTACCTCTGATTCTTCCTTCTTGGGGCCAGAAACCCAAGTGTTGACTATCTAGTCCTTTCACTGCCACTGACCCCACCCAAAGCCTTGCTGTGTGACATGCACATGTACCTCACAGGGTCCAGCAGGACATTTCCTCCCTCTTGTTGGGAGCTTGGCCCAGTTAAATGGTCCTTTCAAAGCACAGGACGTGTCTTTTTGGGACACCCCCCCATGGTGTGCACTGATAAATTAGGTCTGCACAGGACACATCTGAGTGGGCACTGAGCTGCCCTTGTGCAGCACCAGTGCACACCAATCCTGCGGGCTCTGGTGGTTGGCACCTCGACTGCATCCCCTCGGGTCACCTACCTGCTGTTTCTGGGACTCCAGGTACCACTGTTATCTTCGGCGGCCTCTCTGACAAGCATTAATCTGGCTTGTCGCTGCCACCACCACGGCTCTCTGGTGGCCTCTCTATCAGTGGGCTTTCCAGGTGCCACCTCCAGCCTGCATTCAGTAACCTCCCAGGTCGCGCTGCCACCTCTAATCCTTCCCATGGCCCCCCTGCCTCCTGGAACAGCACTGGAGAGCTGAGCTCCTGGAGCTCAGCCTTGACCCACAGGCACAGCAGCAGAAGCTCTTGCCCACAGGGGTCCCCACTTCCTGTGATCAGGGAGCTGCCAGGAGAGCTTTCTGGGGGCTGGCTGCTGGCTTCCCCAGAGCGCCCAGCCCTGGCAGGCCCTCTGGCCAGTCACTCTCAGCAACTGTGTTCCATGTCTGTGTGGAGCAGGGGAGGGAAAGGCGTCCCCACACCCAAATACCTCCAGGAACCAAAGGCTGCTGCCCTCAGGGAACTCAGTTCCTTGTCCGCCAATCCTTTCCCCCTGAATAGCTTATGTGAGAGGGGGGAGGGATTGCAGCCCCTCACCTGCTCAGAGTCTTTTTCCCAGGACCCAGACTGAAACCTTCAAGGCGTTTTTTCCCGTCTGCCTCGCTGTTCTTGGAGCTTTGCGGCATCAGGGAAGTGCAGTCTCCTCTTCTTCAGGCTTCAGGGCACTTGCTCCCTCTCTGGGCTCTGGGAATTCCACTGCCTTGAGAAGTGTCGTCCTTGTCTCAGTCACCCCTGGCGAAGCTGAAAGAAACACCCAGCCCACGGCCATCACAGCCGCCTCAGCACTGGGCTTTTCCAGGGTCTTCCCCACCACCCACAGGGCTTTTGTCACTGTGTCCCTGCACCATGGATGTAGGTCAGTCATGGGTGGGAGGCCAAGCTTCCAGGAGCCTGGCCACCTAATACTACCTGTTGGTGTCCAGCCAATCCAAGCCCCCTCTGGGGGTGCTGGCTCGATGGCGTTCCGTGAGGTAATCCGGACGACTAAGCCAATTTTGTCGTGACCCCTGAAACGCTGGGCAAGTCCATGGTATCCACACAGATGGATTAATGTTCACAGAGCCAGTGGGATGTCGGGCGTGCCTTTACTCACGGGTGGGCGAGCCGTGCACGCTGCAAGCCGCATTTCTATCTTCATGTGTCATGCCGTGGGCCTTGCTCCCCAGCGTGTCACTCATTGTGCCCTCTGTCCCCTTGCGTGTCTCTCCCTGGTGAGAAACCCCTAATTGTTTAGCACTGGAGGGGAACAAACCCGGAAAATTGCGAGAACATTACATAACGTAACAAAGTTCTGCACAGGAGAGCCCACGTCATGTTATGGGAACAGTTGATCGGATCCTGTCTCTGGCTATGAGACTACTGCTTTCTAGGCCCCTCCGAGTCTATGGGAACACTGCTTCCCTTCATGACCCAGACACCGGGGTGAGGAAGCCAGACTCTCTCCACTAACCCTACACCATCCTACAAGGCTCCAGACATGCCACCAAGCTCCTGGGCTTCATGGCCCTGGGAGGTCAGGCTGGCTCAAAACATGTGGCCATACAATTTCAGAAGGTTCACACCTCAAATTTTCCAGCTTCTATGTATGAACAACTTCTGAGCGTGGTGTTAATACACTCCCTCCCCTTTCTCCTTGGCATGACTCCTCAGTCTGGATTTTGAATACTTGTCAGTGGGGCTCCCACCTTCTTGAAGGAGCAGAGAGGTACTCTAACACTACCTCCATTTCCCTGTCCCTTCTGTGCCTGTCACCTGCACCCACAATTGAAGGAGACTGTGCTGTTTACAGGAACCGGCAGGTGAGGAATCTCCAGACTGCAGGCTGCAGATGTGGTTCCAGGGTTTCCAGCAACGTGCTGATTTACGGGGTGTTAGTTCACTCATTCATTCCACAAGCCTAGCATTAAACTTCTCCTCTAGGCCTGGAACAAGGGATAAAGGATGCTATAAGCAGATCTCACTGCAGCCTCAGGGAGGAAAGGAAAAATTCTTGACAGCCCATTGGGGAATTGTAGTGTTGTGAGAAGTGCAATGGAAAGCTTGGTCCTGCAGGTGAGGGGGTGAAGTGTGCACCCAAGTCACCTGGAGGACACAGGGAGTGGAAAGAGCTAATGCAAAGTGAGAGTCACCCAGAAAACATGTACTAAGTGGTCAAACCTGTGTGGAGTCCTGAGTGGGATTCATGGGCAGTGTTGTGGGGAGAGCCTTTAAAGAAAAAGTATGTCAGAAATTAAAGTGGAAGCATGTTACCCACCACGGCAAGCAAGGCTCTTCCAGGGGAGCAGTGGCTCTCCTCCTGGTCCCACCTCAGAGGTGACGCTGTTTCTACTGTGCTATAAGCAGCAGTTGTGCGACCACCTAAATGGTAGTTGGCACTGATTGGCCCATGCCGGGTTTCCTCAGACGGTGCCGACCCCCTTTTCCAGAGCAGCTTGACTGCCATAGGTTATCGGTAATGGTGCCGCATCACAGACTCTTGTGTGTAAGGTACCTATCTTTTGTTGATGGCGTGAAAAGTTTGTGCCATAGCAACGATAGCCTTGATGCCTGGGAGCTCAGCAGCATGGTGCTCTTTCCCCCAGTCTGAATGGATGACCACGCTGAGCAGGATGAGTTCATGCAATTGCCTCTGTATTTGTGAGACTATGACCTGCTTTTAAAAGTCATCATGGCTGCAGCACAGTGGTAAGGACTCCATTTCCTTGCTCTGAAACTTTATAAAACTGAGTCTCTCCTGTCTGGTTGTTGTGTAGCCTGGTGTTCCAGGATTGAGCTGACCCTGCCTAGAAAAGCCCCTTCTAGTGCAGTAGCATTCTCTGCCTGGTTTACCTGCAGGGGTGCCTCTCAACTGAGCTGGAGTGGCACTGTGGTGTTATTCACAGTGGCTGAGTCCTGGCCGAGGTGGCAAGGGGCCGGCTTTCAGTGACTTCAGGCCAGTACATCAGAGTGGGAAGAGCACACTGACTTCCTACAGTCTAGGGGGTTTATCCAAGCCCCTCCCCAAACACCTTCTCTTTTCTCTACAATGGCCCCTTGATGGGACCTTGCTGGAAAGTCTAGGACCTGCAGGAAGGAAATGGCTGGAGAAAAGCTTTCTTGCTAATCGCAGGGACCTTCCCAGCTTCTACCACTGGCTTACACACGTAGGCACTAGAACACGTCATTGTTCGCGTTTGAGCATTCTGTGTCGCGTGGCCAGCTGCAATGGAAAGAACAGTCGAGGTTATTTTAATGTGGAAGAAAGGAAAGAATTCATAGAACATTCAGATTTTCTGCAGGAAAGGAATGGGCCAGGGGTCAAGAAATATGACGATTTCCCCTCCACCCCTCAGCACTTTCGAACCTTATTAAGGACTTATTTATTTTGCTCATAACATGGAAACCAAACATAAGCCCTTTGATTACACATTGTAGCCCACCTGGATTTCATGTTTTCATCCTTTTTCATGTTCTATCCTGCATTTGAACTTCTTTGCATAGTCACCAAGTGCTGTGTATCTTTTTATATTTTTTAAATTAATTTTTAAAGAAGAGTGGATGGGAGGAAGGAGTAGACGGAGAGGAACACCAATGTGTGGTTGCCTCTACGTGCTCCCAGCTGAACCTGGCCCTTAACTCAGCCATGTGCCCTGACTGGGAATCGAACCACCAACCTTTTGGTTCACAGGTCAGTACTCAGTCCACTGAGGCACACCATCCAGGGCCATTTTTTGAACTCACACTCAGCCTCAGAACAGTGCTTTGCACTTTGTAAGAGATAAGGCGGGTGAAAGAGAGCAGATGAAATACTTAAGTAGCCAATTTAATTATTGCTGCTTGCACTGCTTAAAAAAGAACAAGGGAAAACAAGCAAGTTTCGGTTAAAAGAAGATTAAGATAAGTATCTCAAATAAGACTGATCCTCCCTCACGACTGGATTTTCCCTGCCCCAGGTGAGCACCACGGGGGGGATTAGTGAATAAGGTTTTGTGCCTCAGTGTTCTCAACTGTAAAAAGGGTATTTGAGTATATTGTTTTTATTCATTCATTTTCCCACTTTTATTTTTCTTTTTAGTACTCACATAATCAGCTTTTATTTCATGCTCAGGTTGTGGGGATCAATGATGGCTTCTCAAAGCTCCTCTGTCCTTGAGAGGCTGAGAGTTTACTAAGTTTCCTCCCAACGCATCCCTATTTCTTTTCCATGCTTTGGTTTCATACATGTTTGATAACTTCCTACTATATTCCGAGTAGTCCCCTAATCAGCAGATGAGGGGAAAAGAGCATGAGGTGGAGGAAGGGGGAGAAGGAGACAAAATGCCACAACCACAGAAACTCTCTGGAAAAATAGAGAGAGAGATTAAAAAAATATAGAGCAGCTCATGTATGGTGACAGCATAGAGTGTCACGACCTAAAGGAATTGCAGGGAGGAGGACATGCCATCACCTGGCAAGTTATCCCTGGCAGAGAGCTAAGCACACACAAAGCCCTGAATCAAGGGGCCTGGCACCTCTGAGGAACAGCAAGGAGGCCAGAGAGGCCTGAGTAGAGTGATTAGATGAGTCTGGAACACGATGGGGTCAGCGCATGAAGGCTCCTGTGAGAACATTGACTTCCACTGTCTGGTGGAAGGTGGAAGGAAGTCCACTGGAGATTCTGAGCAGAGGAATGAAATAATTCCACTTCATTTAAGGGAAAGGAAAGCACTTAATGAGAGAACCTAGTTAGGAGCTGACTGTAAAAATCCAGGTAAGCCCTTGCTGGGTTGCTTGGTTGATTGGAGCATCCTCCCAAACATGAAAAAGTTTGTGAGTTCGGTCCCAGGTAAGTGCACATACAGAAAACAACTGATTGACGTTTCTCTCTCATCAGTCTCTCTCTCTCTCTCCCTCTGTGTCATATCATGGACATATACTGGAGTGAGGATTAAAAAGCAAATGCAGGTAACAGATAGTAGTGCTTTGTTCCCTGATGGAGGCAGTCATGATAGAGGCGGGAAGAAACGGTTGGATGCTGTGCTAGTCTGTGTGCTGGAAAGTCTTTGTGCCTTGGCCTACACCCACGGGGCAGTTACCAAACTGCGGTGTGAATGCTGCTTTGATGAGGAGGAGCAAGGGCTATGTAAGAGTAGTGACTTCATTCCTCCCTTTGGTGCCTGAGCAGAATGCTCCTCCCCCCTGAAGTAGGTGCTGAATAAACACTGTTGGAAACATGAATGGACCTAGGACAGAGTGGAGAGAGCTCAGGAATAGATGCCCCACAAATATGGTCAACTCATCTTGAAAAAGGCGCAAAGGTAATTCGATAGAGAGGGTAGTCTCTTCTACAAATGCTTCTGGATGAATTGGACATTCCCCCCCCCACAAAAAAATCAAGACACCTTACATCTTTCAGAAAAATCAACTGGAAGTCCATCATGGACCTAAAGATAAAACACAATATTAGAAACTTCTGGAGGAAACCGTAGGAGAAAGGTCCTTTGGGCTTGGTGATGAGTGTTCAGATACAACACCCAAAGCATAATCCATGAAAGAAAATGATGTTATAGTAGAGACTTCATTGAAATGAAAAAGTTCAGCAAAATAGCATTTCATAACCAGAACAATATGACAGAGAAGCAGAAGTAGCTGTCCAATGAGGGATGGCAACAAGGGCACCTCAAGCAGAGAAACTCTCAAGGGAGACATGGGAGGGGGACCTCAGAACAGCCAACTTCAAGGCACAGCAGCTGCCCCTAAAACCCTTTTGCACTCATGGGGAGCAAGGTTGCAAAGGATGTTACAATCAGTTAATTCTGCTACTCCCACTGTGCTTTCCTCCCCCTGTCTGCTGGTGTCCATTCTTATCCTTACCTGTGTATCCCCATTCTGGGATTATGAGGTGTCACAAAGGTGGGGCTGACATGGATACACCCCTCTTCCTGGGGTATGCGGGTGACAGGACAACACAGAACAATATCAACTCTTATAGGAGACCACTCTGCGTGGCGTGGGCCCAGCTCCCACTCAGAAACACCAGTGTGAATCGAGGTCCAGCACACAGGACCCAAGCCCAGGGATAGGTTCTCCCATGGGAAATCAGGTCTGCATTGGACCTAGGCTGCTTTGAGACTTGCTTTTTGGGAAGTCTCCCCCACCCTGAGTTGAGGCAGCAAATGTTTACTGCATATCTTTAAAGTAACTTCCTAAGATCTATGCTAAACCTTCCAAGGACAAGGGTAACTGGTTCAACCACTTTTCCCTTTATATTTGCAAACACCCTTCCTCTTTGATGTAATTAGCAACATCCTCTCCTTTGTTTTCTGTAAAAGGTAACCACCCAACGGGAACCTGTGCATGGTAAATGAGGCCCATCCTCAACGTAAGGTGCCCTCTCTGTCACTTGGAGATGGGCCATGCCTTCCCTTCTCTCCACAGGATTTCTGTACTCCCTGTGAATTTGTCCACTGCTGCCAAAACATACTGATCTGGAGGGCCGGGGTCCACATCAAACTCACTTGCTGGAAATGGAGATTTGTAGATTACTATTATTTTGTCTTGAAGTATTAGGATCTAGTGTGGTCAATAGGTTATGGCAGAGACAAATGGTTCTAGAACACGTCATGCACTCAGACACATTTGGTGGAGATTTTGAAGGGTGAAAAATATTTGTTAAAGAATGTATTGAAGAGAACCAAGATGGCGGCGTAGGTAGACACACTGCACAACTAGAACTGACAGAAAATCGAATGACAAGGAAGTCCCACACCACGGAGATAAAAAATAAACATTCATCCAGACCGGTAGGAGGGGGGAAACGGGCACGGGGTGGAGAGGACTCATGTGGCCATGGCGGGACAGAGACTGGCGGAGTGTGGGACGAACGGGGCAGGCAGTCTGACCTCTAGCAGACCCTGTGGCCCTACATTCGCACACAGATAAACCGAGAGGGCCGGACTCAGAGTGGCGGAGAACAGGGCAGGCAGAGCGGCGGGTAGCACCCTGAGGCCCCACACTCGCACAAGCACAGATAAACAGGGACGAACTGGGGGGAGCGAAGCGGTCCACATAACCCAGGGCTCCGGCGTGGGGAAATAAAGCCTCAAACCTCTGATTGAAAACGCCCGTGGGGGTTGGGGCGGCAGCAGGAGAAACTCCCAGCCTCACAGGAGAGGTCGTTGGAGAGACCCACAGGGGCCTAGAGTGTGCACAAGCCCACCCACTCGGGAATCAGCACCAGAGGGGCCCAATTTGATTGTGGGTAGCAGAGGGAGTGACTGAAATCTGGTGGAGAGTGGAGCGGGCACCAGTGCTCCCTCTCGGCCCCTCCCCCACATACAGCGTCACGTCACGACACAGAGACCAGCATTACCCTGCCCTGGGAACGCCTAAGGCTCCGCCCCTCTAAGTAACAGACAGGCCAAGACCCCCCCCCCCCCCCAAAAAAAGGCCCAAATGACACAACACTTCAAAGCTCCAGAAAAAATACAACTAAGTGAGGAAGAGATAGCCAACCTATCAGCTGCACAGTTCAAAACACTGGTTATTAAGACGCTCACAGAATTGGTTGAATTTGTTCGAAAAGTAGATGAAAAAATGAAGGCTATGCTAAGAGAAACAAAGGAAAATGTACAGGGAACCAATAGTGAGGCAAAGGAAACTGGGACTCAAATCAACAGTGTGGACCAGAAGGAAGAAAGAAACATCCAACCAGAAAAGAATGAAGAAACAAGAATTCGGAAAAAGGAGGAGAGGCTTAGGAACCTCCAGGACATCTTGAAACGTTCCAACATCCGAATTATAGATGTGCCAGAAGGAGAAGAAGAAGAACAAATTGAAAACTTATTTGAACAAATAATGAAGGAGAACTTCCCCAGTCTGGCAAAGGAAATAGACTTCCAGGAAGTCCAGGAAGCTCAGAGAGTCCCAAAGAAGCTGGACCCAAGGAGGAACACACCAAGCCACATCATCATTATATTACCCAAGATGAAACAGGAGAGAATCTTAGAAGCAGCAAGAGAAAAGGACACAGTTGCCTACAAAGGGATTCCCATAAGACTGTCAGCTGATTTCTCCAAAGAGACCTTACAGGCAAGAAGGGGCTGGCAAGAAGTATTCCAAGTCATGAAAGGCAAGAGCCTACATCCAAGATTACTGTATCCAGCAAATCTATCATTTAGAATGAAAGGGCAGATAAAGTGCTTCTCAGATAAGGTCAAGTAAAAGGAGTTCATCATCACCAAGCCTTTATTATATGAAATGTTAAAGGGACTTATCTAAGAAAAAGAAGATAAAAAATATGAACAGTAAAAATGACAGCAAACTCAGTTATTAACGACCACACCTAAAACAAAAACAAGAGCAAACTAGGCAAACAACTAGAACAGGAACAGAACCATACAGATGGAGAGATCACATGGAGGGTTGTCAATAGGGGAGTGAGAGGGGGAGAGGGGGGGAAAGGTACAGAGAATAAGTAGCATAGATGATAGGTGGAAAATAGACAGGGGGAGGGTAAAAATAGTGTAGGAAATGTAGAAGCCAAAGAACTTATAAGTATGACCCATGGACATGAACTATAGGGGGGGAATGTGGGAGGGAGGGGGTGGGCAGGATGGAGTGGAGTGGGGGGAGGAAATGGGACAACTGTAATAGCATAATCAATAAAAATATTAAAAAAAAAGAATGTATTTAAAATAGTTGTGTCCACTCCAAAAACAGAAGGCAGCCTCCGTAATCTGTGTCGTCAGGCTCCACTCAAGGGACGGAAATGACACTAGTTGTTTAAACACAGTGATGGAATAACAAGTTGTTAAGCAGCTATTCTAGAACTGAAAGAGAAAAAAGGAATGCGAGCACTCACAGAGAAGCAGCAGTGGGCACGCCGAGGCTTAGGCACACAGGGAAGGGGTGAGAATGACTGAACTGATGGCACCTGGAGGCAGGCCTGGCTGGCGCTGGTTCTCTCAGGGAGCCTGCTGAGGCAGATGAGTGTTGGGGAAATGGTCAACTGAATCCCCACGTTGCTGTTGAAGTGACAGTGCCACGCCAGAAGGAAGTGGGGGCGCTTCAGGGTTTTGCTGAGAGCAAGTAAACTGGGAGGACGGAGTCCCTTCCTCCATCAAGTGTCCAGGGCCCCTCTGGCACCCAGGACCTGAACCCATCAGAGGGTCCTGTGGCTAAGCAGAAATCTGGCTTCCAGAGCACCTGTGGCCCATGACACAGCAAACAGGGAAGCAGGTGTGAAGGCAAGAGGAAACTATCTCATAAGGCATCCTTCTAACAAGTACCATTGGTGAAAGGGAGGAAAGTTTTGTAAGCAAAGGAAGGAATGTTGAAAAATAAACTTCAAAAGTTAAATAGGCTGAATCTTCGTCCTGAGATGTGTCATATCTTTCAAACACCTTTGGAAATCCTACTCTTCCCTGACAAGGCAGATGGAAAGCAGTGTGCCATTCTCACCGATTCCAAATGTAGGAGGAAAGGATCCACTGGGGTCCACTGTGCTGCACTTGGGGGGTGCCATATAAGATCACCTCAGTCAAAGGGGGAAGATGAAGACCATGCAAACTTCCTGGGCTTCGATTTCTTGACCTTTCTGTGATGTGATCCTTGAACTTCAGGTCATCATTATTTACGTCCAAAAAAAATGGAAAAGGAGCTGGAAGTGTTACAGAGCAGACGGGGGGTGGTTCATGATAAATTATTATGGAAAGGATTCCCCCCTCCGTCTCTGGAGTTTTGCCCCCCAACACACACCTGCTAGGTTTGAAATGACCGCCGCCAGAGGAAAGACGTCTCTCAATGCCAGAGACTGGTGAAAAGGAAAGAAATTATTTATTAAAAAGTTCAATCAAAATGTAAAGCAGTGGGCGGTCATCCAGAAATCAGGGGTTCAGACAGTGATGTCTGCCGGGTTTCACGGACTGAAATGTGGGGAACATATTTGTAATATGACAGTGATGTGCCCAACCAGAAATGGCAGTTCAGTAACAAAAAAAGGAAGCAATGAAGAAGAATGAATATCGGGGACAACTCATAGTCAGTGACATAAAATTTGACATGAAATATTTCTCTGACCATTTAGAGGAGGTGCTCCATGAAGCAGGACTGGAGGGTGAGAGAGTGAGGGTGGGATTCCAGGTGACGGAGAGGAATGCTGCCTGGAAGAGTGGCAGAGGGATGACGCAGTTGATCAAATAAGGAAATAGGAAATGGAAGTAAAGAACATACTAAGTTTTATTGGAATCTGGCCGAGATCACTTTTCTCTGTCATTGGGGATTAGCTACATCTTTTGAGTTTCCTCCTAATTGCCTCCTAGCCTATGGGAGATTGGACAGAAGAAAGAATGAATGAAGAGGGTGGTCACAGAGGAACTTCTTTTACAAGATTACATAGGACTAGGGAGTAGGAATGCCAACCAGTCTAAGGCAATGCTGAACTGATCCCAGTGGCACAAGCTAAAACTCCCGATAAGGGTGGGAATAATCGGACTGGAGGTCAGTACTAGCCTCTTGTAAATAAGCTGAGGCTCTGTGGCCATGCCTGGGAAACAGGTGGGGAGGGCGAAGTAGCAAGGAGAGCATGGAAGTGGCCCTGTGAGCCTACCGTCTTCCAACCAAAACCTTCGCTGGGAATGGCTGTGAGACCCAGGTCCAGGGGCCTCCCGCCTGGGTCAGCCATCCTCCACAGGACCACCGAGCTCCCTGTAGTTGAGCTGGAGCTGCAAGATAGCAAGTGCCTGTTGGGGGTGTTCAGGTCCCAATGTTTCATTGCTTTCCCCCCCTCGGCTCTTTCTATATGCTCAGTATTCCTTTTGCCCACCTTGCATTTCCCTGGGGTTCTTTTTCTCCCCTCACAGTTCATCTCTCAGCATTTCCTTCCCCATCATGACCCCTAATATACTCATGATCAGTTACTGAGAGGTGACCATGGCAGCTAGATCTACTAATCTTCAAGGGCCCCAGAGCTCCTTTACCTCAAGAACACTAAAAAGTATTGTGGATGCTAGACACCCATTAAAGTGGGAATGTATGAAGCCAGAAAGAGGACTTTATAATTTTTTTCCGTTTTTTCCAACAGAAAAGAAAAAAAAAACACATCAGGAAGAAAGCACAAAGTCCAGAGGAAACCTGGCAAACAGCCACTGTCATGGAGTGAGCACGTGCTTGATAAGTCTTCCCTGTGGCTGGGCCGGGAACAATTACATGAGAAAAAATATGTTTTCTCTGTATGACAATTATGAATAAAAATAATTCTTAATTTAAGATGAGTTAGTAAACAACATTTCCTTTTTTTGCATAACTTCTCTGTGATTATTACATTGACTTAAAAGACATTTTGCTCCTCCGGTGACCACTGCAGAGATTCTTTGTCTACATGTCCACTTCAGTGCCCGGGACCCTCTAACTCACCTTCCCATTAAATGCCTCTATGAAACTCAGCCTTTCCACCAAGTGGTTAATTGTATCTAATGTGACATGGTAGGGCTCCCATCCGAAGTTGCTTAAAGAAAATATTTGGGAATGATTTGGAAGAGTTGTTATCCTCCAATTTTGTGGTTTCATACAATGAATTGAATTCAAGTAGATTGCATGTGGGATGGGAAGGAAACTGGCAGAAAAAAGGAGGAGGCCTTAAAATTTTGACTGGTTGTATCTGAGGGTTTTTTTAAAATAATTTAACTTATTTTTTGAAATTTAAAGCCCAAATTGTGTAAAAGGCACAGACGGCCATGTTTGAGAGCTACCAACAACAGAGCACACACAGCAGTGTGAGTGTGGGTGCTCGCTTAGGGAAACGTGTGGTGAGTGAGATGGAGTTCTGTGATCCTGCCACCAGCCTGTCTGGGTGTCATGCTCTGTGTGTCTGTCCCCATTGCTGTGCCACTCCCATGCACACAACAGATACATCTCCCGAGGCTGGCCACCTCAGCATGGCTTCCCTACTGGGGTTTCCAAGTAATGTCACTGATCTTCAAGATCAGGACAGAGAGAGAAGGGATTGTCCCTCCGCACAGAACTTGGGACCCCATTTTTTTTCTCTTTTTGGTCCAAACTTGCTACTCATTCTGTGAATGATCATTTCTATGAAAAATGTGTCGATAATTATTCATACTGACTGACCCAATGCTCTATTTTTAATTTTTTAACTTTAAAAAAATTTTCTTCAAGTACAATTGTCTCCATTTCCCCCAGCACCAATGCTCTATTTTTTAAAAGCACCATTCTGGGCAGGTGGATCTAGGTTTTAGGATATAGTGTGAGATGCAGAAAAAATATTTCCTATTCATAACCTCAAGTTTTCATCTTCAAAGTGATAGAGAAAAGTAGAGAATGAAATCATATTGTTATAATAGAAAATAAGGATGCTCCAAAAGCCATTTGATTTTGGACTTGTAGCTAGTAGAATTGGAAGTACTTGATGTTCAGAAAAAATCACAAAAGGCAGAATAATGAGTAACTAAAGATTTTCATCAAGAGGCATTAGAAAAGTATGTATTTAGTGCATCCTTCCCCCTGTGTAACTTAGATTTCAGACAGGTGCCCGTTACCAATTTCAGCAGAATTGCTTCTCATGACAGAGAAAGGCAGGTCATTACGCAGATGGATTTCGAGGGGCTCTCTTGCTCAGGTAGCAGGCCAAACTCAACGGAAGTGTAGGCATAGAGAGTACAGTCTCTGACTAACAAAAATTAAAAAAAAATAGCAGAGAACAGTCTTTGCAATTGCATCAAGTAGGATGTGGCTGAAGTAGCAGAATTTCCAACTGGGAGTTGCTTTAAAAAATAATGATACATTTTCTGATGTGAGAAGAAGTCCAGAATGGTTCTGAGGCTTAACAAAGTTATGAGAGACCCATCCTTCTGACGGGGATCCTACGGTTTGGAAATGCTTTCTGTGTTTTGGTCTCAGAATCGGTTACTGCAGGTGGTCATCATAAGCAGTCCTGGCCTTAGAGAATGGTGTGAACGTAGGCCTTATGCTAACTATATTCCTTCCCTGGCAAGAGGGTCATGATCTTAAGCACATGCTGCCCAACATCTGCCCCCAAAACGGGTTTCTAATGACAAGAAAGTAGAAGTGACAGTAGGGTAGGTGATCAGTCATCTCTACCATGGCAACCAGAATTTTCTGTCTGGGATAATAATGAAAACATTTGACTGAATTGGATTAAAAAAGAAGTATCCATTGACTTTAATCTATGTCACATTTGGGAAACCAGTGTGATTCTTAAAAAGCAACATATTCTCTCCTTCAAAGAGTTTTTAACCACCTCAAGGAAGCAAAACATCCAATTTGGTTATATACGTTGGACAAGATTTAGGAGACTAACTTGGGTTTCTGGTTTTCATGAGAAAAGATTGGTAAGTGCAATGTGAAGTAAATCTCAGAAAAGACTTGTTTTAAATTCTAGGAATGACAGATTTCTTCCATTGAAATATCCTCTGTGCGCCAGGGCCATGTGGCTCAGTTGGTTGGAGCATGGTCCAGTCCACCAAAAGTTAGCGGGTTTGATTTCAGGTCAGGGCATATACCTAGGTTGAGGCATTGATCCCCTGTTGGGGTGCATAGGGGAGGCAACTGATCCATGTCTCTCTCTTTCCCTCATTCCTGTCTCTCTCAAATCAATAAAAAACATACTCCTTGTGTAAAGATGAAATGTTTTCTAAAAAGAAAAGTTAAAAGCACATCTATACTCATCTGGTAGATCCACATGGAGGGAGGCCCTGATGGTCTCATAGGAATGTCCAACTTCTCAAAACACTAAAGTGGCTCACCCGTCTGCTGCAATCATAGCTATTTCAGAAGGAAACAGTCTCTGCACTTCCTGTACCTGTTTAGAAATCACAGCGTGGTGCCTCTTTCCCTCCGCACGTGTCTGTGACTCTACAGACAGCACCAACAGCCTCTGGGTAGGCATGAGATACAGGCTGCTCGGTAATGGCACAGAGAACAAGCACTGTGGGCTAGCTCAGAGCACCCTCGTGAACTTCTGATGGCCCAAGTCCAAGAAGATGACCCATACAACCACCAGCAGGTCACGTCCAGGAGAAACAACACCCTCACGTGGACTGCCCAAGGTCTAGCGGGAAGGGGTGGGCACCCAGCCAGGAAGTGCTCTGGTACATCACACAGCTGCGATTTCAACGCCAAAAGGATCTGTTCACGTTTTTGACCCCACACTGGGAAAATGGTCGATGGGTAGAGAAATGAGTATTTTGTAACCCAATGCTGAGGATGTGTTTTTGCTAGACAAACAGTGCTATGAGTAGAAGTTCTGTCAAGGGGATCCAAACTTCACTGCCATTGGAACATATTATAAGCTAAATTGAGTTTTCTGGACTTGAATTTAGACACAAATTATAATGCTGTTTCTATAAGGAAATGTATTCTGGGTTCCAAATGACCAATTTATATACAAACTTCAGCAATACAATTCACTTGTAATTTCTGTAATAATTGTTTTTCACAGAGTAATTTAAAAAAGCCAAACCACCAACTTCCCCCCCCCCCAAAAAAAAAGCCTCCAAAGATCTGTGGAAGTTCATTTGTAACATCGGGAATGGAATAGTATGTACAAATCGATAATGATTAAACTCACAGAATAAGAATTAATAGTATCGAGAATGATGAGAATGTTGTAGGACAGAACCTAATCTGAAATGAATGTGTTCTGTTGCCAGAGGTTTACCTCACAATTTTAAGCTGCAATATTTTTATTGTGTTCAATTATCTCCATAGACTAGCCACCATTTGATGCAGTAAAAAAGCATCCACCTAGTTCAATGTCAACGAATGTAATCGATGTGAAAGCCTCAAGAGATTCTTACCCATAGTCCCAGTATCACCAGAGGAATCTGAGGCAGAGTGACTGCATTTACCCAAGGTCATGTGGGGAGTCCAAGCATTTGAACACCTCACTTTCACTTTTCATATCTACATTTGTACTAAACTTTTGTATTCAAAGCCTCACAAATCTTTGAGGTTTTGCAAAGTTTTCCAATAGAGACCTTGAAAGGATTTTGTTACAGTAAATAATTCACGAGCAATAAGTTAGTCATAATTTTAGAAGTTGAAATTTATTCTAATGTCATTTTATATTTTTGAACATTTAATAGCATAAGTCAGATGCCAGCATCCCACACTTAAGGACAACTGCGTGGCACAGAGAAAGTAGAAATTCAGCCGTGTCCAGGTTGCTCAGGTGGTTACAGCGTTGTCCCGATACACCAAGGTTGTGTGTTCAATTCCCAATAAGGGCACATACTTAGGTTGTGGGTTCAAACCCTGGTTGGGGCACACACAGGACACAACTGATTAATACTTATCACTCCCTACCCCCCTTTCTCTCTCTCTCTAAAATCAATACACAAATTCTACAGAGAGAATTAAGGAATAAAATAAATAATTTTTTAAATCTAGAACAACAAAATTGGTGATTCTCTTTCTCCCTTCCTCACTCTCTCTAGAATTAATAAGTTTTAAAATATTGAAAAACTTTTTACAAAACAGAAATGCTTCTATCACCTGAATATCTGTCCTATGAAGACTGTTCTGGAACTGGCAGCATCTAGAGAGGCATAGGACGGTGGGCTCTGTATTCACAAAGCTGAGGTTGAAAGAGTTCAACTCTCTGACCCGATTTCATCTTTTATCCAGTGAAGATAACCTCCATTTTGCAAGACTGCTGAGACACATCATTATATCTGGGATCATGGTCTCTCCAGACATAGGAGTCAGTTCTACCTGTGTCTCTCCATCCCAGCCTATAACATGCAGATCCTAATGTCTCCTTTAGATGCAAAGTGAAGGGTTTGAGAAAAAATGCAAAGATGCTTTGGAAAATGTATATAATTTCCACACGATGTTTTAAGTAGTTGATCCCCAGCTCAGGGGACTGGTGGCATTGGATACCTAAGTCTTGCAAGAGGTAGGATGTGAGCTCGAGGTCCTCAGACTTTTCTAATTAGGACGGTTGTCCTGAAGCACTGCGAGTTGTTCTCTCTATTCAGGAAACCTAGCATAAAGCCCTTCCTCTACGCTCACACGAAACCAAGTGGCAGGGAGAACAGAGCTCAGATATCCACAACTACCAAATCCAGGACTTAGAATTCCCTTCGTCCCCCACAAAACAGAAATATGAACTCTGAGACAATGACTAGTACAGCTTCTGATTTAAAATATTTGATCATACTTTATTTCCCATTTAAATTTCAAGACACACTGACATAGCCTGAATGACTTTGGAAGAATGTGGAAATTCTACGATGGATGTTCCGTCACATTATGAGCAGTTAGGCGTCTTTGAGGACTCAAAGCAATGGGAAGCAGAACACTTCTCCCCTCCCAGAGTGGGGGAGCCCTGGGAAGATGTGCCCTGACTCCTTCTGAAGTCCAAACAAATCTGTGCAAATGACAGTTCCAACACAATAGGTAGGCATCAACTGAGAAAGACCACAGAGAAATCTCAAGTGAAGTAAGTGTGTGCCGAGGTGGCTCTTAGGGAATCGGGCTGCATTGCAGTGTTGGGTTCTCTGTCCTTCTTATTGAAGATGCAGCCCTTTTGGACTCTTGATAATTCCCCAGAACAGTGAAACATCTCAGTTCCTACAGAATATTGAAGATGAAAAAATGGTCTCAGCGAAGCCCACATTGTACAGAAGAGAATTTGATGCCTAGGCCTGTATGGACTGGGTCTAGTTCCCCCTCGACTTGTCAGCTGTGCTCATACTTGTGACTCCACTGCTCATATCAGAGCTGGGATTGCAGCATATTTACTTTTCACCTTATGTGCAGCTCAGCTCCTAGTGTAGGAGTGTTGTTAGCTCGAGGAAAAGAAACACGTCCTGGCTGTTCATTTATAAGGTTGTGACCTTGAAAATGGAAGGCATGTCGAGTATTCCCTTTAACAAGGGAGGAGCAGCAGCTACAGTCCACCCCAGAAAGGAAGAAGAGGTTTTCAGTTCCCACAGAACTACTCAGCCAGACTTACTGAGTGCAATCTTCTAATAACTGGGGACAGCCAATAAAGCTGATGGCCTGGTCCCAGCGCTGTGGGCTCGGGCCACGCCCCTGAACACATGGCAGCCTTGGGATGATTGATGACACGGATATCATTGCATCAGACCAGAACCCCGAGGGACTGAAGACACAGGAGGAAAGTCAGGGTACTGACTTTCAGTAGATGAATACTAAGTAGCTTCATATTATTGAAGCATTAGACAACAATAGAGTCCACCTTGCAAAGGACAGTTTTGAACAATATATGAGAACACTGGTCAAGCTTTCTACATCAGTCTGAGCTGAAAACCAAGAGCAAATCATGTTTTACTAGCTCATGTCCTAGAAACATTTGATTCCCTGGTTCAAGAACAAAGGACCTCGCTGCAAAATTGTTACATTTGGTATGGCTCATAATGCCTGCATGTTTTCAAAAACCTGTCATTGACGTGAGCTGGAAACTACCACACACATGCATCCTTGCTGATACGATTCAATGCGGACACCCAAGATGTGGACACTGCCTGGACATGTTATATTCCCACATGATTATCATGACCCACATTCCCAACCACCTTTCACTCTAACTGAGCATGTTCCCCACGTCTACTGGTGTCACTTGCTGCAACAGTTTGACTTTGGTAAGAGGTTGTTGCAGTTGGCAACAAGTGGTCCCAGTGTTCATAATGCGCTTATGTTTAGGAATCATCTTTACGGAAACACAGGTAAGTTTTACGAGAACAAAATGCCTTGTTTTAATACAACATCGCCATAAGGGGGACTGCATACCAGATTGGCTTTTTGAAAGAACCCATCACCATGATGGAACAGCTGAAATATTACATCTTCAGGAGCCAGCCACCAGGCCGCCATAATGTATGTGAGAGCTCGTTTTCCTTAAAAACACAGAATGTGGCTTTCCTTCATTTGACTGAGCTCTAAGAGATTCTCTCAAACTATTTCATGCCTAGTACAAGGAAGAGTACGTAGGAAATAGTACAAGGCAAGTGTATAGTTTCCTGGGAGCAGTTAATTGGAAGTATAAATAGTTTTGCATTTTCAAAATGCACACAGTCAAGGAGAAGTTCAATGCTTGCCTCTCAAGTGTAATGTTCCCATAACACTTTCTGCACTACTATGCACAGCACGGAGGAGGCAGATCAGTAAGAAATAGGTAGGTGATCAGGGCTTCCAAACTTTTCTAATACTTCCGATGGGAGATCTAGAGAGTCCAGTACGTTCAGGTTTCTGAGAAATTGCTTTCTTCCTAGTGATAATGAGTCCCTGAGTAAAGACAAGCCCCTGTGGACACAGTGCTTTCCACCCAAGTAGGGCCACCTGCCAGGGGCCCTAACACACAAGGTGTGTTCTAGTGGATGCTACAGGTCTCACGGGACTCGGTGCCAGCTTCCGAGCTGGGCGCGGGGCGGCCTCGCTTGGACTTCAGGTCCTCGCTGGGGCTGCCGGCCCACTGTCTCTTGCGCAGCTTTCTGGCCGAGAGAGGTCTTGCTGAGGGGTCTTGGGTTGCAGGGCCTGAATCCGAAGTGCTTCTCTGAGCGACCTTAACCTGCAACACAAGCATCTTTGTAAGAGGCGTGGATCATATTCACATTCCTACAGCAAGTTTCTCATCAAGCTTGAAGTTAGATTCTTCTTCCCCAGGTGTTGGACACAGCGTTTCCCTTTCTTCTTACCTAAGGACAGGCCCCACCTAAGAGCTTGGAAGAAGTCTGACATGACCCCTGGCGAAACACCTTGCAAACTTTCCTTGACCCCTCTGATGGCCAGAGACCTGCTCCCAAGGCCAGTGTGACACTGTCAGACCAGAGGGAAGCTCTTTGAGGGCTAAGACTTGGCCTCTTTACCCTTGTGTGCCCTGACTACCCAGGAGACATTCCACATACAGCTAAGAGAGAACCCAAACCAGCTTCCATTTCTCTTAGTGGAGCTGCCATTGTCATTCAAATGAATAAAACCCAAATGAGTGACTCCACCTTCGCAGGTGTAAGCCTTCTTTCCAACATTGAAAAGTCCTTCCTCCTGTTCCTCAAGTAACACTTTAATCATTCTCGGGTGATTGTTATGTGGTTTTCAGGTAGGGTCTGCATGATAGCAGAAGGGCAGCAATCTACTACAAAAGCCAGTGGGCAGTACATCCCCTTTCTCATGGCCTGTCCTTTCAGGAGAAAGCAGGAACTCAGCAAATGTAAGGCTTTAAGAAGCAGAGGAGAGTCAAGACTTTTTTGGAGGTTCACATATCAGTGAAAGAAGATACTGGTCAGAAGAGAGAGAGGAACAAGACACATGAAGTACACAAACGCTTCACTTAACCAAAGTTAAAGGTAACAGTGGGAGATTCCAGGAGGAAGATCTTTGAAACCAATGCAAACCAAAGACAAAGAAACAGAGGACAGGCTGTCCCAAGGGCAATGCATGTTCAGTCCTGGACCTGACAGGAAGCGCTGTGACAGGTCACTTCCTGAGCAAGTGACTGCCAATGACCTCCTTGGGAAGCAGCAAGAAGAAAGAATGGAAATTATTTCCCCGTTTATATTCTTTCCATAGGAAGTATGTAGTTTTAAAAGGCAGCTAAATACATTTCATGAGAGAAAACCCAGCAAATCTGGCCAACAGGTGACACCCTTGCAAAGCCTGCCTCTACCTCAGATTACGTGCAGGACACTTCAAAGGGGCAGCAGCCTTGAAGGGTCAGGATGAGGACTGAATGGCAAATTACCATCCATGGCAAGTCGATGAAATGAAAGGAAGTTTTTTAGCCCTGGCCAATGTGGCTCAGTGCATTGAGCGCCAGCCTGCCAACCAAAGAGTTGGCGGTTTGGTTCCCAGTCAGGCCACATGCCAGGGTTGTGGGACAGGTCCCCAGGAGGGGGCACATGAGAGGCAACCACACATTGATGTTTCTCTCCCTGTCTCTAAAAATAAGTTAATAAAATCTTTTAAAAATCAGTTTTACTGCTGCTCTTCCTTTTGTTTTAAATTACAAAGTGATACAAAAGACAGGCATTTCCCTTGAACCCATCAGAGGTGGAGAATCAAGTCTTCAGGTGCACTGTTAAAAAAAGAGAGTGAAAGATCCCAATGGGAGAGAGAATTTGACCCTAATTAAAGAGCCAAAGTCCATCCCTGGACTGTCCTCGCCTCTAGATTCAATTTCTCTGATACAAATGGAGGAAATTAGAGTCAGTGATCTGGGTTTAAACTATGGATGTGTTCCTCAGGCAGGTTCCTTAACCTGAGACCTGTCGAAAACAACATGAGGTCAAATTCAACAGGTACTCAGACTCTCAGGTTCACCCAAACCCTGTCTTACACACTGTGTCTAGTTCACAGTGGGGAGAGGGTGAGGATGTGAATGGCTCCATGAAAACGAACCTCATAACTAGGGAAAAAACGTAGAGCCCCACAGAACTGCTGACTGACAGGGGCTGTGGTGAGGGCATCACCATCATCCTCTACAACCTAGTGGCCAATCCACCGGCACTGAGCAACCCCAGGTTCAGATCAGGTCTACACACATCACACTCCCTTGTCCCCAGCAAGTAGGAGCTCCAGGGTTTATTCCCCCCAGAGACATACCTGAGAATGGTCCTCATCTAACCTGCTTTTCACTTCTTTTCCCCTTGAACTTGTCACGTGTCCCGGTCTTGTTCCAAACTCAAGCCAGCCATTTCAGGGAAACACTACCATTGTGAGTTTCGAAGCAACTATATTTTTCAAACTGAGTGATGAAATATGCTTAAGCGTTGAGGGGAGCATTTGATAAGGTGACTCAGGAAATGCTGAATTAAATTAAATTTCAGGAAGCCGGGTTTTGAAGTTTGCATCTAATCACGAAGCCTCCTGTCACCTCCTGTCCAGAGGACCCCCTTCAGTTGCACACGTGCACAACATTGCTCAGCGATTCACAACCGCTGGTGCCTCCTGCCTCCCGTAGCTCATACAGGGATCACACATATTCAGGAACACTGCTTAGGACTCCCTACTCAAGGCATTCAATAGCAGTGTGCAGAGCAGGCCCCCTAGAGTGCAGAGCCCTTTTTCTTAGAGAGTAAGTCCAAACTCCACAAGCAACTCCACTTCCCATCACCTCCAAAGAAAAGAAGAGGAAAAAGGCCTGTGTGCTGATTTCACGACATGATTTCCTAACACACTTTCCAAACATCTATTTCTTTCTGCAGCCGCTTCAGGACAACATCAACAGCTCTATTCATTCAACAAATATCTGTTGAATTCCAGATGTCGCATTAGACAGGAGGACACAGGGAAGCCACAAACAATGGGGAACCTCACAGAACCCATCTTGCAACTCAGAAGGCACGCTTTTAAGCAAGCAGTGACTATCAAGTGAACCGGCATCACATAATGGAAGTGCAGGGCACTTACTACCTATGTCATGATTTCCTGTTTCAGAGCCAAATACCTCCCTGGATCCCTGTAAGTGTGAGTCCAGCAGATAGGTCTTGGCGTGCACTGGGGATTAAGGAGCAGCTCCCAGTCAGCCACCTAAGGAAATGGCCCAGCCTCCTCTGGGACCTAAACCAGACTCCTGGCTGGCAGGTCAGGGATTATCTTATGGTCAATAGCTTTGGTGCCACTTGCAAGCTGCGCTCTTTGGAGTCACTGGTTGCTTCATGGAAAAGAAGCTGTTTTAATGGTCACTGGAATGTCAGAAGACACCCCAGTGTACTCTCTCCAGTGTTTTGTTGTTCCTGGAATCTCAAAGTGAAATCATCATGGGGGGAAGGAGGGAGGGAGGATGGAAAGGATGGCGGAATTGATGATGGAAGGAAAAACATTGCACAAAATGGTAGAATATTTCTAGTACGAGTAATGGACCATTGACTTTAATGAGTGAAAGAAAATTTTGACCTTTCCTTCACACTCTTGAATTAGAAAGATTTTTTTGCCATGTAAGTTATGGAGAAACTTAATAGTAGGTATAAAGTCCTTAATACTGAAACATCTTACAGATCAAACAAGTTTGCAAATATGCACTTGTTTTGATTCAGCTAATCGCCAACCTCACTCTCGTTTGGTATCCCAAATCCTAAACACTTGCTCACTGAAGAATGCTTACGTAACAATAATAAGGGTTATGACACTAGCAAAACTTCGTTTACTGGTTCAAGTTAAGCAGATTGCAAACGTAAACTCTGACAAGCAAAAAACCATCATGAGAGTTTTTCAATTCTTGACGCTCTTCCAGCAACGTCCAACAATACTCCTGTGATCCCCAGTTTGCAAAACACTGGGAGAAAAGCAAGACCGTGGCACTGAGAGAGAGTGGGTGTCAGCTCTGGGCATTAACTTTGTGTGTTTCCGTTTCTCATCCTTTTCTGATTGTACTTCCGGCCAGAGTTCAATACAGTGAGGAAGTAAAACGCGAACGTTTGACACAAGGCACACACTCCATGCACATAAATGACAGCTGCAGGTGGTGGATCGTAGAAATGCTCCACAATTTGTTCAGCAAATATTCTCTCTGCTTTAAGGTAACATTTACCAGGCTGTTTGCAAGAAACACAGAGATCACTAAAGTCCTAGTCCCCAACAAACAAAATAGCGAAATCCATAAAGAGCTCCTTCCTTTAGACATCCAGTGAAATGTGTGCTTTTGGCAGAAAGTAAAGGGAGTCACAAAAAGTGAAGAATGGGAAGCAGCACAGAGGAAAAAGCACCAAATTACTATGACCAAGGCCTGTGCCTAAATGAAAAGCACCCCTTCGAATCTCTCAGTGCTAATGCCTGAAACTTTCTTCCAAGTCCCTTGAATTCTATCTAACGAGGCCACTTCCCATCACACTGTCTGAGGGACCTGCTGGGGAAGGGCCAGGTTGCAGCAGGATCATGGAATGTGCATCCTCAGGGCTGCTCACCACTGACTTCTTTGTACCCCATGGAGAGGAAGGACAGACTTGCAAGAGCTCCCAAGTCAGAGGACGTGGTGTGAAACCCTTGCCCTGAGAACCCTGTCATCTCCTGAATTTCCAAGTGCAGATTCTTGTTCGCAGGAGGTACCTTTTGGGGTCTGCTGCCCCCAGCTCTTGGTTGGGACATCCCAGCGTGGCTTTCTCTGCCGATACTTAGGAGGCACCGTGTCAACTTGTGGGCTGCAAGGCGTGGACTGGTCCTGCTTGCCACGGTTGTACTTCGCAGGATGTAGGGGCTCGTCTTTCCCGTTGGGAGGGCAGCAGGCCCTAGGAACAAAAAAGCTGCCTGTCAACATTGCTAGGTCCAGGTCTATCTATAATGACCATGATATGCATTAGGTCAATTGTTTAACAAAGAGAAGCAGAATTCCAAAGATCCTTTCTCCCTGCCACAGCGGTTAGGGACAAACTTCAGAGTCACCCTGAGAGTTGCCAAACTGAAGAAATAACGAACATGTTTTCCCTTATGAGAAACATAAGAAAACAAAACAAAACCCCACAATGGGAAAATGCACCCATGGACATGAACTATAGGAGGGGAATGTGGGAGGGTGAAATTTGCATGTGAAATTCCATGTGGACTTTCAAAAGTGCACAGATAATTTTGTTTTCAAATCATGCCACACCTTCCTTTCCAACTTCTGGGAGTCCCTGGGGCTCAAGCCCAGTGTCTCCCGCATCCTCTGCAGGGGCAATGCCCCTTCTGGCCGCCTTCCAGCTTCTTTTAGGAAAGGTGTGTGGTGTGGAAGGTGCAGTTCCTCCCTCGTTCTCCCGAATCCCACTGGCCCTTCGCCCCTTGCCTGAAGCTTTAGTTTGGCCGGATGATCCCTTCTTTGCAGTAACACAAGGGACTGGAGGTGAATCTGCGTCAACTGATTTTAGCAAAGGGGAAATCTGGACACTCGGTGGAGACTGTGGTGAACTCAGACGAGCGACTTGTGCTTCTAACATCTCTTTGTCTCTCTCCAACTTCTCGTGGCTTGTCCGCAGGGAGCAGTACTTATCCCAGTGCTCTTCTGCCTCCTTGCTTTTTCTTTCAAGGGCTGCTTTCAGTTCCTTCACCTCGGTCATCAGCTCATCTACATGAGCATCCACAAGAGCACCTGTCAAAAATCACAGCATGACACTCTTTACTTGACATTCCACATCATAAAGCAGAAAACCTGAAACTTGGGTTTTAGTTTCATTTTTGTTTTCATACAAGTGGAGAAGGTATATCTATGCATGTTCTTATAGATTCACACCCTTTGTTTGGGAGAGATCATATCAGGGTGAATACTCCAATAGACTACATAGGTCTTCTTAGGACAGCTTAAATAAAGCCCACCATAATCTCAAACTTGTATTGCAGCCAACCCATGAAACGTTCTTGTAGTTGTTCATATGAAATCAAATGGATTACTTTAGCACCTCTCCTCTATTCCTTTTCCATGCATCCACTCACTACATGAACAACATAAGTCATTCGAGACTATGAAATCTCCTCCATTGTAATGACTTTGGGAGGTAGAAGGGGGCTGGTGAAAAGGCAGGTCCTAAAAAGCTCTGAAAATTATTTGTAAGCAATGGAGGGTCCCATGCCCAAAAGTTTGGGGGACGCTAAAAGATGGAGTCTTGGTCAACTTTTAGCTGCCATGGTTGGCAGGAAATCCATTAGAAAAACTCCCTGGAGCTCCATAAACTCTGAGATCTCTTCTGAGCAGGAAAGACCCCAGGACCACCCTACTGAGCCTTGGTCCAGAAGAGCCACCGTGACAGTGCTCATCATCACCTTTCCACTCAGTGAGAAGAATTCCACTCAGGCATCAGTGGAGAAAAGTTGTCTTTTCCTTTTCATTTTACCTCCACTCCCTGACACAGAGTCCCCAAGCCCTTCCATGGACTTGACCCATGGGAATAGGCCAAGGACAACCAGGATCAGGTGTCTGCAATCTGGCAGGTCCAGCTCAGATGGCACTCCACCTGTGACGCTATCTAGATAAATGCACATCCCGTGGAAAACTCTTCCTGGAAGGGCCCATTAGCAAAAGGCACTGCCAGTGTTTTTGTACATTTCATAGATCAGAAGATGTGATTGTTCTAGGTTAAAATTCAGGCTTCCCTCTGAATCCTATGAATGATCCAACAGTGAGCTCAAAGTTCGGAAATTGGACAAAGGACAACCACCGAGAATCAGCATGCAGTAGGACACTGGAGCACGGAGACACTGCCTGTGCCCACACCAGGCTTTGCTGGCCTGGGCACGGGGCCCTGCCCAGCTCACCCCACCTGCTTTCTGCTTCTCTTGTGCAGCTTCTTCAAGGCGACACAGCTCTTTCTGCAACTGCTCCATTCCCTCTTCCATCATCTTACAGTGGCTGAGCCAACAAGCGATCTCCCCCTGGGCACGCTCCTTTTCCTTCTTCAGCTGCTTTATATGTGTTTGATTGTTCCTCTGCAAAACATAAAGTTGAATTGGAGACTTGCAATTTTTTTTATAATCACATAGATAGATCATTATGAGCCCTGGCTGGTGTTGCTCAGTGTACTGAACGCTGATCTGTGAACCAAATGGTTGCCGATTAGACTCCTGGATGGGCACATGTCTCTGTTGCTGGCCAAGTCCCTGGTTGGGGGCCTGGGAGAGGTACCAAATCAGCGTTTCTCTCCCTCTCTTTCTCCCTCCCTTCCTTCTCTCTGAAAAAATAAAGAAAAACTTTAGAAGTATAAAGTAAAAAAAGCAAACAATCTTTGAGATATACTTAAGAATCATATATTGTCAATATAACAACTATTATGTTCACACTAAAACATCTAATTAAGAATAAAACAATTCACCCTTTCTACTCAGTTTCCTAAGCCTCCCTGGTCGACACTGCATTTCTGATGCCCCTTCTTTGCATCCACAAACACAAAGCATGGTTCCTAAGCCAGTGTGCCCTTCAGTGGCTCACTCTGCCTGTGTTCGTGCCGTGGGAATCACATCCTGGGGGGTGGGGATAGGAGTCCATGGACTTATTCTCCGTGGGTCAAAAATTCGTAGAGAATATGTCCCCATTTACAATCTTGTGCTGATATAAAAGTGTAATACCTAAGCTGGCATGTGTTCCAGTCACACCAGGTGAAGGCTGAACAATATTATGGCTCACAATACCAATTTAAATTTTATAAGTAGCTCAACTAGAAAGTGAGTAGAAAGGTGGGAGAATACATGGTTCCTTAACCAAACACAAAAGCTCTGCAAATGATTTAGAGGCACAATTGGACCTGATACCAAGGTATTTAGAGTGTGGATGTGTCCTTCCTTGTGGGAATATTCACACATTGCTACAGAAATATGAATTGGCATGAAGTATGACCCTAGATCTTGCTAGAATATTCCATAATATATGGCACATGCACTGTGCTATGTAGTATCAAAAGAGGCAGAATTCCAAAGCCATTTAGCTCTAAGAGATTCTGGTAGCAGATCATGGAGACATAAAAGCACACCGAACTATAAAAACCAAAACCAAAACCAGAGCTCCATACTCATGTTGCCAGATTTCATCCTTTCTAGATTTCATCTTGACATCATGAGCAATGTTCCAAAAATTTCTGCACTTGCGAAATTTTCTACTTCTGAATCCAACTGTAACTGCATTAGAGATGGATTAATTCAATTGCAAGGATGCTGGTCAAGTATACGTCAGTAAAGTTACATGTGGTCTGAATAGACTCAACAAAGCACCATTCTGTACCTGGTGTGAATATAAACAAACATTCCCCCCAGTAAAACTGTCGAAGAGTAAAAGGGCAGAAAGTGTGTAAAAAAGTAGACCAGACGCTACATCTTCCTATTATGAAACCTAATATCTCTCATGGAGCAGAACATCATCGATCATTCATGTTATTGTGAATTTTATGAGTGTCTGTTTTATCGGCAGATTTCCTTCCTCTTGATCACTGTGTAAGAGCAATAAACCTCAGAGGTCGATACCTCGTTTTCTGTTTGAATATATTCAACACACAACATCATAATTTATAAATGTAAACCCTCGTTTCGTAAAGACCTTTACTGGAGGGTGTTTGTTTTCCAAATTCCTTAGTGTACCTTCTGGATGGCAGTCACTTTATAAAAACATCTCTGTAGGGATCACAACAGCCTCCCTTTCCAAGGAGAATTACTGAAGCGCCATCTCCAGTGTCAGGTTCCTGAGACTAGGGCTCACCTCCTCTTGTTCCTAGCCAAGAGCCTTTATGGCTCCCCTGTGGAGAGGAAGAGGAGAGTGGACACATGCATGTGCCAAGTGCCTGACCAAATGCTTTGCCACACCTTGACCTTCCTGGAAGGCAGAGGAAAGTGGGTTTGGTGCCAGTGGTGAACTTGGAGACCCATGAAGCAAGACTTTGGAATTACTTACCAAATTATTACCTAAAGCTCAGAGGCCTGCCCTAATCTCTTATTGGTTTAATCTTCATGTCCATCTCCAGAAGTGTTTCATACCCTCTCCTTTGAGGATTTACTGGGCAATGAAGTTCATTCCAGCCATGAGTCTGTGAGGCCATGCACTGATTTTTAAAAAGAGCTCAGCAGAACTGCTGAGTGATATTATTCATAAATACTCCGAACTTTTCCATAAAAATTAAAATGAAATCTCGTAAGTCAATACCTTTAAAACCACAATTCTTCCGTATAAACTGTTCTAAGTCATGAGGCAAGGAGAAGGAAACATACCTTGGTTTTTATCAATTCTCCTAAAAACTCAGTGACTTCTTTCAAAGAATTTCTGAGATGTTCTTCATTGGACGTTAAGAGGTCTATCTCCACCTTCTGCGAGCTGACGCGTTCTTCCTGGGAAGTCAGCTTCTCACTGTATGTCTGGATTTCCACTTCATGCTACGGCAGAGAAATGCCACTTTAGCAAAACTCCCCCAAAAGAAACCTGCTGTTGCAAGGACCATTTCAAGTGCACTCTGCCCATCTCCTGCCACTCTACTGCGAGATGCAGATGGAGCTTTACAGCTGAAGTTATCTGATGAGACGTGTGCAGGGAACGGGGAGAAAGATCGTGCAGCTCAAAGGACGGAGCCCTTCCCAAAATCTTAGAGCATAACAATAATGCTGCCCTTTGACCTTCTTGCAAAACAAACGTCTCCTGACTGTGGTCTACACACAGTCTCCAGCTCCCCCAGGTACCAAACTCCACTTTTCACCTGTTTGTTTGTGTCCAGAAGCAAAGTCTGATGTCTCTTTTCAGCTTCCTGAAGCTGTCTCTGATAGTCAGCTATTTCTTCTCTCATTTTCTCTTGCTTTTCCATCTGGTGTTTGTGTATGCAGTCCAAGCTCCTTTTCAAGTCACTATTTTCTAGCATGAATTCCTGCAATTGACCCTGAAGAGAAAATTAATACAATCATGGAAAAATAATGAAGAACCTTGATATATGTGTTCCGGAAAAGCTGAGTACTGAGGAGGAAAAACTACTTCACGAGCAAGACAAAAATCTGTACAGAATAGTGCAATGATCCTTCGCAATGGATTCATTTTTAATTGCAACTTCATGTCCAGTGACAATTTCCTCTGTTCTACCCAGCCACCCCCAAGGTTGCGGCCATGGGACCACAAAACCTCTGAAACCTGACTTCATCTAATGCACTCTGGGACGCCACCCTCCTAGGCTATGGGGCTGGCTTATTTCAGGGTTCCCATGGCAATCATTCCATGCCCTCATCAACAGCACTATCATTCAACCTTCATACTCGAGTCTCTCCAGGGTTAGACTTTCTTCCTTGAACAGCTCAGAGGCCACGTTCTATCACTGTAAGAATTTCCCTCCAGGTGCCCTGAACTCTTTTTCCTCTCTCTCTCCTCTATGAAGGACAGGCAAAACCCCGGTCCTGGAGGCATCTGTCTCCCTGGCGCCAGATCCCACATCGCTGCTTCTACCTGTGTCTGTATACACACTAGCCATGTCCACCTCCTCATGTCCCCTTCACTCACCCCCCTCTAACCTGCCCTCACCACAGCTCCTCCTGCACCAGCTCCTCCTCAGCCAGCTCCATGGTGTCGTAGACCTCCATGATGCAGATGCGAGGAGCACACTGCAGTCCTTGACCACTCATTTGCCCTCTGAGTAGGTCCCCGGGATGCTGAACATTCCTCTGTCTTCACAGACCCTCCTCCTTGGCTGCTAGGACATGGCACTCCCCTGGGTGGCCCCATCCTGTCTTCTCAGGGTCTTTGCTTGCTCTTCCTCCCCCTCTCCCCCTCCATGATGGAGGTCCCACGGCTCCGTCTGTATTTTCTATTACTCCCATTATCTTTAATTAGGACCTGTGTTGTAAACGACCCGAATGCATATAGCCACCCCACACCTTTCCTATAAACTGCAGCCTTGTGTATGATGTGCCCCTTCAGATTGTGTTCTGACACTTTACCACAGCCTGCCTTCCTCTGCCATTCTTTTTCATATCATTCTCCATTGATTCCAGCCACCAGGGCTTCCTTTCCATTTTTAAAAATCGTACAAAGATCTTCCTAATCTCAAAGATTTTACCAACTGCTCTCTACACCCAGAAGCTTCCCTGCTCCCCCTGGTTCTTTGTAGCACTGACACCCCAGCCCGCAGGCAACATTCTCTGACCACCCTATCTAAGCTAGGTGGGTGCCTACCCCACTCCCCAATTCCCAATTATTCTGCAGTAAAGAATCTCATTTGTATCCTTTAGAGCACTTAGCGGTTTAGGACTATTTTGTGCTTCCTGT
The DNA here is from genome assembly GCF_022682495.2 of Desmodus rotundus. Classification (NCBI taxonomy): domain Eukaryota; kingdom Metazoa; phylum Chordata; class Mammalia; order Chiroptera; family Phyllostomidae; genus Desmodus; species Desmodus rotundus. The sequence continues at coordinate 80,919,733 of NC_071398.1, forward strand.
TGTGGGCCCAGACTGTAAGCTCTATGAGTACAAGCAGCACAGGACAGCGATGGTTCCACATGGTACACCCTACCCCTAGTAGTGCTTATTGTTTACAGAATGAATAAATGAGTGAATGAAGTCACTGCAGGCTCCCACGCTCCGATGTATAAACCTGAGGCTAGACACTCAGCTTTTGTGTTTAGTAGAGCCTACCAATGAAGTACAAATAACAACACATTTGAGACAGCCCCAAACGGCTCAGTCCCAGGGCACTTTTCAGCAGATGCAACATTCAAATGTATCATCGGTGGCAACTCCTTCCACACAGCATTGCCAAAAAATCACTCAAGTCAATTGCTGAGATTAAGTGCCCCAACTTTACAGTTTTTAAAGTATTGATTTGAGAAAGGGAGAGAAAAACACCAGTTTGCTGTTTAGCCCTCCATGTATTCATTGGTGATTCTCGTATGTGCCCTGACCTGGGATGGAACCTAAGACTTGGCATATCGGGATGACTCTCCCACCAACTGAGCTACCTGGCCAGGACAATGCCAACTTTTGTACATGTTCCTCAGCTTCCATACCGTAGTTGAAGAAAAGTCCAAATTTCCGCAGCTCCTTCTACAGGCTACTACAAATACCATTTCAACCTCCCTATACTAATTCAGGGTCAAAATCACAACTCTGTGCTACCCTTTTCTAAGGATTCTGGAGGAGGGAAGCCGCATGAGGACTGTGTGGTTGTAGGAACGTTCACCATTTAACTGGGTTTGCAAACAGGTTTCGCTGCCCCTAGCAGCACTGCATGCACGTGGCAGCTCCTGGGACTGAGTGTTGAGATTCAGGAGAACAGGAGACAATGGGAATCAGCAGTCTGCTATGGGAACAGCAGGGGGAGTGGCTGCCCAGATGCTACCGATCTGCCACATGAACCCTGCTCTAAAACAGCACCCAAGACTGCTCTCACTCCACATGTTACTGGAACTTTCTTTGTGTTACTTTGTTAGTTCTCAGCAAGATCAGTGCATCTGCCTGTAGCCACATTCTGGCTGCTAATCTGCAGCAGGCGAGGAAAGCAGCCTATTGAAAACTGCAGGGAATCTACTTCTGATGTGACTTAATAGTGTACAGGGTGGTCGTCTATGGAGAAATGTCTGGGCTCCAGCACAGGTCTGGTCCTGTGCTCTGAGGCTGCTCGAGCCTCCTCCTGGGCCCCCGGCACTGCTGGTGGGCAAAGACCACTGCTTGTCTGACCCTGACAAGAGCGCTCCGAGTGTTTCTCTCAAAAGCTCAGCCATGTTTGGTAGAGTCCAGAAGGTCTTACAGAAGAAACCAGGAGAATGTGCACACCGAATTGCTAATCCGTCACAGATGGACTTACTTGGGTGTGCTTTATTTCTTCCGACATTACGTTTAATTCTTCAGTTAGCCTGTTTTTCTCTCCGCTGAGTTCTTCTTTCAAGTCTGTGATGTTCTGGGTCATCTCGTGCACTTTCCTCTGCAGCTCCGTTTCCCTCGAAGTCAAGGACTTTACCTGAAATTGAATCGCTCCTCAGGATCTGCTTTTGCTTGTCCGTGTGGACGAAACTAACCCCTGTGATCCAACAGTCACAACCCCTTCTCTGCAGGCTCCAATGAGAAAAAGGACCGTGTCTAACCCTCCCTTCACTAATCACTCAACTAATGTGCTCAGGTCCCACTGGTGAGCTTCCCTGTTCTTTATAGCAAAGGTTGAAGAAGAGACAGCAATAAGGAAAGGAATGAGAAGGGAAGATAACATTACTAAGTATCAAAACCCAGATTCACTGAGTCAAAATCAAGAGTCACTACTACTGCAGGCAAGTCAATGTCCCAGAAGTTCAAGATCCCATAAACTACGTCGAGCAAACTTTACAAAGTTTGGTCCAATATTGGAAATACCTTCCAGAAGATAATGCAATTCACCCGTGGTTTCCCTCCCTCCTGACAACATATGCAATTGTAGAAAAAGCCACTTACTCTTTCAACACAGGACAGCTTTTCTGTTTGTGTTGATTCAAGCTGTTCCTCTAGGTCCCTGCAGGAATTCTGCAGGACTTTGTTGGTGTCCTGCAAGGTGTCATTTTTGGACTGCAGCCTTCGGATCTTCTGCTGCAGTTCCTTGGTCAGACTCTCCAGTTCTGCTTTCTGCGTCATCACTTGAGGCTCTCCTCCTCGCTGGGACAGCTTAGAGACAAGCTGCTCTTGGTCCTGGAGTTCCCGTTTCAAGAGGCTGATCTCTTGCTCCCTCTTCTTGACCTTCTCTTTGCAGTCTTCTGCTTCTTGAATGAGGCCATTCATGGAAGACTGCAGACTGACACAGTCACTTCTGGTCTGGTCAAGCACGTGCAGCAACTGCCAGTTCTCAAGCTGCAGTTGAGCCATGTGCGCACTCAGACCCTGCTCTCTGGCCTTCCAGGTGCCCTGCTCATCACCCAAGGCGGGCCGTCTCTCCTTGAGGTCTTTCATCTGCGCTCGCAGCCTCTCCTGCACAAGGTCACTTTCTTGTTTCACGCGAGCGATTTCCTGCTCTTTTTCTCGCGATAGACTCTCAAAGGAAGCTTTTAACTGTTCTAATTCCCGGACGCGCTCTTGCTCTTTTTGTAATTGTTTGGTCAGTTCTTCGTTTTCTGACCTGAGGTCATTCAGACTCGGGGCCATCTCCTCTATCTTGGCCTTTAACTTGTCCACCTCTGCTTTGGAGCTCTGCGCTTCCCGAGTTGCACGCTCGTGGGTTTTTTTGGCCTTTTTCAGTTCTTTTTCGAGTTGATCGACTTCGCCCTTAAACGACTCTGCTTGATGCTTAGTTTCCTGCAGTTTTGCCAGGACGAAGAATTGCTTCTTGTCATCGTCTTCTAGTTGGTCTTTCAGCTTTTTGAGGCTCTTGCTCAGCTGCTGCACTGTGTGCACTGGGGAGCTGTGTTCTGGGAACTTCCTGGCTTGTGAGTCATCACACAGAGCTGCCACCGCCTTCAGCACCTCTTTCAGTTCTTTTTCCAGCAATTCCCCTGCAGCTACGGATTCTGCTTGCATGTTGCGATTTTCTTCCTCCTTTGCCTCTAACAGCTGTACCAGGGAAGAGCGTAACGTGGTCAACTCAGTCACTTGACCCTGTTTCTCTTGTAGCTGCTGGGTCAAATTTTCCTTTTCGGACCTGGTCGTGGCAAGGTCCAATTCGGAAGCTTTCAGATGTTCTGTCATGAATTCTATTTGTGCTTTCAGGGTCTCCACTTCTGCTTTGGAATATTCAGCATGCAGAATGGTCTCCTTGTGCTTTTTCCCGGCCATGTGCAACTGGCTTGCAAGATTCTCATTCTTACTCGCAGTGCCCTTCATGTTCTCCAAGCGTTTGTTCTCGGCACCCTCCGAGCTGACCCTCGGTGTCTCCATGTCTCTTTTGAGCAGATGTCCCTCGTCCTGTGTTGGGCTCAGCCTCAAGGCGACCATGTCTGCAGACTCCAAGGTTTCAGGGACATTCGGATCTTCCTGTTGCACTTCACGTAGTTTGTTCTGCAGACTTTTGCGTTCCCTTAGAAGGGATTCCTTGTTGTGATTCATGTGTTCGATTGGGTGTTCCTGGTGATTTCTGCCCAAAGACAGGGCCTGTAAGTCCTTTATCAAGTGCTGCAGCTGCTCCTGGAGGTGGACTTTCTCTTTGGAAGACTGCTCCTGACAACCTTCTGCTGGCAGCAGGACTTCCGCAGTCTCGGTGACTGTGTCCATCTCTGGGCTGAGGTGCTGCTGGACATCCCTGTCACTGATCAGGTCCTGCTTGTGTGCTCTGTCTTTGCCTTCGACAGCACACTCTTCTGACCAGTCTGTGTCACAGCTGTCACTTCTGCCCTGGAGAGCCTGTGGCTGTAACATATAACAAGAACACATTTTACTTTTCAGGAAGAGTCAGAAAAGATTCAATAGGCTTCATTATTGCCTTGTAGGCACTGGCTTCTTGCCTGTGCTAAACACATGTCTTCCAATGGCATATTTCCTACCACATTCTCCCCTCTCCATCCCAATGTCAACACAATGAAGCAAACACTCAGGACGTATCCTGTCTGGACAAGGCACTGGCGCAGGCGTGTGTCATGAGGACAAACCCTCCAGTGGTTTGATGGTCTGCACTGGCACACACTGAATTTTCAAGGGGTTTTTCTCACTAGGGATTGTCCAGGGAGCCGAAATATAAGTTTTCCTTTGTGATTCTGAGACACGAGGCTACCCAATACCACAGACAGTGCTCAGCTTCCATCTTTAGCATTTCTGATATTCTTCAATAGGAGAAGGCGGTGAGGTGTCACGACCAGATTGTCAGCCCAAGGACTTCAGCCTGCACTTACTGACTGGATTCTTGGAGAAACCATATGTCAGGACACCCCCTTCCTGTCATCTGTCAAACAGGGGTCAGCTGCTGTGACTACCCCTGCGGCCTCCTCAGCACTTGCCGTTTCCATCACACAACAGCAAGGAGAGGGAATGAAGTGAGACTCCTGGACTCTACAGCATTGGGAGTTCAGCTGGGAGACTGGAAGGACAAAGCCAGAAGTAACTAAGCACTTTCCCATTCAGTACACAGAGAAATGTCTTTTTACACCACTGATATGGAACCGCAGATTTGTATCAGGGCAAAGTGTTGGAAAATGATTCAGTCATCTGCCATAAACTCTTACATTTGTTTCATGACTATAACTCTGTAACATTAAACATCTCTGGAAAGGGCTAGAGTGGTAACATTCACATCACGTTCCTTTTCCTAAGCTCTGGTTGAATATGGAAGTGAGCTTGATGAACGCACAGAGAATCAAAACATGCAACATAGACATGCTCAAGACCACTTTTCTGACTCCGTGATAGGATTTTCTCTAGGATGCTTGGAAAAACCTCTTTAGTAGTTCCCCATATTAGTGTTTAAATGTAATCGCTGTAGAAATTCAGCTCTCAGTAAACCTCAAAAAGGTTTAGTCAGGTTCCTAAAGTTCTGGTTTTTGTTTTTTAAAAAACTTTAGAATATATTTTATGCTCTTGAAAACCTATTCTATCTACCAAGGAATGATTCACTTGACACTGGTGCTCAGAAGCCAGAAGACTGCTGCGATGAGCCTCATTTGTCACCAGGGAGTCCCTGGGTGTCAGCAGCTCCCTGACACTCTCCTATTCCGAGGGCAGGTCTCGGTAACGCTGGGTTTTGTTATTTCACTTGACAGCAGTTGAAGCTTGTGCTTTGCATCTTCCACTGGCTCAGTCAGCTCCGAATCCCTCAAACTCATGCTCCTGTTTCCTTCTTATGTTTCTCATCTGACAACGTGGCCTTCTGCTTGAGCTCTGCCTGAGCTTCTTTCTGTCTCCACCTGCACTGTCTATCTCTCGATGACACTGGGAAGGTTCTTCACCTCCACCCTTAGGCTTTGTCCTTCCATCTCCAGTGTGCTTACTCTCTCGTATTCATCGCTTCTTATTTGTTGTATCTTCAAACACATTTCCAATCAATTCATATCACTCAGCAAGATTTCAATCTCTAATTGCATCTACTTTATGAGTTTTCAGTTTCACTTTTCCAGTGAGAAAATAGAGTTTTCTCTTCTTTCCATTCTTCTGACTCTTTTTTTTTTTTTTTATTCCAAACCCTCAATAAGCTTCAGACTCTCTCTCGGTTTTGCTTAACTTTTCACTCACTTGTTCAACGCGATGTTCCCTTTCCTTGAAGAGGGCTTGAGAACCATCACGCTGCTTTTCCAGATCAGCCAAGGCAAGCTTCAATTTCTCTGAAGTCAAGGAGATCTCTTGCGAATTGATTTTTTCCTGGAGATCTCTTAACATGGTTTCTTGAGAAGCATTCTTAGCTATGAAAAATAAAAAGCATTGTCAATGTTTTAAATATCGATGTCCTAAGAATGTGACACTGAAAAAGAAAATCTAAACACACTAAGAACTCCCAAAATTGGCATTATTGCCCAGACACCTCCTGCAAAGTAGATCATCAGACAATCATCTAAGACCCAGAAAGTCAATGAGCAACATGGTCCTTTCAGGGGTGCTTTGTTCATCTGCTTTCTAGGCAGCTTAACAAAGTGCTGTTTAAAATACCAAGAGATTACTTTCCTACCCAGTTGAACCGTTTTCTTCTGTGTTTGGGTGCATGTGGACAGGAATAGCTGTTTTATTGTGCTTCACAGATGCCGTGTGTTTTACAAATAGGAGGCAAGACCCTCCACAAGCCAAAAGGTCATGACTCACTTTGTTGTGTGGGATACTGGCTTTATTGCCCTGGTTGGAACAGAGCCTGCCCTACCTCTGAGGTCTGCCCATAGTTTTCACCTCTTATGAAATAATTACTCAGCTCTGGCCTGTGCAGCTCAGTGGATTGAGTGCCGGCTGCGAACCAAAGGCTTGCCATTTTGATTCCTAGTCAGGGCACATGCCTGGGTTGCTGTCCAGGTCCCCAGGTAGGGCCACCTGTGGGGCAACCACACATTGATTTTTCTGCCCCTCTCTTTCTCTCTACCTTCCCCTGCTGCTAAAAATAAAAAAAATAAAATCTTAGAAAAATAAAAAATAATTATTCAGAGAGTGAAAACTGTGACAAAAGCCTCCGTTACCACCTTGTTTTCTGGCCAGCAACACACATGCCCGCCCTGGCCTCACACAGTTGAGAATCATCTCAATGCTTTCATTCAACAGTGACAGGCATCCTCCCAACTCCCCAAATAAACTGAGGGAGAATAGAAGTTGAGAATCTCAACAGCAGCTGGTAAACACAGCACGGTTTCTAACCAGCATGCAGGAGTGACAATAAGTGGAAACCAGCTCCTGGTTTTCACCCGCTAATTTCAGGCCACCAACCAAGTGATTGGCTCTCCACAGGCCACAAGGGCTATCAGTCAGCTCTTTTTATGAGTACCTAAGACAATGACCCTGGTGGCCAACAATGGAAAACGCCCACACTTTTCACTATTCTTCTGGTTTCATTCAAGAAAGACCAACATTTCTACCTACTGCACTGGAAGCATTGAAAGCTGCCTGGGGGAGATGGAAAAGGTTAGAGAAATCCTAGACGTGCAGATACCCGAGGGGAGAAGAGTAAATGTGACAAGAAGACGTACGGTACAGAGATAAGTGGGTAAGGAACGGCGCATTCATTTGGTGTGTAGGACATGACTCTGTGGCTCTACAGTGAGGATAAAGTCATTCAGTGAAGGGAGTCATCAAAAATCGATGGGCATGAAGGGCTGGGACACACGCACGTCACGGAGGGAGGTTCCATTGTGAGGGAACGAGGGAGGAGACGAGCTTCCTCAGCGTCACTGCGGACAGACAAGAGCACTCTGGGGAGACAGGCAGCGCTGACCATTTCCTTTTGTGTGGAAAACATGGAGGCCTCCGGTTTCTAAGAGCTGAAACCCAGGCATTTGGGGGATCTACGTGGTCCAATTAAAACAAAATGTCCAACTACCACTCTAGAAACCAAAAAGTGGAAGAGAGAAAACTTTCTCCACATCGACCGCAGACACCTTTCTGGGAGACTAGATGGAAACATTCAAAGTTTCTAATGCCATCCACCCTCCTCCATACAGCAGCTTAGGAAATCAGTCCACATCACCAAGTTTGACTTACCCCTCATTTCCTCTGCCAGATTCTGGCTCTGACTCAAACACTGCTTGGTCTTCTTCACTTCTTCCTGCAGGTGGCAGACTTCTCTGGCACTTTGCTCCAACTGACTCTTGAGGAAGCTGTTTTCTTTCTTCATTTCCTAAAGCACAAGTTTACTTGGTTATCATTCAGACAAATGCTCCAGCAAACTATGACTTGTGCCTCAGTAAGAGTCCCTAATGGATCTAGTCGTGTATCTCAAGAGGGGAAATTCACGCCTTGCCTTTGAGTACTTTATACACTTAGGCATTCTGACTTGAACCAAATGCTTTTATGAACAGAAGTTAAAACATAAGCACAAAACCCAAATCGGATGGTAATCAGTTTCCTTCCAGAAAACTATTTGTTTCAACTTTCTGGTTGTCTCTAAGCTTGTTAAAGAGTTCACTGAGATGAAAAATCTCCTTGAAAAGATCCCCAAGGACATAAGCTCCAAGTTCTTATCACACCCGAATGATCAAGTATAACTTTCCAAAGTCCGATGTACTAAGAAACAAAATATATTCACAGGTAAAATTGTTCCTTCACACTCTAAAACCATCTTAAGGTGCACTGTAACAGGGGTGTCTTTATGAGTAAGTTACCTTGCATAAATGTTTACCAAGAGAAAGCTGCCATGAGCCACCAGCTGGAATGGACATTATAAAAGATGTCATCTAAGAAAGACACAGTCTGTGCCCTCAGGATGAAGTGACACCAATCACTTATAACACGGTCACGGGCTAATGACTAGAGTGGGGGAATGTGCTCTGGGAAACCAGGCTGGAGCACAGAAGGAGGAATTCCCTCTACATGGAGGACTGGAAGCTTTCACAGGGAGAACAGATTCTTAGGGCACCGGATCAAATGAAGTATCCATGCACCAAAGTGCAACTTTTGTAGCAGAGACGCAGATGCACCCCTACTCTGTTATCAAGGGTGATGTGTGTAATGTTCTGAATCTAAAACCAGGTAATCTTTGTGTGCAAGGTAAGAGTGCTATTGCTCATTAACCACAGAAGACACAAACCATCATAAATCCTCTATGTCCTGTTTCCCAACCTTCAGTGATGTTGTAGCTGATGAGTATCTCAGCTTATATGATATACATCCCTTAGGAACATAGTGAATTGGCACGTACTGAGGGAAGTCCTGGCCTCACATCCTTAGTGTGGAACATTCATAAAGGTAACTTTAAAAGACACACTCACGCACATGCTTAAAACATATCCCTGAGAAGTAGGGGGAGATTTTTAATCTTATAGAAACAATGAAGACCTACCCCTTAAACCCTAGTGCACCGTTAGAAAACAGATGGCCCTGGCAGGACGGTGTTGGAAAGCTGCCTCCAACAATCATTCTGGTTATTCACAGCAGATGGGTACCAAAGCAGCAAAGCCAAGTTGAAGAAGAGGGAGAATGTGGCTAGGAGAGAGTAGTCGAAAACTTGCTGGCAGAGCTCTGTTCATGTATATGTTCACTTCATCATCAAGAAAAGTCAGAGCCCATTGTAGTCTTTGTCCTAATCCTGCCTCCCTTCCACGATGGCAAATGAAGACACCAATCAGAATGGAAGGGCTGATCCGTCTGACCCCAAGACTGAGATTTGACCTTCACACTCGGCAGTGTTCAGTGTGCCAAGGAGGGTCTTTAAGATACCATGATGTTACTGACTTACACCAGTATCGTTACACTATTGACACTGCAATCTCCTGTTGGTTCTTCAAACTCAGGATAATGGGCATGAAATGAGATCACAGAGGTGAGAGGAAAAACACCTGAATGTACTCCAATAAGGGCAGCGAGGCAGTATTTGCATTTCTTTCCAAACCCTCAGAGCAGCCAGATTTACAAGCTCAGTGCTAAGACCAGCGGAATGAGTTCAACGTGAGAGACAGTGAGGAGAGTTTAGCTGCCTGGGCTGACTTAGCATTCTTACTTTGCAACCCAACTGGGGATCGAACCCGCAAACTTTTTGTGTGTTGACCATGCTCCAACCTGCTGAACCGCCCGGCCAGGGCCTTCCTGTGACATAAGATGGACGAGAATCCTCTACTCTTCTGCTGGGCTTCTTGATATTACAGCGCTCTCTCATGGCTCTGCCCGGTTGGTTTCCCTCTCTTGAGTGTCCCTAAGTGGCTCTTAATTAAGCCCTTTCTACTTAACTCTAGGCCACTAAATAGACTCAGAGAGAAGCCAAATTAAAGTTATCAATAGAATCCTCTCAGTAGGAGCAACGTCAGTGTAGCCCTACAGCGAATCTACAAAGACACTGCAACCATGCTCAACACACAGGCTAACGTTGACTTGTGAGGCCAGAGTCACATAACTTACAATTACTTGATGTTTTCATGAGAATTTGAAGCTAAATCGTCTTCATCTGAAATTGATTTGGCCCATTTAACTCACTGACTTTCCACCAGGATTTTAATATTTCGTGACTCAAAAGCCCATCGTTGGCATGGGGATTAAATTATATCCCCCTTCCCAGCACCAATTTTGTTTCTTTCCATTTAGAAAACACCTTGCTTTCTCACATTGTCCCACCTCCCAGCTGGTCTAAAACAATCTTTTATCAAAAGAGTACTATATCTTCTTAAATACATGTCATATTGTCCTGTGATTCCTGTAAAGGGTAATTAAATCAGAATAAAAAGTGATGAAAAAAAAGCACCATGTTCTATGTCATAGGTTATATTCCAAGTGGCAAATTCATGAGCAATTGTGGCAAATAAAATAGAAGATGATGTGGTCGTGACAACCTACTAAAAAACGGTGTAGAGATTCTGCGTCACTGCATCCTGAACAGGAGCTGATAAAGACTCCTCTCTGCTCCTCACTCACCTCACTGCTCCTCCTCAGCTCATTTTCTGTGGTCTGACTAGCCCGTAAGGCCTGTTCGGTTTGGCCCAAATGTTGCTTCAACTCTTCCAATTCTCTTTCCAGCTGGTGCTTTCCTGATGTGACCTACAGAGAGAAAAACAAGGCCAAGTTTAGTTTTCTGTTGTTTACTTTGTAAATCATCACGTCTCCTTCTATAATACAAAAGTCACTAAAGAAAAGACTGAGGCCCTCTAGGGGGCTTGAGACTCTTGCTCTGACAGAGTCCAGGCGCGATCGCAGGCTTCTCAGCAGAGTGACATGATGTGATTGGCCCCGTTAAGATCCATCTGACCGCTGGTTGTAAAGAGACTGAGGAAGAAGTGCAAAGCAGGGAGACAAGTAGGAGGCAAGAACAGTAACCCAGGCAGGAGACAAACGGTCTGGGACCTGACACAGCCATAGAGGTGCTGAAAGTAGTCACATTTCATAGAAAATACAGACAAAGGTAAAGCCAGGTGTGTTCTCAGCAGTGAGGTATGTAGCACAAGAAGGGTTTCTGAGGGAGCTGATGACACTCTACCCTGATACAGATAATGGATATAAAAGAGCACGCCCCCAAATCATTTATCATTACACATTTATTCTATAGACATGGTGCTTTACAACAAGAGTTGAAATGTGCAAGATTTGTGAAGCAGAGAGACGTGTAGGTAGATACACTTTGCCTCCTGTCACAACCAAAGGAAAACAACAACAAATTTAACAGAAAAACCAACCAGAGCTGCCGGAAAATGGAAGTATATGGAAGTCTGACAACCAAAGAGTCAAAGAAGAAACATTCACTCAGACTGCTAGGAGGAGCAGAGACGGGCAGCTGAGGTGGAGAAGACACATGGCAAGGCTGCGCTGGAGGACCAGGTAAGCAAGATGGCAGCTGGGGAACCTGGCAGTGCCATATTCCTGTGTGGATAAACTGGGAGGAACATCTGGGGAGACAGATAGTATGTGCAACCCAGGGTTCCAGAGCAGGGAAACAAACCCTCAAAACCTCTGGTTATAAAAACCTTTGGGAATGATTTTAGTGCAGGAGACACTCCCAGCCACAGAGGAGAGTGCGCTGCAGAGACCCACAGGGTCTTACAATGTGCACAAGCCCATACACGCAGGAATCTGCACCAAAAGGGCCCAAGTGGCTTGTGGAAAGCAGGGGAAGGGACTGAAAGCCAGCCTACAGCCAAGCCAGCAGCATTGATCCCTTTGGAGCTCCACCTTAATTTACACAGCCACAATGGAGGGATTAGGTTGCCCCACCCTGGTGAATACCTAAGGCTGGGCCCCTCAGAACAAAGCAAGCATGCTGATACAAAAAAAAATTGGCCAGCATGAAAGAATAGATCAAAGGTCCAAAAACAGAAGGAAGGGATGAAGAGATAGCCAACCTATCAGACGCAGAGTTCCAAACACTGCTAACTGGGATGCTCACGGAAACAGTTGAGCGTGGTGGCCAAGAGAGGAAGAAGTGAAGGCCATGCAAAGTGAAATAAAGGAGAAGGTATACAGACCAACGGAGACAGGAAGGACATTGGGACTCAAATGAAAGATTCTGAGTTAAAGGAAGAAGTAAAAATTCAACCAGAATAGAATGAAGAAGCGAGAATTCAAAAAAAAATGAGAGAGGCTTAGGAACCTCTGGAACAACTTGGCACATTCCAACATCGGAATCATAGAGGTACCAGAAGTAGAAAAGGAAGGGCAAGAAATTGAGACTTTACTTGAAAAACTAAAGAAGGGGGACTTCCCTATGCTGACAAAGGAAATCGACTTCCAGGAAGTCCAGGAAACACTGAGAGTCCCAAAGAAGGGGAACCCAAGGAAGCACATACCAAAGCAAATCATAATTCTATTACTCAAGATGAAAGAGAAGGAGAGAATCTTCGAAGCAGCAAGTGAAAAGGAGACAGTAACCTACAAAGGAGTTCCCATAAGACCATGAGCTGAGTTCTCAAAAGAAACCTTGCAGGCAAGAGGGAGCTGCAAAGTATTCAAAGTCAGGAAAGGCAAGGACCTACGTGCAAGATTACTTTCTCCAGCAAAGCTAGGACTGAGAAGGCAAGCATAGATAAAGTGCTTCCCACATAAGGTCCAGTTCAGGGAGTTCATCACCACCAAGCCCTGATGGTATGAAATGTTAAAGGGACTTATCTAAGAACAAGAAGGTGATCAAATCATGAACAGTAAAATGACGGTGAAGTCACAAGTATCAACAAGTGAACCTAACAAGAAAAACAAAACAAACTAGGCAAACAACTAGAACAGGAACACAATCACAGAAATGGAGATCACATGGAGGGTTATCATGAGGAGGGGGAAGGAGGAGAATGGGGGAAAAGTTTCAGGGAATAAGAAGCATAAATGGTAGGGACAAAATAAGCAGGGGGAGGTTAAGAATAGTACAGGAAATGGAGAAGCCAAAGAACTTATATGTATGACCCGGGGATATGAACAAAGGGGAAGGGGAATGCCAGAGGGAATGGGGGTGCTGCATGAAGGTGAAAAAGGGGGAGAAAAAATGGGACAACTGTAATTGCATTATCAATCAAAATATTTTTAAAAAGAATTTGAATGTGCTATATGTAATGTATACACTTATACCCATAAACACATGGGCACACATGTAAATACATGAAGGTAGACTCGGCAGAGTTGTAATGAAAGTCTTTGAGGTATGAGGGGAAAAGGAGAGTTGAGGTTGAAGGGAGCACTTGGCCTGAGCCATGGGAAGAGCACAGTTGACATTTCCTGGGATGACAAAGACAAAGGGAAGACCAGGTCTGAATAGACACCTGGAGTTCCAGTACGAACATGGGAAGTGTGAGATGCCTGTTAGAAATGCCGTGTGGAAATGTCAGACACACACTGGTGAGTCCCAAGTTCAGGACCAATGACCTGGCCGGAGATATGAGCACGGGAGCCATCACCACAGAGAGAAAACCTAAAGTCACACAGCTGGATGACATCAGTTTTGAAGTGAGTGCTAAACAATAAGGTGACATAATTTTCAGTGCTTTGACACTTGCAGGGCACACATGACTTGGGAGAGATCCCACCCAGTGACGTCCCACCCAGTGATCTGACCAAGAACCAGAATGTCACAGAGCTCCACAGACCCTGACATGTGAGAACCTCACTCCTCACTCTCTGACTCCATCACTGTCCTCTTCTCCAAGAAGGAGAAGCCAGACCCAGACAGGTTCCGTCTGTTCTCCTGCTTGAAAGTAAGGAGTGTGAGGCTGGAGCATTACTCCCTCCAAAGCATCCCAGGTCTGCTGCGGGACAGAACTAACGTGTCCAAGGACAAGGAGAGGGGATGAAGTGAGGAGCACCTACTTTATCCAGCTCTGCCTGCAGGATGTTGCGAGCATTCTTGGTCTGCTGTAGCTCCTGAGTGAGTCTGCCTTTCGCCTGCGAGCTCTCTCTGTACAAGATTTGGAAAGCGCGCTGTTGACTGGAGAGCTCCTGAAATGCAAAATACATTCTCTTAGCACTCAGGATGGTCCACATGCAGGTTCCAGGGTGACACGGTCACCCCATAGGATATGCAGGGACAGAGCAAGAGACAACAGGGAACCTAGCTGACCATCCAAAGGGTGAAAAACATCATCAGCCTGAGTACAGGTCCCGGTCATCCAATCCTGGTCTCCAAGGGCCCGGAAAGGAGTCCACCTGTTGACCACACCACCATTCTGAAATCAGTCACTTCTGTTTGAAGTATCCAGGGGCAAAAGAGAGTACAGCTGAGCTGCAACTGTCACAGTTTAGCTGAGAAATCAAACGCACTCAAAACTGGACTGTAAAAACAAATTCCATACACCACTTCAGACTGACAATGATGCAAAGTATGTGTCTCCAATGAACTTGGATAATCGCATAAGGACACCAGAGTAACATTTGCAGTCACTTTTCCTTTGATGTGTAAGTGTGCTTGTGAGTTTTGGGTTGTTACTGAGTTTTGGTTTTTTAGTTTTGTATCACCCTAGCTCTACACCTGGTACTAGCTGCTTGGCACTCATCATATTTTGGGCTGGGGACAGTGCTTTTCTGTAAAGGACTGTCCTGTATTATAGGATGTTCACCAGCATCCTGGCCCCTAACCAGTAAATGCTGGTAGCCCCCCCAGCCCCTGTCCCAGTTGTGATAATAAAAAAATGTCCCCAGATATTGCTAAATCTCCCCTGGGAAGAAAAACTTCACCCCTTTCGCTCTGGCCAGAGGGACTCAGTTGGTTGGAACATCGTCCTGTGAAGCAAAGGTTCACAGGTGCAATTTCTGGGTGGGACATGAGGCTGGGTGATCAGTTTGGTGTCCAATCAGGGCAAATGCAAGAAGCATCCGATCTGTGCTTCTCTGTCACATCAATGTTTCTCTCCTCTCTCTCCCTCTCTCTCCCTCAACCGCCCTCTCAATAAATCCATGAGCATGCCCTCACATTAAGTTCAAACAAAGTCACCCCTGGTTGAAAACCACCATTCTAGACTTAAAACCCATGGTCTTAAGCCCCCATTTCACCCGGGAAGTCGCAGAATGCATGGTATCTCATTTGTTCCAGAAATAATAGCTGCCATGTTTCAATACTTGTTTTCCCAGGGGATCAGTCTGTAAGTGATGTAAGTCTCTAACTGCTAGGCTATACACCTGAAACTAATAGAATACTAAATGTCAGCCAGAATGAAAGCAGAACATTAATTAAATTCAAACGGATAGCAGTGCACAGTTGGTGATAGTTCCTCCAGGAGGCAGAATGACTTCCTTCTGGGTAAGTCTCTGCATGTTGCCCACTGTGTGGAAGTCGTTCTGTGAGAAACAGCATAGAGGAATGGACAGTTCAGTGCCTATGTGAGGCTGTGTCGGCCCCAGACGAGCTCCAGTCTGCACTCACTCTCACTGGAAGTCCACAGACCCTCACCCACCAGACACACTGTCAGGCCAACTCACCTGGCGCCAGCAGCTGTCCCTCCCGAGGACCATCCTCAGCCATAACCCGTCTGCCATTGTCTTTCCCCACTTGCTTCATCGACTATGGTTCTAATGTATTTGCCAACCCTCAGGCTTTCAAAGCAAACAGAGAATGTCATGCAATTTCCTTCACAACCAAAATGGTTCAAAGGAAGAAATGGGACCTCTTTCCACTGTGAACAACAATCTCAAACAAATCAGAAAACATGGATGAACAGGAACCTTCTGACTCTAGTTCCTTCTGCAATGCAAACCTGAAAGACTCAGAGTGTGAAGGGAAACACAGGGACCTTGTGCTCACACAGCATTTCCCGTGCAGAACTCACCAAGTGATGACCCGCGGCGGCTCCTCCTCTCCCGTGAGGACACTGGGACACCGCAGCCAAACGCCGCATGGACCTCTGCACCTTACCTCTTGAAACTGTTTTCCTTTTTCCTTGAGTTTCCGTTCCAGAGAACATCTGGAACTTTCTGCGTTCTGTCGATACCAGCTCAAAGCTTCAGTCAGTTTGTTCAGTTTGTGTTCCAATGCAGCGTACTAACAGCAAATAAAAAGGCACAGTACAAAACAAAGTGTCAAGGAAAGAAGTCCTATCTTTGACATTGGAAAAACCAGTCCCAAGTTCTGGCTCAATTTACCATTGTGTTCTGACATTTTCTTTCATAAAAAAACTGGCTTTAAAATATTAGCCATATAGGGAAACCACGGTAATTATTTTAGTACACAGAACATTCATGTTTGGGAAATGGGAGCAAGAATGTAAAGGCTTAGACCATTGAAATACTTCCTAATGTGCACCATAAAAAAGGAACTCGGTGTGTCTGAAGACAGGTTCCTCGAAATTTTGCCGCCTGGGTCACATTAAAATGCAGTGATGGTCGTGGCCGTTACAGGCCGTCAAATAATCAGAGGGGTAGTACCCCGTTACTCTCAAGGGGCAGTCTGGGTCGAGGATAATACATTCTGTGACAAACTGTAATTAGTGAAAGGCTTCTTTCCACCGTGCCCCCACTTTCCTATTTTAAATTTCTGGAGGTGCACAGTCCTCCAGAGAATACCACACAGGGTTTTTAACCACGCTGCCATGAGCGGCACCAAAAACCTTCTTTTGCCTTTTCACAGAGCCAAGCTTCCTTAAAATCGTCCTTTAAGCATGAACTACATCAAAACTGTGGATGCTCTTCTCAAACTAATTGGAGTCAAACGTACTGAAATCTTCACGGGCTGAAACCCACTCCTCTCTCTTCCCCGTGGTGCCCACATCCTGAAACTGCACCCACAAAACAACCCTGAAAACCCAGGGAGGAGTCAGAGTGGGTCCTGTGGGTGGGAGAGAACTGCCTGGCCCAGAAGGAAAAGCGCCCCAATTGGGCAAATGCCTCTACTGATGTATTGTCCTGAGACTCCTCATAGTCTCAGTGAGAACTATTACAAATATTAGGAATTTCACAGAAAACTCATTGGAAAAGAAAACACTATGGAATACCTTGCGAGAATGCCAGTCAAACACCAATCATTAATTAAGCAAAGATTCAAAGAGCAAAGCTGGTCATCAGTGACTACCTGGTTTTACTAATATCAGAAATTTAAAAATGTCAATTTCAAACCAGAAAATATTGACCCAGTGGTTCAAATTAACGTCCACTGCCTTGGACTTTTAGACACCTTTGTCATTATTTTTCATTTTCTTCAACTTTTCAGTAGGAAAAATTTAATACTTTTCAAAGGAAAAATATTACAAGAAATTGTTTATAATAAGTATGAATTCAGTAAACATTGATTGTATGCCTGCTAGATGTCCAACAATGTGCTAGGTACTGGGGATACAGCAGTAAACAATTCACATGGAAATAACTGCCCCCCTGGACCAGAATTTGGGATGTCAGCAAAACTCAGGGGAAAAACCCAACATGCTGTATTAGATGAAGGAGCCCCTGGCCCGCTCTGCTGGCCCCTCTTCCAACTGCAACTCATTCCATGAAAGGATCGCTGAATCAACAATTTTTTCTTCCTAGCAACAGAGGGTTAAACATGACCTTTCAGGAGGTTTTATTTTCACTTGATTTACAATTTTAAAAATGACATCCTGATATTGATGATGCACAGTCACGACAGAGGAGGTCACCACGAGGAGTCATGATGTGCCATAACATTCCGAAAGAGTGTCCAGGGCTCAAGTCCCTGAACACGGGCAGCACAGGACCCTGGCACTCAGCATCTGGGCCTGAGGTTGTCACCTGTACACTGCGGGTGCTGAACCCCAGGCTGGCTGCAAGCCCTATGACTTTGTTTCTATGTGAGTCGAACAGCTTTGTGTCCCGCGTGGCTCGTAAATGCTTGGAAAGAAGCGTATGGACACAGCAGATGTCCACTGAGGAACACGGCATTGGCTTCGGTTCAGTGAGCTCCATTTCCCTTAACAGGTGATTCTGGGGGTAGCTCAGGGAAGAGCGTGAACGGTGCATAACTTGACTTCGGCAGCATATTTGGCAAGGCCATACTGTCCTTGCAGGCAAGACAGGGACAGGTATACTCAATGTTCGGTTAGATGGATTGTAGCTCAGGGACAAATGAAATCCATAAAGCGCTGAATGACCAAGTTGAAGACCCTGCAGGGACGGCGAAGGGAAAGAGAGCAGAGCTGTGTTCTCAGCACTCAGCACTGTCCTACTCGAATATTAGGATTCCTGACGCAGCAGGAAGAGACTTCGGCAGGTATGTGAGCTAGAACAGGACCGAGAGTGTTCCTGTCACATCCAACCAACAACACAGCATGTGAGAGGGTAAGTATGGTTCTTAGCCTGAGGAAGGACTGAGCTGGTGGGAAAGCAACTGAAAATGAGCTGAATAGACAAAGAACTCAGTGTAACAATAACTACTAACATCAATATAAGTTCTCCGGTTCCAAGCATTGTGTTTGGCCTTCATGGAAATTACTGCAATGTCTACAGCAATCCTATGACACAGGCTGTATCAACAGCATTTTATTCATTAGGCAACTGAGGCTCAGAAGTGAATCAGTCCCAAAACAATACAACTGGGATGTGGCCGAGCCAGAACTCAAATCCAAGTCTATCTAACTAGAAAAACCAACTCACACTGTACACGACAGTACATATACTGATCAAGGCTGGCCAGGGTCCCTTTGAGACTCCACTGCGCCCTCCTCCATCTCATCCGACCTTCTTAAGAATCTCTCTGTGCAAAGCACTGCACTAGGAGAATGTCTCAAAGTGAACCCAGACTACCACATTCAGAAAGACAAATAGATGTACATTTCCCCATTCCTCCCATCAAGAACAACTAGAAATTCTGGCCATTGTATCAAAACAGGCATCAGAAAGCTCTAAACGGAGAAGAGGCGGATTGACTGCACATACGGGGATTTGACACTTTAGGTGAAATGAATGAGTTCCCTCTAGGAACAGAAACTATCCCAACTCATTCAATAGGAAATAAGTCACTTTAAAAGCAATGTCAACAAAAGAAACAAGCAAACAAAATATAACCAGAGACATTGAAATTAAGAACATTGTAACAATAGCCACAGGGGAGTGGGGAGGGAATAGTGGGGAGAAGGGTCTATAGGAGCTACTACAAAGGACACAAGGACAAAATCAAGGGGGAGGGTAGAGGTGGGGCAGGGACGTGGGACTGGCTGGGTTGGGGTGGAGGGAAGGGCAGAAAATGCAGACAATTGTAACTGAATAAAAATAAATAAATAAATTAAAAAAACTAAAAAATAGCAATGTCATTATTTTAAAGTTGAATTTGTAATTTTAAAACTCACAAAAGAGACATCTCGAGGCCTCTACAAAATTTATAAAGAAAGAACACAAATTCTACACAATCTCTTCAGAGGGGGAAGAGGAAGAAATGCTTCCCAGTTCGTTTTATGGAGTTAATGTTATTGTAATGATCTCTGATACAAATACCAAAGACAAAAGAAAAAAAAGAAGGAGAAAAAGAAAATAGCTGACCATTATCCCTCATCCATATAGACACAAAAATCCTGAACAAATTCTTAGCCAATAAAATTCACAACTATATCTAAAGAATTGTACACCATGGCAAGCAGGGCTTATTCCAAGGATGCAAAGCTCATGCAAATATTTAAAAAGCAGTAGTGACAAGGCATTATTTCATAAAACTAAGTATGAATCTTCAATTACCTTAAAATTTAAAAGATGATTTCTTTTACAAGACAGAGAAAATATGCCCATAAGAAATAAATTGGACATAGAGGTAGGTGTAGATACCATATCAGTTTTTCACTTCTGTCTTAGACAATCCTAGAGTTTGTTAGAAGTCAATTCCTGAAGCCTAACAGGATTAGATTTGCAAGGTTCTCTGTGATTCTGACAATGAGCCAAGTGTGGGAACCCCGGGGCTGGATCACAAACAAGGGGCTGCCTGCAGCAAAGATCCCACTGCATCAAGAGCAGAGGGAAGGACTCACAGGCAGAGAAGCAGGGCAAGGGCGTTGCAGGAGGAGAGTGTGCCGAGCAGAAGGGGCCGGGGCTCAGAGAGAGATTAGGTCCAGGAGACGTCAAATAAGTACGGGTGGTCCGAGAAGATAATTCATTTTCCCCTACCCTTGTCCTCAATGCACCATGCTGTCTGTGACCTCCACATCAATGTCCTACCCTCAGTAGGATGAAGTTCCACAAGGGCAACGACTGCTGTCTGACCCCTCACTGCCCCATCCCTAGGTCTAGAAGAGGGCCTGACACAGTCGGCAGTCTACTCATGTTTGTCAAATGAGTCCATGAACAAATGAATAGGAAAAACAGAAGAGTAGAGAGATAGTTCAGGGCTGAAGCAGCAACCATCCCCCCCAAACCCTCCTAAATTAAACTCTCAATAATAGGCCTACATTGGAGCTCTATGATTACATGGATACTGCATCTCAAGAGATGATCAATTGCATTCTATCATAATTCCTAAACGTCTATTAAAGCTCCATGACTTGAAGTCTCTTCTATGGGCCAGAAAATGTGCCGGGTGCTGCATATCCGTGACCTTTAATCTCACCCTCTGACATGTCACAGGTGAAGGATCCGCTCAAGTCCCTTGGCTGGGAAACGTGCAGTCTAGGACTGACCTCTGATCTGCCCAACTCTAAAAGAACTTACTGCTTCTATGGCACCAGTACTGCCTGGAACACATGGGTAAGGTTCAGTACATCATTTACCTCCTAAATGTCAGCGTCAAGTATGCTTTCCCAGAAACTGCATGGACAAAAGTGGAGATTTTTCTAAAACTCATGAAAAGTCAAGTACCTTGGTTGATTCCTGGTCATGCTGTGCTGCCAGTTCGGCCCTACTTTTATGCCAAACTTTCTCCTTTTCATTTGGTTCCATTTTGGGTTTCTCCTGTTGGAGCTGGAGTTCTGGCCACTGATTCATTTGGACTCTCATTTCTTTTTCGTGTCCTGGCAGTCGTAACTCCAACTCAGCAGCCTGGCTCCTTAGCTCTTAAATCACAAAGGAAACCCACACTCTGGTTAACATGTGCTTTTCCCATCCAATTGACAAATACATTATGAATGTGTTATTTATGTTACTCTGCTCTGAAATCTTTGTTCAGACAAACAGAAGTTAATACACATTAAACACAGAAGCTGCTCTCATTGGATTTAATTTCAATGTTTAGTTTCCACTGCTTTTTTTACTCAAACGTCCTGTAGAAAGCAGGAGAAACAAATTTTCTTGACATCACAGAAAAACTTGGGGAAGAAAATGCTTTTCTACAATTGTGAATATTATCGAATCAAGGCTGGAAAGAGTGCATCTCATATAACACCATAGTTTCAATAGCCACTTGATCTCACACTGGCAGACTGATACTTGCTTTCTGGGGACATCAAAGAAATAAGTGATGAGCAGGGAAAACTTCACCCTCCCACATCCTCCAGGAGCTTTATCTCCAGTAAAGATGCAGACAGTGTGAACCTCCTCTACTGCCAATGTTCACAACAGTTTTTCTCAATGTTGCCCCCCCCCACACACATAATATTGGTACCAATGGCACTGGCAGTGTGACAGTTCTCACCAGTGCACACCAATGGTCATTTTGGATGTATCATCGCACTGGAAATGATCCTAGTCTGCAGACTGGATGGCAAACCAACACCTGGTACCCTTGGCGGTCAGCTGCAGCCTGGGACACTGGTCAAGGTCACAACTTTGCTCCCATATGGACAAGCAGGCTGCACAGAGCACAGCTGTTCTGCACACACATGCCACACCTCTGGCCAAAAGTGGCCAGGACACAGGCTTCTTTCATGGGACACACAAGGAGCCAGAGGAGAAGCATGAGGAGTGTCAAGTGTAACCAACCTACTCACCCTGCATCTGGGAGGACACATCAAAGGCATTCATCCTACTTTTGAAAGCTTCAAGGTCCCAGCTAATCAGTACAAGTAAAGGTACCCTCCAAAATGATGATATCTCTCCTCATTCTCAAAAAGACAGTGTAGCCACAGCACCAGCCTAGGATGCTGAGCGCAGATGTGGCTAACAAAACCCTTAAGCACTTTCCAGGACTCGCAATGCCTGGAATGGCTCCTCAAATTATCTCAGGAAAATGTAAACCCAATTTAGCTCAAAACGTTACCTTGACTCTGGGCTTTTTGTTGATCCAAGAGTTGAGAACTGCTGGAATCATCACAGAAGCTGCAATCAGTACCTCTTTGCACTACTTGCCAAGTTGATCTACTACTCGGAGTCACTTCCAGTTTCTGGGAAAAGTGCGATGCAGAGAAATCTCTCCTAAAGTGAGTCAGTAGAGCATCAGAAGGAAGAGGACTTGGGGTCTTTTCTTGTTCCTGAGGGAACACAGAGCAGGAGGCCTGGTGTCTGGCGATGTCCAGGTGTTTCGTGGTATTTTGTGGAATAACCTGGCTGGCGTTCTGGAAAGACAGAAACTCTTTAGCACCCTTTGGAAATCACACTATTCAAGACTCTCTTCAAGCAGAACCTAAAGCCATGTCACCGGGTGAGCTCTCCCACCGGCTATCAGGAAAGAACTTTCAAGTCAAGGGACCTGTTAAGTCCCAAGGCCCAGGGAGATTTTGTTATGGTCAGACGTCAGCACTGAAGGGTTAAGCCGGTACTGCTGAGGCCTAATCTGTTCCATGTGGGCTCAGGTTTTGTATTTATTCTACATCCCTCAAGTACTCCATTAAACATGCGAGTGCCAATTGGAATCATGAAATTTGCTTTTCCTTTGCCTGCCCTTTGTCACCACCAAACCCACAGCCTCAGTAGCTTTGGTTGGTGTGGCTCAGTGGCTTGACTTCCGGCCTGGCAATCAAAAGGTCACTGGTCCAATTCCCAGTCAGGGCACATGCCTGGGGTGCAGGCATGTGAGAGGAAACCTATCACCCTATGTCTCACACAAGCAGGTTTCTCTCCCACTCTTCTTGCCCCCCATCCTCTCTCTAAAGGTAAGTGAATGAAATCTTTAAAAAAATTTTGATATTAACTTATAGAAGTCTTTCAAGAATCTTACTTTCCACGATACCACGCCTCCCCCTCCAATATCCTATAAGGTATGTTATATAATATAAAGACATTTGTGGATTTTCTAATGCCTTGAGTTCCGTCTTTTTTTTCCACCTGCATTCTGACAAGACATAGCTGGAGATGCTACATTTCATTCTGTACCTGAGTGCTTTTCCTGCCACAGCAAGAGGTTTAATATGTATGGCCTCACACTGCTCTGCTAAATAACTCTGGGAACCAAGTCAGGGGTGAATTGGAACAAATGACTCAACTGGATAACAAAGCACAAGGTATTTCTAGGTCAAAGTAGAAAATTATTGTTTAGTTTTATTCATCTTGATAAGCAATGCCTTTGTCATCCATGGAAATCCTGGTGACTCAAAAGCGAGGGTTCAAGGCACAAAAAGAATTAAAATTGTTCAATCTCTAATACAGACTTTTAAACTTCAATATGTAAGGTATCTATTTTTAAATTCTGTCTTCAACTGTTTGTGAAATTGTACCATCTTATCAAGTTCTTGTTTAGTAGAAATACACCATTAAAACCCAAATGGATTTTTTAAAAATGATAATATCATGGGAGCAAAAATGTAAAGGAAAATTCTATAGATCCCAGGAATTTCAGAGTCAGTCCCTGAACAAGAAGGATGGGTTTCTAAAACATGCGTTTTGTTTATTTTGTTGACATTAAGCAAATATCTTCATCCACCTCTCTCTGCTCATTTGCGCACATCCAAATGCAGTTTAAAACTCTCATCAGCAACTTGTTTAAAGGAGGTGGGGAGATGATTGAAAACATTCTCCCCTGAAATCAGCGTTTCATCAGTAAGGATCCTCAAAACCCAAGTCCCTGGCAGCAATCACCACACTCCATCAGAAAAACTGCATAAGGAGCCATTTCCTCCAGGTGACAGAGCCAGTATCAAGAATGGGTCTGGTCCAACCTTCTCCAAACAGGTTAATTATCATTAGATCTTTTTTTTTTTTTTTTTTTTTTTTTAAATATATTTATTGATTATGCTATTACAGTTGTCCCATTTCCCCCCCCACTCCACTCCATCCTGCCCACCCCCCTCCCTCCCACATTCCCCCCCTATAGTTCATGTCCATAGGTCATACTTATAAGTTCTTTGGCTTCTACATTTCCTACACTATTTTTACCCTCCCCCTGTCTATTTTCCACCTATCATCTATGCTACTTATTCTCTGTACCTTTCCCCCCCTCCCCCTCCCACTCCCTTAATGACAACCCTCATGTTCTAGTTGTTTGCCTAGTTTGCTCTCATTTTTGTTTTATGTATGGCCATTAATAACTGTGAGTTTGCTGTCATTTTTACTGTTCCTATTTTTGATCTTCTTTTTCTTAGGTAACTCCCTTTAACATTTCATATAATAAGGGCTTGGTGATGATGAACTTCTTTAACTTGACCTTATCTGAGAAGCACTTTATCTTCCCTTCCATTCTAAGTGATAGCTTTGCTGGATACAGTAATCTTGGATGTAGGTCCTTGCGTTTAATCTTGGGTAATGTAATTATGATGTGCCTTGGCGTGTTCCTCCTTGGGTCCAGCTTCTTTGGGACTCTCTGAGCTTCCTGGACTTCCCAGAAGTCTATTTCCTTTGCCAGATTAGGGAAGTTCTCCTTCATTATTTGTTCAAATAAGTTTTCAATTTTTTGTTCTTCCTCTTCTCCTTTTGGCACCCCTATAATTCGGATGTTGGAACATTTCAAGGCGTCCGGGAGGTTCTTAAGCCTCTCCTCATTTTTCCAAGTTCTTGTTTCTTCATTCTTTTCTGGTTGGATGTTCGTTTCTTCCTTCTGGTCCACACCATTGAATTGAGTCCCAGTTTCCTTCTCATCACTATTGGTTCCCTGTACATTTTCCTTTGTTTCTCTTAGCATAGGCTTCATTTTTTCATCTGTTTTTCGAATAGATTCAACCAAGTCTGTGAGCATATTGATAACCAGTGCTTTGAACTGTGCATCCGATAGGTTGGCTATCTCTTCGTCGCTTAGTTGTATTTTTTCTGGAGCTTTGAAGTGTTCTGTCATTTGGGCCATTTTTTTGTTGTTGTTTGTCTTGGCGCGTCTGTTACTTTAAGGGGCGGAGCCTTAGGTGTTCACCGGGGCGGGGTAATGCTGGTCGCAGCGCTGTGACGCTGTACGTGGGGGAGGGGCCGAGTGGGAGCAATGGCGGCCGCCTCACTCTCCTCCGGATTTCAATCTTTCACTCCGCTACCCACAATCAAACTGGGCCACTCTGGTGCTGGTTCCCGAGTGAGTGGGCCTGTGCACACTCTAGGCCCCTGTGGGTCTCTCCAACAACCTCTCCTGTGAGGCTGGGAGTCTCTCCTGCTGCTGCCCCAACTCCCACGGGCGTTTTCAATCAGAGGTTTGAGGCTTTATTTCCCTGAGCTGGAGCCCTGGGTTACGCGGTCTGCTTCTCTCCCTGCCGTTCGTCCGGTTTATCTGTGGGCGAATGTGGTGCCGTGGGGTGCTACCCGCTGCTCTGCCTGCCCCGCTCTCCGCCACTCTGAGTCCGGCCCTCTGGGTTTATCTGTGCAAATGTCGGGCCGCAGGGTCTGCTAGTGCTCAGACTGCCTGCGCCATTTGTCCCACACTCAGCCAGTCTCAGTCCCGCCACAGCCACGCGAGTCCTCTCCACCCCGGTGCCCGTCTCCGCCCCTCCTACCAGTCTGGATGAATGTTTATTTTCTATTTTCTTGGTGTTGGTCCCCCTTGCTGTTCGATTTTCTGTCAGTTCTGGTTGTGCGAGGAGGCGCAGTGTGTCTACCTACGCCGCCATCTTGGTTCTCATCATTAGATCTTAATAGGGAAATAAAGATAGAGCTAGAGATTCCAAGGAATTCAGGGAACATTGAATATTTAAGGATAAAGGAATCTCCCCACTCAATTTTATTCACTCATTGCCTCTTTCTTAAATTAAGAAATATCATAACCAGCCCTGGCCGGGCGGCTCAGTTGATTAGAGCGTTGTCCCATTCACCAAAAGGTTACAGGTACAATTCCCGGTCAGGGCACATACCTGGGCTGGGGTTTTATCCTGCTCAGGGTGTATATTGGAGAGCAACGGATGGAGAGAATGAGGGAGGACAGGAAGCAGGGAAAGAATGAGAGGGGGAAGGGAGGAAGGAGGGAAGGAAGGAAGGAAGGCAGGAAGGGAGGAAGGAAACATGATAACCAAGGGACAAGGAACTTTATTTTTTCAGTGTGAGAAAGATGCACCAGCTCCAAGTCAAGCAGATTTTCCTCTACCGCTGTTGGAGCCCGTACGAAAGCACTTTCTCAAGCGCACACGGCTGTAAGGCCCATAATTCACCTACTTTTGCCTGCAAGGCTTTCACCTCTGCCTCTGATCTTTTCCGTTCTTCCACTTCTTCATTGTACTTTTCTTTCAGATCTTCATATTGGGAACCTAAACACAGACAAGGAGATATAGATTTACTTTGATCATTGACTTTGTGAACTCACAGGTCAATCATTACAATAGGTAGTTCAGAAATGAGTATCTTAGTACAGCAGAAAGAACAGTTCAGTTAAGTCAACAGACATGGGTCAAATTCTTCAAACATGAAAATCCATGGAAACACAGGTGTTTTGAATGTTCAGACATTGAGTTATTTTGGAAATACACCACAGAAGGATAAAGTGAAATGTGTACTGGTCAATAAGTCTGCTTATTGGAAAGTGATTCTGCAGGAATTCAGAAAAGGCTGGCAAGAGGAAAGACGCTGAGGTCATTAAGGTCCCTGAAAATGGTTTTCTTGTATTGCTACAAGAAAGTCTCATGTTTTCCGAAGATATGAGATAAATTTTCAAGGGTTCTCTATAACTGGTCCTACCAACTTGGTGGAATTTCTAAATATTAGTAAAGAAAAATGCAGTGACAACTATAGTCTTACTCAGCTGATGGCTCAATAGAGCTCAACTGATGTACATTGTACATGTCACAGCAAGTACTTGCATTTTTTGAGTGCCCCGATTAAAAATTGAATTCAAAGGTGAATTAACTCATTTCCTTGGCAGAACTGAAATCTCACTAGAAGAACTATGTATATGAAGGGGAAAACTTCTTACCGCCATAATACTGACTCGGTGTTATTGGAGCTGTAAACATTTTTTGTGGTGTGTCACATGCATTCCCAGAGACATCTGCAGGCCCTGCAGCTTCCTGGCTTCTTTCACGTTCAGAATTATAGCTGTTAGAAAAGGACACGAGAGGATGCCAAATCAAAGCAAAAGCGAAAGGAGAGCAGCACCATACTCTTCCCAGAGAGGCATAAGCTTACAAAACTCACCACGTCAGAATTCTTACCCTTCATGTACCCAATACGCACGTGACAGACATGAACTCAGTGACCCGTCTCTAAAGGGATGTAGACTAGTTAGGAAAACAGAAATAAACCACTAATCACAACATCCTGAGGGCTACAACAAACATCTATAATAACCACACAGAGGACAAGAAAGAGTTGGGGGGTTGGGAATACATTCAAACTAAATTTTATATTCTAAGCCAAGGAGAGACACAAGAATATAAAAGAACCATGAAGTTCAGAAACAAAGGAAAAGTCTACAATCCCTGAACATGGGCTAAAAAACGTCACAAAACTGGATGGCAATACTGATGTTATGAAGTCATAACAAAGCACGGACGTGATCTATGTACCACTTAATTTATGACATTTTATTTATATTTATTTATTTATTGTGTGTGTGTTTGCAGGGAAGAGTTTTAAAACACATTTAAAAATCAGGTTAACATAATGCATAGATATATGGCTGAAAACAGTTACAAAGAAATGGGGGAAGTAAGCTCTATATTGTATGTATGTACAGAACATCCCTCCCATTTAAGTTCTGAACAACTTTCAGAATCAAACAACCTAGGAGAAGATTCAATTCTTGCAAGTCTCTAATGTGTGTTTTTAGCTTAGGACAGAAACATAAAGTACACCCTATCAGAATGGCTAATGAGCACCATTCTCTTTGGCAGGGACTCAGTCCTCACAGGACAGAGAGAAGAAAGCGCCTGAGGGCCCAGCTACCAGTCTGGATGAATGTTTCTACTTTAACTCCTTGGTCATCAGACTTGCATACAATTTGACTTTCTGGCAGTTCTGGTCCTTTTGCTTTCAAATTTGTTTTTGTCCTTTTGGTGGTGTGAGGAGGCAAAGTATATCTCGCTATGCCTCCATCTTGGCCACAAGTCTTCCAGATGACTTTTGAAGGGCCTTGAAAAATTGGTGTTTCATTGCCATCTCCAAATTCAACTTTTACCCCACACTCTTTCCCTAGTCTTTCATCAAAAATATAAAATTTCATTTACTTTAAATATTAAAGTATACACTGTGAGCATTTTTTTAAATAAACAATTGATTCTCCTTTCTCTTAGAGACAAACACACAAACCACTTCTACCATAAAAGCACTAAAATAAACTGTTTTTGACTAAGTTTAACTACATCAGGTTGCCAAAATTCAACAGTTTTTGATCAACCTTTCAAATGGGCCAAGCGAACTTGTTGGAGATGTTCCTGAAGCATAATCGGTGGCTATTGATGGAGAAAAGAAGCTCGTGCCCTGTACTGGAAGGTTATCAGGGAGAATTTCAAAACTATACTCGACAGATTTGTGGTCTTGTTTTTATACTCTTTAACAGTTCTTATACCAAAGAAAACGACACTGGTAATAGCTGTTACAGTCTGAAGTGTATCTAGCTTATAAACTTTTAGGAACATCTATATCCGCAGTAGAAAGTGAGAATGTTTCAAACTGAATGTGCTACAGAGGTATCCGAACCCCATGAGGATGGTGACAATGGGTAACAACCATAGTGTTAATGCTGACATTTAACAGTTGCTCTGTGCCATGTACAACCCTGGGCAGTGTAAATCTCCCAAAGCATTGCTACCAAATGGCACTTTGCAATGAAATATAGGAATGTATACAACAGTGTCCTGTCCTAAAAATGTTAAAAACACAAACGTTTCTGTCTAAGTTATGAATACCAGTATTTCTAAAACCAGCAGCCAAAACATGTTTTGCAAAGAAATGAATATTTCAGCATACTGAGGTGAGCATCCTACTTCCCTCACACCTGCTTTTCAAAATGAATGACTATCATTCATTCTTTCATTCAACAAATATTTGAGGGCCTACAATGGCCAGCTGCAGAGGATCCAGTGATAAACAAGACAAACGAGATCCCTGTTCTCATGGAATTTGGCAGGGAAGACAATTAACAAGAAAACAAAACACGTCACGAGATACAAGTCGATTCCTAATTTTCAATTTATAGATAGCCACCTTCCTACATGGATAGGAAACAAAAAAGAAAAAAGTCTCTGAGCCTAAGAAAGCATCAACTAAATGCAATGTGGAATCCTGGGTCAGACCCTGAGACAGAAAAAAAGATATTACTGGAAAAACTACTCAAATCCGAATCGAGTCTGTAGTTAACAGCACTGAATCGCTGTTTGTTTCTGTTTTGGTCATTGTACTTCAGTTGTATAAATGTTAACAGTTGTTTCTGTAAGTTGACAGTCATTTGAAGCATCCTTTTCCAAATTGATGGGAGTACATTTGCACACCCCACAATGGAACAATTTCCTAAAGTACTTTTTGCTTTTAGATTCTATCATTCCCCTTATTCGGACATAACTCCTCTTCTAGTACAAGATGACACTCTTCATAAACTCTTTAGGCCCCAGTAAATTTATTTTGATAATGCCTCTTTGGTTTTGTAAGTGGAAAAGAAGTAATAAGCACTTTTTAATTGCTTAAATAGGACACTGAAATTGGCAAATTGGCTAAGGAATGCTTACGCTGCCTGTCACATGGAAATCTCAGGAGGAACCTCTTCCTGACTTTGCTTCCCTCCCTCCCTTTCCAGCTCAGATGCCACCGCCCAGGATTTTAATGACTTTCTTCCCAAATCCTCTATCATCCCATGTCTTGTGTCCCATCACCCTGGCCAACAACCATCAATCCTGAACCAACCCTCCTGTTCACCTTCCAGCATTTATGTCCCAAGTGCCAAAGGAAACAAGTCGTACAGCTCTACAGACCAGCCCACTAGAAACGCCCTCCTGGTCTGCAGCCTCGACTGGAATGAGGACAGTGTGGGTATTTTTACTATTGTATCCCGATGCTGGCTCATGAAACTTAATCAACATAGACAGAATGAATGAATGAAGTGAGCAAACATTCAGCGAATTTCCACAGCACTGAGTTACGCAATGACAGGACTCGAGCATGTCAGAACCAATGTTCCTTAGATCATTATTTTTTCCACTGGAAAAAAATACTGCAATGTATAATAATTACATCATTCAAGGAAAAGATAAATGCGTCTCATGAATATACACCCACATATCCATTTAAACACCATTCACAAAATTACCTCTTAAGTTCCTCTTCCAATTTCTCTATTTGTTTTCTGGTTGAACTCAGTTGTCCTTCTTGGAAATTCACTTGTGACTCCTTGACTTGAAGGTCGTGAGAAGTGTCCTGCTTAGCCTTCTCCAGGTTTTCACATACTCCCTTCAAGCTTTGATTCTCCCTCTTAAGGGTTGTGGCCTCTGTTTTTTCGTTCTCAGCCTTGTGGGGGTTGTTCAAAAGGAAAGAGTTCTCTTACTTGTAGAAATTACCAGGTATTATTTGTAAAACTGAGCTTCACAGGGACAACCGATTTTCTGAGAGGAGGCTATAATGACCCACATAGCAATGCCTGCTCATTGCAGATACTTCTAGGACCTCACCTTACAGTCTCTAGAGAGAAAAGTTCTACAAAGTCATGTAGTGTTTGTCTTTGCTCAGGCTACCGGTACCCATCCTAGAACAAGAGGCTTCAGTATGCTTTTGAGAATTAAGATATAAATACAAATAAATAGAAGCCGTGCAAATGTCCCTTAGCAGCTCATTTTCAAGTTGGGCTGCTGGAGCCAGTAAGGGTAAGGAACTGGAAAATCCTCCCACTAGCAAAGACCTTTCACAAGCAGTGACTGTATCACTACTATGCTGGTTGATGAACAGGTGAGAAAGAAGCACTGTTGAAGTTTTCCTTTCCTGGTGCTGAAGAGATAAGGTCTGGGAATATCAAGTGAAAAGCCCACTCTCAAAAAGTGACAGCCACCAAGTGTTCTACATTGTCCCCCTTCAATACTAGCAGTTAAGCAGAAAGGAGGACAGAGGATGAAGAAAACCGGGTAGTTAAACTGCCTCAGAAAGACCCTGACTGGTGTGACTCAGTTGGTTGGGCATTATCCCGCAGAGCAAAATGTCCCAGGTTCGATTCCTGGTCAGGGTACATGCCCGGGTTGTGGCTGCAGTCGCCGGTGAGGGTACATACCAAAGACGACCAATCTATGTGTATTTCTCAAAGCAATGGTTCTCTCCCTGTCTTTCTTACTCACTTCCCCTCTCTGTACATCTCAATAAATAACATATTTAAAAAAATCCAAAAAGGAGACAGCTTGTTACCACATGAGGATAGTAAAACCATTTTTCCCTAAATTGAACAGGCGGCCAAGGGGAAATGATTCACGCAAAGAATGAGTGGACCTTTGGGATCCCCAGCGTTTGAGGGCTACCTTCTGGGTTTGCTTTTGCAGCACGGCCTCCAGAGTCTCCAGTTGAAATTGCCTTTGATGCTTTTCTTTCTTCAGCTTGTCCAGCTGTCCTTCGAGTTCTTGAATTTTCTGAAGAGCTCTGGTGGGCAGGCCTTCTTTCCAGTCTGCCATCGCCCAGCTCATTGGCTCTCTTTTATTTGTCATGCAAACAGTTGTGAGTAAACTGAAAAGAATAACCAGATGGTGAGTCTTCACTGCAGTGCAAGGACACGGAAAAGTCTCAGAGACTGATGAGTCGACAGAACCGTTTCTCACATCAAGTGTGAAAACTCCCTATTTCAAAAGTGAATGAAGCCTGCATAACATCTGCCTTCCATCCACTGAAACGTGACTACCAATAACACGGAGTGGGAAGTACGTCCTATGCTTGTTCAGCATCCCCTTGCTTTCTGGCTTGATTTCCCATTTTTGACGTCTTAAAGGGACTACCTGCTCTCTACTGATCACTTTGTGTCCATTATACAAAATATGACTATTTTGCCATGAGGTTTTGGGTGACATAGGTCCTATGAACAGATAAAACACTCAAGCTCTTTTGTAAATCCTCTTCTTGGCCCCCTTCACGTCCTTAATTCCCACTGCCTTTTTGTTGCTCTTCCTCAGGGACGTCCACAAGCTGGTCACATCTCTTGCTCACAGTCTCTCGTGACACAAGAGCTGCTTCACCTTCCAGTAGCTCTCATTTGTTGAATTAATGCATGAGTGAACAAAGCTATTACTACAATTAGTACTAATATCACTGCAAAATGCAGTGAAGTCCCTCTCCACACCGACCTTGACCAGGAAATAGGCACATGTCCTCTGTGATTGAAACCCCAGCTCAGGGACCTACAGGATCTGGGACCTTGGGCCTGCGATTCACCTGCTCTGTGCCTTGGTTTCCTCATTTTCACAATGAGGGACAATTATGGTGGCAAGTTCCTAAAGCCTCAGAACACTTTTCCATTTCTCTCTTTCAGCCTATGGTACCAAGAGGCAAGTAATGCACCTCTTTCTCAGCCACATCTTAGGACATTCAAATCAGCTGGGAGAAAAATCTAGGCAAATGTTCTTCATGCATTCAACTTTTGCACTTAAGTGCAAAAAGAGCACTCATTTTCCAGTTATTTGGGCAACAGATGTGAGAATGAAGTCCCTGAATGAAGTCCACAACCACTTCAGTGGTTTGTTTGATGACCTTTTCAATCAAATTTGTTACCAGAACAACTGTTACATAGTAGATAAAAGCACTAAGGATGATAACAAGGATGTTCAATTACCAAGGGAGAGAAGCAAAGGTCTAGGAAAAGAATTTATTTATCAAGCTTTGGCAAGCTGTGTTTTCTCTGCCAGTTTTTTTTTCTTCCAGATGTCAGCTCTTTGAACACAGTATCTTAAACTCCACTCCCATTTGCCCCCAGAAAGTCCTGACGGGCGCCTCAAGCCTCTCACCCAACAGGAGGCAATTTGCACTGTCCCAAGCTCTGTGCATGCCAATGTACCCGCGGCTTGCTCATGCAGGGATGACTGTGTGTACCCCACAGGCACACACTGGAACTGACCTCAAGAATTCTGCCAGTCACAGAAATTATTACATCAAGATGCTATGGCCAACAGAATATAACAAGGAGAGACTTGGACAGATGACAGAGATGACCTTATGAAACTGGCAAGGAAGACTGGCAAGTTGGATGATTTTCTATTCCAAATCAAGACCACAGCTATAAAGAAGTGCTTAAAGTAATTACAACACCCAAATTAATTTTGTTTAGAGCACACTTGGACTGCTTAAAGCATCAAGAATCTGTATGGAGCCACTGGGGAAAAAGCGCCAAACAATACACCAACCTGAAAAGTAAGATGTAAGGGGGAAAAAATTGTAGGGGGGTGGGGCCAGTGGCACATGGTGAGGAGAAGCCCTGGGGGTCAAGGTTCCTGCATAGGAATTTACAGGGCCTACATCCTTGCCCCAAAATGCTCTTTCTAGCTCAGATACAGGGAGAGCACTCTTCATGCCCGAATCATGCAACCTGGTAAAGTGCCCGAGAGGCGCTTGGGTCAAGTGTGACTTGTCTAGTCCCCCAGAGCTGCAGGCCCGTTTTTACCCTTGGCCCTTATCAGTATCCCCCATCTCCACCAAGAACCCCGAGGTCCTGACTACAGTGCCAAGGCTGAGCCTGAGAATGAAATCCTGCCCGCTCCTCTGGAACACGCTCAAGGAGAGGACTCGACTGAGCTCTTCCTGCGTCCTCCTAATAGAGCAGAGTCGGGCGCACAGGCGCCTCCGAATAAATAAAACCAAAGGCAACAACAGAGAAATACTCTGGTGACTAACAAGAAGCACACCATCCCGACGCCACCCAGACCCAAACCCAAGCTGGCATCTCCTCCTAGCACCAAAGGACCCAGGTCCACACATCCAATAGGAGCCACTGGCTCCTGGTGGGGGAAATAGCTGCTGATCTCCCATTCTCTGACCTTCCCAACCTGGAAACTCATCCCCAAAGGGCGAGTTCATCATCCAGCAGGGTCTGGGGACACTAGTGTGAGCAGAGCTTGACATGGACCCGATACTCCAGTTGGATCACGGGGGACAGGGTGGTCCACTGCACCTCCAGGGCCAGGGAGCACAACCCCACAGCCATGCCCTGCCTGTACCCTGGGGCAGAAATCCACTGTCGGCCCCACGCCCGCAGCGGTAGCCCCGACCCACGCAGGACGCTCACCTTGGCCGCACAAAATGAAACACAGCCCTCAAAGGGTCGGATTCGGTGCTGCCGCCGAGACTGGGAGTCTCTTTCCACACTCAAACTCTCTGTCACCGCCACCAGTTTGCCACTCTCTGGTTGCTGCTCGCCACCAGAGTAGCTTCCAAACCAGTTGTGGTTGCCAGGAGCAACGTTGGGCCAAACGGAATCTGAGATCTCGCGCTGCCGCCTTTGATTGGTCATTTCAAATGGAATTAAAAAGTCAAGGCCTCACCTCGTGCAGTGTGCACGTGCAAAAACAATGCTGTTTCTGTTGGAGGGTGGTCGGGGATTGAAGATTTTATTTATTTATTTTTTGAAAGAGTGGAAGGGA
This sequence comes from Desmodus rotundus, assembly GCF_022682495.2. Classification (NCBI taxonomy): domain Eukaryota; kingdom Metazoa; phylum Chordata; class Mammalia; order Chiroptera; family Phyllostomidae; genus Desmodus; species Desmodus rotundus. Next base: position 80,954,415 of record NC_071398.1, read on the forward strand.
AGGAGAAAGAGAGGGAGAAGAACATCAAGGTGTGTGAGCCTTTGGCATGCCCCTTACTGGGGACCTGACTAGTAAGCTAGGCATGTGCTATGACTGGGAATCGAACCTGCAACCCTTCGGTTCCCAGGACTACTCTCAACCCACCCAGGTACACTAGTCAGGGTGAGTCTAAGTGCTTTTTCTGCAGGAACTTTCCTCCGCTTTTTCCGCAAAATTCCTAGGAGCAGGGCCTCTGAATAGGAGGGTGCAGTCTGTCCTTGCAGCCAGCGGGAGAATGCTCTCTGCTGGAAACACTTAGTACTGCGGATACACTTCCACTTACTTATTAAATACATAATTTAGAGCATAGGTACTTGGTGCTATACTTGCAGTGCATTGTTCATCCAGTGTCCTTCCTCACCATTATTTCACGTAGGTCTTATTCTATTTAAAAGTTAACTGGGGCACACAGAAGCCATGGAATTTGATACTGAACCTAGATCATGCAGGACCTCCTAATTCCTGTCTTCTTAGTGATCATATTCTTTTCTTTCCTTTTTTGAATCCCTCACCTTCTGCTATTGCTAAGCCCCACTCTGGATCCAATTCCTGTGACCGATTGAGGAGTCTGGTTAGCTGGGATTCCACAGGGGGACTTTGCAGCCAGAAGAATCTCCAAAACGATGTAATCTCTCCTTTTTGGAAGAGTCCTTTTTTGTGAGTGTCTGTGCACTTCACTTATCTCCTTATGAAACTTGAAGGAAACTTCCAAAGGCAGGAGCAAAACAATGAATTGTTACATTATTGGATCTCTAATGCTGTTGTTCTTCAACAGATTCCCAACTTTGAGTGAACCTCTCCTTACACTGTGAGCACAACCCGTGCTGCTCCTTGCCTCTCACTGAAGTTCTGCTCTTTCAGAGCCCAGTTCAAATGCCACTTCCTTCAGAAAATCTCCCTGTTTTTACCTACCTCTCAGAAACAATTATTTCCTGGAAATATAATCCTTACCTATTATTATTATATCTATGCCTGGTTCCACCACTGTGCTCAAATATTCCTATAGAGTGAAGCTTGTTTTAGTTTTCCTTGTGAATTAGTAACTCCCTATCTTTTTTACACAGTAATTTAAAAATAAGACCATCTCGGGAGATAAAACTACCTCCGAGAGGGAAGCCTTTTCTCTGCTGTACGTGAATTCTCAAGGACAGGAGAGGGAGCAGCTAGGGGAAAGAACTTTTACTGGACACTGTCCTGGTCAGTCTAGCTGTGGTCATTCTGGGATTTGAACAAAAATGTGTTTCCAGCACCAATTACAATTCCTTTGCTTTCCAGGGGAATCATTCAACTATTTATTAACTGCCTGAGGAAAAGAGAAAGAGAAAGACGTGTCATAGAGAAATTTCAAGGTTTGAATGAATCATTGACATTTACTCACACATTCCTTTGTTTAGCAGTTATAGCCACTGCAGCCGAGACCGGTGTCATGCCCTGTACAAAACACTGAGGAATACATTCCCGCCTTGAACAAGGGAATCATGCGATGGACACTATTCCAGTGACTTCTGTGATATTTCTGCACTTCAATTGTATTGTTCCTTCCCTCCCCCTGCCCCCTTTCCCCTCAAGGATTCTGTCTTGTTGTTTTCTTCCAGGGACTGAAAGGGGTGAGTCCTAGTCAGGACAATGTAGATGTCTTTTGAGAGTCTATTTTTGGCTCCTTGCCCTTCTCTTTCAATCCACTGCCTCATTGAGCCAGTCTATTGTCTCTGGACAGCTCATCCACCATCGCTACTTTCTGCCTACAAATTGTTGCTCTTTTCTGCTAGCGCCAGGCAAATAAATTAGACCAGCTGATATGGTCAAAGAAGGGCGAATCGAGAATGGGTGGTGGAGCAGAGAGTTGATGAATATATGAGTTGGGGCTTGAGGACCCGTTGTCACAGCAGGGACTAAAGCTTCTTATTCCACTCCTCTGAAAAAAGAGTACAAACTCTTTTTTCAGAGAGTGTGGCCACCACATTGAAGGTACGTTGACAGTGAACTTAATGCTACGAGAAGTGGTTCTGAGGAGGGGAAGATGTGCTATATAACAAGTTCTTCTATGGCCTCCCCTTGTCCCACCTTGACTACAGCCACAGCTCTGGTAGGTGGATAGTTCTGTGTGGCCTCAGACTCCTTCCACCTCAAGTCCAAACCATGGGTCACTCCAGTTCTCTCTTCCAGGACTTTCTCTGAAGCTGAGGGACCTGCTAAGCCAGTGCACAAGAACAGCCAGGACTTTTGAAGACAATGATAAGTTCCAGGGCCCATCTCCAGTGAATGGGGTCAGGAACTAGGGGATAAATAAATGCCTGGGGTTGCGTGTTTCACCTGGGCGATCCTGAGAGGTCCCGGAAGAATCAGAGCCCTGGCCCCTACTCCAACAACTGTGAAACTGCATGCTTCTCCTGGCTTCTCCTCCCTCCTTGTTGCACTGTCCCTTCTCCCCTCCTGGCTTCCTGGAGTCATCACCCAGATAAACTTCCACACAAGTCTTTCTCTCATTTCTGCTTGGGGAGAGCCCAAACTAAATGGAAGTTGTCATACACATAGGATTTATAATTTTCAGCAAGTGAGAAATGCAGCTTGTTCTGCCAAATGTATCAAAAGCTTCTGCTCTGTAGATGGAACCTCAGCTAGCTCATCTGTGATATCAGAAGTGTAATTACACTGGATTTGCCTGGGGCCGGCGGTGTTAGACCAGGGGTCTCTGCTGGACAAGGGTCATGCTTTCAGTCTTGTTCTGTGCATGTCTGGACTTCTTTCAACTCAAAAATCAAGGAATTCTTTAGGACAAGAATTACAAACCTTGATATTAAGGGATTTTTATGTCACTAGGAAGCAAAGGCGTGGGGGTAACTATTACATATTGAACATATTGGTATGATTGAAGTAAAGTTGATTACAAAAGAATACATATTTAACATCTTGGTATGTTTCAGTAAATTGTTCCAACCATGTGGACAGTACTTAGTGACAGGAACCCAGCCCAGAATGGATCTGAATCTTTTCAAAAGCTGTTTCTATTCCTACCACTAGGTGGTGCCCTATGCCTTGGAAAAATCTTTCAAAGTAACTGCTGGCCCACAAGCCCTGATTTGCTACATTCTCTTTTCTCTCTCCCTGTGTCTCTTCCCTCAGTGTGTCCAATGTTTTTGTTTACTGTCTTTTTCAAGTTAACATTTGCCTGGGTAAAGTTGAGGACAACAATAGAAAAGACAATGGCCCATTAACCTAAAACTTAAATCATCTTTCTTATTAACCAAATAAGAAAAGAATAACATGCACACAATAAGAAATTCCAAACATACAAGAAAGTTATAAAGATGAATTTGGAGAAGTAGAATGAGCACTGGACATCTGCTCGACTAAATCTTCATTTTGTAGCTAAGATGAGTGAGATTAAGATATTTCCAAAAATTCACACAATTTACTAGCACAAGTATCCGCAGTGTTTTCCACAGTGGCTGCACCAGTCTGCATTGCCACCAACAGAGCACTAGGGTTCCCTTTCCTCTCCATCCTCTGCAACACTTGTTTTTTTCTTTTTTTTATTTGTTTATGTTGGCCATTCTCACCTGTGTGAAGTGCTATGTCATTGTGGTTTTAATTTGCATCTCTTTGATGGCTAGTGATGCTGAGCATCTTTTCATCCCTCTCTGTGGCCTCTGTATGTCCTTCTTGGAGAAGTGTCTGTTCAAGTCCTTTGCCCACTATTTAACTGGATTGTTTGTCTTTCTGGAGTGGAGTTGTGTGAGTTCTTACACTTTTTGGAGAGCAAACCCTTGTCTGAGGTATCATTGGCCAATATGTTTTCCCATATGGTTGGGTCTCTTTTCATTTTAATGCTGTTTTCTTTAGCCTTGCCAAAGCTTTTTATTTTGATGAAGTCTCATTTATTTCATCTTTCTGTTAGGTCCCTTGCTGTAGGGGACATGTTGGTGAAAGTATTGCTGCGTGGAACATCTCAGATTTTCTTGCTTATATTCTCACCTAGGACTTTTATGATGTCACGACTTCTGTGTAAGTCTTTTATCCACCTTGAATTTATTTTTGTGTTTGGTGTAAGTTGGTGATCAAGTTTCACTGTATTGCATGTAGCTGCCCAGCTCTCTGAAGCCCATTTGTTGAAGAGGCTCTTTTGACTCCATTTTATGCATCTGCCCCCTTTGTTGAATAAATTGACCATAGAGACTTGGGTTTATTTTCAGGCTCACTAATTTGTTCCTCTGGTCTCTGTGTGTGTTCCTACAACAGTACCAGGGTGTTTGATTATAATCACCTCATAATACAGTTTAATATCAGATATTGTCACCCCCGTTACTTTTTTCTCCTTTCTCAAAGTACCTTTGGGTGCTCATTTATGGTTCCCATGTAAATTTTTGAAATGTGTGTTCTATATCTGTGAAATACGTCATTGCTGCTTTAATAGGGATTGCACTGAATGTATAAGTTGCTGAGGAGAGTATGCACATTTTGATGATGTTCCTTCTTCGAATCCATGAGCATGGCACATGCTTCCATTTGTTTGTGTCTTCCTGAATTTCCTTCTTCAGTGTTGTGTAGTTTCCTGAGTACAGGCCTTTTACGCCCTTGGTTAGGTTTATTCCTAAGTCCTTCATTTTTCTTATTGCAGTATCAAATGGGATTTTTTCCTGATTTCCATTTCTGATATTTCATTGTTGGTGTGCAAAAATGCCTTTGATTTCTGAATATTCACTTCAGCAGTCCCACTTTTGGGAATATATCTGGAGGAACCCAAAACACTAACTGAAAGAACATAAACTCCCCTATGTTCATTGTAGCTTTCTTTACAATCACCGAGATATGGAAGTGGCCCAATAGCCCATCAGTAAGTGAGTGGAGAACACAACTGTGGGACATTGACACGATGGAATACTACCCAGCTATAAAAAAGAAGAAAATTGTGACAGTATGGATGGACCTGGAGAACATTATGCTCAGTGAAATAAGCCAGTCAGAGAAAGACAAATACCATATGATTTCAATTCTATGTGGAATTCAATGAACACACTAAACTAATGAGGAAAACAGAGTCACACTCACAGATGGAGAGCAGATGACAGCTAGTGGGAGAGGGGAGCTTAGGGGATGGAGGGAATGAGCAAATGGGAGAAAGGACTCAGGCTGATGGACAACAGTGTGATGATTGCTGAAGGGAAGAGGGTATAAGGGGAGTAAAATGTAATGCAAAAAAATATGATAAAGATTAAATTAAACAAAAAAGATATTGCAATGAACCTTCTCAGCAGCAATGGGCTCAAGAACCAAAACAGAACAAAACAAAGTAAAAATGCCTATTCAGTGAAAAATTAAGTACACAGTTTTAATTTCTCAGTAAAGTTGATGATGAATACACCGTGTACCAAAAATGTTTGCCAACATTTCCCATTTCCCATGGGACCCATTGTAATGAAAACTGCAAGCCATGAAAATACCATAGAGGCCACAGAATTTTCTTTACATCTTAGACATTATTTTAAGACTTTCAGGAACAAGTATGAAAGACAGAGCAATTCCTGTTCATGTGTTTGGTTCAATAAACAGAAGAACTGAGCAGACAGCTGAGTGACTCATTTTTAGTATGTCAACAGATGCATCAAATGGAAACTTAATTCCAATCATTGTTCAATTTTTTTCATAAAGTTCAAGGACTCCAAGTAAAAAGCTAGTTCATCTGACCTAATTGTAAATGGCAACTCTTTAAAAAACTAACAATGAACATAAAATTATTTGTTTTCTTATGAAGATCAGAGTCTGCATACATTCTAACTCTTAATGGGAAATTTCTTGCTAAACCTATGGAGCAAAAATGTTGTATGACACTTTTATAGAATTGCAGTTAATAAAAACAAAATTTGGAAATGGGGAGATATAAAATCTTATCCCATAAAAGCAAGGTAATAATTGAACAAAGTAAATATTTTGAACTTAATAAATTTAAGATGTGATGATTAAATTTGATTATTGTGCTGCAGAATATCCTGACTTATGGAATAAATTTGTGATGGGCCACCTTGTTTTTACTTCTGAAATGGATATTCTGTTCCAGGATGGAATAAAGTTGCAAAAGCTAACAATTTTGAAGCATCGAAATGATACAAAATATTGTAAAGTCTAGAACAACTTACAGGCAAGTATTGCCTTGTAAATGTATCTGTTTAAAAAGTATACTTTGAATGGAGGCATCTGTGAAAATGTCTTAACTGAAACAATACAGATTGCAATATCAAGAGAATAGAATTGAGAATCCCGTCCATTGAGAAGAATTGGTTGTGAGCTTCCTATGAGCCTCTCCGCTGGAGGAGATATGCAGAGAAGAACCATGGAGGCCTTTTCACAAATATGGTCCAATGACCCTAGGGAAAACCCCCTCACTAGTAACAAAATGTCTTAAAGGCTTTTTAGAAGAAACAGAGAGGAGAAATATTTTCTACTTAGGCCTCGCTAGGTGTTGAAGTCTTCCTTAACAATAATAGTGTTACAGAACAGAGCCGGGGGTGGGGGGAAGGTTGAACGATATACTATTACCAAATGGACCCCCTCTTGAGCTCAGTGGGTCAACCCCTGTACTAGGTTCCCCTTGCCCGCCCCTAGGAAAAGACATATCTCAATTCCAGAGAAAGAAATTATTCATTTCAAAATTTATACAGACTTAGAATAATGACTTAATATCTTCCTTTAAATACTAAAGTCTGTTAGAATACCCACAAACGCACACAGTCCTTCCTTCCCCTCTGCCTAGTCCGCAGTGCTGTATCTCAGGAATAGAAGTAGAAGGCTGTGGCTCAGGTAGCCCCTTGCTTCCTGGCATCATCAGCTCTGTTGCCACCATGATCGCCAGTTAATCCCAAACCATGTGGCACCTACTCATGGCCCATCAGCAAGAGTCTTTTCACCCCTTTCCTCCCAGCAAGGTCTCTCATGCTTCCTAAGCCACGTGGCAAAAGGCAGCACCCCAAGGCCACGTGGTCCTGATTCTGGCCAAGGATGTGTGGTCCCGAACAATCCAGCATGGCTGCCAAGCCTGGGTTTACATCCCCATGCCAATCTTCCTCTGCAGCCTGCTTCTGACTCCTCCCACAATTAGTTACCCCTGCAAGCACTCCCCTCTTTTTCCAGCCTTTCTTGGAGGCCTTAATGAGTCTGGGCAGGTATGGCCCCATGGGTGGAGCCTATCATCTCCAACCTGTCATGCAGGTGCTGTAACCAGGGGGAGTTGCCTGCCAGTTACATCCTGAGTGGAAGTCACTCCCATTCCCCTGGCTCAAAGCATGGCCATAGTTATTTAACAAATCCATGAAACCAGTTAAAACTTACAGATATGGTAAATGACCATGCCTGAGGTTGTTTGCAAAACTATTGCTATGCAGAACAACTGTCAATGGCCCTGCTCCATGTGTCCCATCTCCCAGTCCTCAGCTGTTTGGGTGAGGACATCCCTTATTTTTAATATTACCCGGACACCCTGAGTTCTTGACCCCATTCCAAACCTTCTATGGGAGGGGGGCCCTGGCTGCACCCTCTTACAATAGAGGTAGCCCAGGCTGAGTGGTTCCGTGAGGTGGAACATTGTCCCATACACCAAAATGTTGTGGGTTCAATTCCCAGTGAGGGCACATCCACTAGGTTTTAGGTTTGAACCCGGTTGTGGCATGTATGAGGGGAAACCGATCAATGTTTGTCTCTCACAATGATGTCTTTCTCTCTGTAATATCAGTTAAAAAATATCCCCAGGTGAAGTTTGAAAATAATAGTAACAATAATAGAGTAGATACAGGAAATAGAACTTCCAAGAGGGAGAAGTACAACAGCTCCTTCTCAGGATCCTACATGTCTCCCCCCAGGTTAATCTAAAGGAAACTGAGTGCAGTCAGCCTGCAAGGCTGAGCAGAGATCATGGAAATGCACTGAGAACTCAGAATCTCATTTCCACTGCATGATTTGCAACCCCTGTTCCCTGCTATTGTACTTCTAAAGAAAAGCAAGATAGACCACATTGAAGATAATATCCTGCCCCAACTCCTGCCCTCCCCCAGCCCCAGCTGCTCACTCAGTGGGACAATAGTTCAGTATCAGAAGGAGGCAAAACGAGTGTGTACATGAGCCACAACCCAGTTAGCCTCCTTTCCCTCACTTACCTGAGCCAAGTTTGCAGGTGGGTGTCAGTTGTTTAATATTGATGAGAATTAATATGAAAATCATGTATGGTCTTGCTATGTTTCCCACTTGTCAATACCATACATTTGGCCAAGTGTGGGAACCTTCGCCTAATTATGGCTAAAGAGTCAATTGACTATAGTTTTTGACCTGTGCTCTTATGCCCTCGCCCCATTTTGGGGAAAGGGGGAATTTTGCCTTCTTTTCAGATGCCTGTTAGTGACCGCCTACCCTGGAAAGTGATGGAGCTGTCTGTGCCCAATACAGCCTTTCCAGTATCGCATTACAAGATTGAGTTTTCTTCTTATTGTATAAGAGGAAGAATGTTTCACTATTGGAAGTCATTAGGAGGGGGAAAAAAAGCCCTCTATTTATTGGAAGGAAAATTTCAGGAATCACCAATACTACCTAACATATTTGGATGCTAATCTGGGGAACATGAGACATGAATGAACTATTCTGGAATCATCAACCTCAACTGTAAGAATGAAGTCGGTGAAGAGAATGAAGAATGAAGTAGGTGAAGAGAAAGGAGGAAATTAAAGTCAAGATGTAAACACAACGGACAAGAGGTCCAAGGGGTCAGGGAAGGTGGTGTCTGGCAGAGTCAGAGTGTGTCCTACACAGAACTGCAGCAGACAAACTTCCCTCCCCTTTCCTTATCAAACCAGCTTAGAACTTCCAATTCCAGGATGATAGTTTCTCCTATTTGTAGGGTTTACCTCTGGAGAGCTTTTGACACTTAAATAGTATCTTTAATTAGCAAAAGTTTAGACTGAAACATCCAGGTGAGGGGGAATTGTGGAAGGAATTCCCTAGCCCAGAAATTTGATTGCACATTAACAGTGCCTCAGTCCAAATGTGCAGACAGCGATGAGGAAAACAATTCCAGGCCCTTTGCAAGGTAGCTGGTGAGAAGACATAAGATGCATATGGCAACCACAGAAAAAGAAAGATGACAAAGAGGCACACAATTCCAGCAGGGTATGATAGTTTTCTGTATCACTTGGCTGGGGTGTAGTACCCAGGTTTTCAATCAAACACTCATCTGGAAGAGTTGTGAAGTATTTTGTAGATGTGGCTAACATCTGCATGTCAGTTGACTTTAATGATGGAGATGATCCTGGATAATGTGGGTGGGACTCCACCAATCAGCTGAAAGGCCTATGAGCAAAACAGATTTTCCTGAGGAAGAAATTCTGCCTCCTGAGTACAGCATGAGCTTCTGCCTGAGCTGACCAGAGTTCTGATCTGCCAGCTCCCACCCAACAACTTATGCTTGTCACTCTCCCTTCCTACCTACATCAGTCTCCTTCTTCCTTCCTTCCTTCCTTCCTCCTTTCTCTTTCTTTCTTTCTTTCTTTCTTTCTTTCTTTCTTTCTTTCTTTCTTTCTTTCTTTCTTTCTTTCTTTCTTCTCTCTTTCTCCCTCTTCTCCCCCCCCTCTTACTTTCTTTCCTTTTTTTTGTTTCCTCCTCCCTCCCTCCCTTCCTTCCTTCCTTTCTCTCTTTTTCTCTTTCATTCCTTCCTTCTCCCCTTCCTTCCTTCATTTCTATTATTCTATCTTATTTTCATTTTATCCTTTTTTCTATCTATATTTCTAATGTCTTACTCGTTCTTTTTTCTGGAGAACTTTGATAGAGGAAGTGGTGAAGTCTGGAGGAGGTGATATTAAACCCAGCCTCTATGCATAAGGACCTAACTACATGAAAAGTGGAGGTTAATCCTTTGATCAGGGAACAGCTTATCCAAAAGCCCTAAGAGGGGAAGGAGCTTGACTTAAATGAGGAAGTAAACAGGAAATCAGGAATCTTAAAGCCCAGTGAGCAAAAGAAAGAAAGCTGGCCCAAGATGAAGCTGGAGAAGTTTGCAGAAGTAGGACGCCTAGTAAAATATTGCCGCTGATTTTTCAAACAACTGTAGGTCATTGAACATGTTGAACCTGCAGAAGGATGGCTGCTTTGTGGAGAAGAGATGGAGGCCAACAAACACTGAGAAGTTTCCTGCAGTGGGCCATGTGGGAAATGATGGTAGCCTGGTGCACAGTTTGGCAGAGGAGATGGGATGAGTCAAGGTTATGCGATAGAATGGATGAAGAAGGTGGGAGGTGAGGGCATGTTCCTACATTTCCAGCTTGTACGGTTGGGTGGATGATCATGATACTAAGTAGGCAGGGTAAACAGAGGAACAGGATCAAAGAATGTGAATTCACAGTTCAGTTTTGATACTAGAGCACAGAAGAGAGATTTCAACACGAGATGCAAGTTTGGGAGGCATCATGTCCAGATGGCATTTCAAGCCACTGGAATGGACATGGTCAATCATGAAGATAAGGAGACCAAACAAGGAGAGACTGCCCAGGACTGGACCCTGAGTAATTCTAGCATTGAGAGACATGTTGGAGAATGAGTGGCCAAGTATCACTGAAGTAGAACAATTTAAAAAATGTTGTACGAATGCTGCCAAGAAAACTAGCTACAGCCCTGAGTGGTGTGGTTCAGTGGCTTGGACACCTTACTGCAAACCAAAAAGTCGCGCATCAATGTTTCTCTCCTTCTCTTTCTCCCTCCCTCCCCCTCTCTCTATAAAATAAATAAATAAATAAACATACAATTTTTTAAAAAAGATAGCTTTATCATTTTACACATGTTCCATAGTTTTAAAAAGCAGTCTTCACCAATAAGCTTGTATTCATGTAAACTTCTGTGTGAAGTACAGGACAGCATGAAACGATAGCAAAGGCTACTTCAGTCCGACCGTGGAAGATGTTTAAAACTCTCAGCATGAAGCATCTTACTCAACTGTGTACTATCAGCACTTAGCAAAGAATAGGAAGTTATTCAATATGTTACATGAATGTTTACATCGACTATGTAAATACAAATGAATAACTACCATGACTTCACATACATTCACATATTTATTAAATATTTTATATTAATGTTAACATCCACTATGTACATAGAAGAGAATAACTAACATGAGTCCACATACATCTGTATGTAGTCTAGAATAACGAAATTTTTACACAAATATCACAAATGTGATTTTCAAAATGGGGGACAATTATGGTGGCAAGTTCCTAAAGCCTCAGAACATTTTTCCATTTCTGTCTTTCAGCCTATGGTACCAAGAGGCAAGTAATGCACCTCCTTCTCAGCCACATCTTAGGACATTCAAATCAGCTGGGAGAAAAATGTAGGCAAATGTTCTTCATGCATTCAAATTTTGCACTTAAGTGCAAAAAGAGCACTCGTTTTCCAGTTATTTGGGCAACGGTGTTGAGAATGAAGTCCCTGAATGAAGCCACAACCACTTCAGTGGTTTGTTTGAATCACCTTTTCAATCAAATTTGTTACCAGAACAACTGTTAAATAGTAGATGAAAGCACTAAGAATGATAACAGGGATGTTCAATTACCAAGGGAGAGAAGCAAAGGTCTAGGAAAACAACTTATTATCAAGCTTTGGCAAGCTGTGTTTTCTCTGCCAGTTTTTTTTTTTTCTCCCAGATGTCAGCTCTTTGAACACAGCATCTTAAACTCCACTCCCATTTGCCCCCAGAAAGTCCTGACGGGCGCCTCAAGCCTCTCACCCAACAGGAGGCAATTTGCACTGTCCCAAGCTCTGTGCATGCCAATGTACCCGCGGCTTGCTCATGCAGGGATGACTGTGTGTACCCCACAGGCACACACTGGAACTGACCTCAAGAATTCTGCCAGTCACAGAAATTATTACATCAAGATGCTATGGCCAACAGAATATAACAAGGAGAGACTTGGACAGATGACAGAGATGACCTTATGAAACTGGCAAGGAAGACTGGCAAGTTGGATGATTTTCTATTCCAAATCAAGACCACAGCTATAAAGAAGTGCTTAAAGTAATTACTACACCCAAATTAATTTTGTTTAGAGCACACTTGGACTGCTTAAAGCATCAAGAATCTGTATGGAGCCACTGGGGAAAAAGCGCCAAACAATACACCAACCTGAAAAGTAAGATGTAAGGGGGAAAAAATTGTAGGGGGGTGGGGCCAGTGGCACATGGTGAGGAGAAGCCCTGGGGGTCAAGGTTCCTGCATAGGAATTTACAGGGCCTACATCCTTGCCCCAAAATGCTCTTTCTAGCTCAGATACAGGGAGAGCACTCTTCATGCCCGAATCATGCAACCTGGTAAAGTGCCCGAGAGGCGCTTGGGTCAAGTGTGACTTGTCTAGTCCCCCAGAGCTGCAGGCCCGTTTTTACCCTTGGCCCTTATCAGTATCCCCCATCTCCACCAAGAACCCCGAGGTCCTGACTGCAGTGCCAAGGCTGAGCCTGAGAGTGAAACCTGCCCGCTCCTCTGGAACACACTCCAGGATAGGACTCGGCTCAGCTCTTCCTGTGTCCTCCTAATAGAGCAGAGACGGGCCCACAGGCGCCTCCGAATAAATAAAAGCAAAGGCAACAGAGAAATACTCTGGCGACTAACAAGAAGCACACCATCCCGACGCCACCCAGACCCAAACCCAAGCTGGCATCTCCTGCAAGCACCAAAGGACCCAGGTCCACACATCCAATAGGAGCCACTGGCTCCTGGTGGGGGAAATAGCTGCTGATCTCCCATTCTCTGACCTTCCCAACCTGGAAACTCATCCCCAAAGGGCGAGTTCATCATCCAGCAGGGTCTGGGGACACTAGTGTGAGCAGAGCTTGACATGGACCCGATACTCCAGTTGGATCACGGGGGACAGGGTGGTCCACTGCACCTCCAGGGCCAGGGAGCACAACCCCACAGCCATGCCCTGCCTGTACCCTGGGGCAGAAATCCACTGTCGGCCCCACGCCCGCAGCGGTAGCCCCGACCCACGCAGGACGCTCACCTTGGCCGCACAAAATGAAACACAGCCCTCAAAGGGTCGGATTCGGTGCTGCCGCCGAGACTGGGAGTCTCTTTCCACACTCAAACTCTCTGTCACCGCCACCAGTTTGCCACTCTCTGGTTGCTGCTCGCCACCAGAGTAGCTTCCAAACCAGTTGTGGTTGCCAGGAGCAACGTTGGGCCAAACGGAATCTGAGATCTCGCGCTGCCGCCTTTGATTGGTCATTTCAAATGGAATTAAAAAGTCAAGGCCTCACCTCGTGCAGTGTGCACGTGCAAAAACAATGCTGTTTCTGTTGGAGGGTGGTCGGGGATTGAAGATTTTATTTATTTATTTTTTGAAAGAGTGGAAGGGAAGGAGAAAGAGAGGGAGAAGAACATCAAGGTGTGGGAGCCTCTGGCATGCTCCCTAGTAGGGACCTGGCTAGTAAGCTAGGCATGTGCTATGACTGGGAATCGAACCTGCAAGCCTTCGGTTCCCAGGACCACTCTCAACCCACCCAGGTACACTAGTCAGGGTGAGTCTAGGTGCTTTTGCTGGAGGAACTTTTCAACCACTTTTTCCGCAAAACTCCTAGGGGCAGGGCCTCGAATGGAGGGTGCAGTCTGTCCTTGCAGCCAGCGGGAGAATGCTCTCTGCTGGAAACACTTAGTACTGCGGATACACTTCCACTTATTTATTAAATACATAATTTAGAGCATAGGTACTTGGTGCTATACTTGCAGTGCATTGTTCATCCAGTGTCCTTCCTAACCATTATTTCACGTAGGTCTTATTCTATTTAAAAGTTAACTGGGGCACACAGAAGCCATGGAATTTGATACTGAACCTAGATCATGCAGGACCTCCTAATTCCTGTCTTCTTAGTGACCATATTCTTTTCTTTCCTTTTTTGAATCCCTCACCTTCTGCTATTGCTAAGCCCCCCACTGGATCCAATTCTTATGAGTGATTCAGGACTCTTGTTAGCTGGGATTCCACAGGGGGACTTTGTAGCCAGAAGAATCTCCAAAATGATGTAATCTCTCCTTTTTGGAAGAGTCCTGTTTTGGGAGTGTCTGTGCACTTCACTTATCTCCTTATGAAACTTGAAGGAAACTTCCAAAGGCAGGAGCAAAACAATGAATTGTTACATTATTGGATCTCTAATGCTGTTGTTCTTCAACAGATTCCCAACTTTGAGTGAACCTCTCCTTACACTGTGAGCACAACCCGTGCTGCTCCTTGCCTCTCACTGAAGTTCTGCTCTTTCAGAGCCCAGTTCAAATGCCACTTCCTTCAGAAAACCTCCCTGTTTTTACCTACCTCTCAGAAACAATGATTACCTAGAAATATAATCTTTACCCATTATTTTTATATCTATGCCTGGTTCTGCCGTTGTGCTCAAATATTCCTATAGAGTGAAGCCTATTTTAGTTCATCCTTGTGAATTAGTAACTCCCTATCCTTTGTACACTGTAATTTAAAAATAAGACCATCTTGGGAGATAAAACTACCACCTGGAGGGAAGCCTTTTCTCTGCTCTACGTGAATTCTCAAGGAAAGGAGAGGGAGCAGGTAGGGGAAAGAACTTTTATTGGACACTGTCCTGGTCAGTCTAGTTGTGGTCATTCTGGGATTTGAACCAAAATGTGTTTCCATCACCAATTACAATTCCTTTGCTTTCCAGGGGAATTATTCAACTATTTATTAGCTGCCTGAGGAAAAGAGAAAGAGGAAGACGTGTAGTAGAGAAATTTCAAGGTTTGAATGAGACATTTACATTTACTCACACATTCCTTTGTTTAGCAGTTATAGCCACTGCTGCCAAGACTGGTGTCATGCCCTATACGAAACACTGAAGGAACACATTCACGCCTTGAACAAGGGAATCATGCAATGGACACTCTTCCAGCGACTTCTGTGATATTTCTGCACTTCAATTGTATTGTTCCTTCCCTCCCCCTGCCCCCTCACCCCCCCCCCCCCCGCGCCCCCGAGGATTCTGTCTTGTTGTTTTCTTTTAGGGACTGAAAGGGGTGAGTCCTAGTCAGGACAATATAGATGGCTTTTGAGAGTCTATTTTTGGCTCCTTGCCCTTCTCTTTCAATCCACTGCCTCATTGAGCCAGTCTATTGTCTCTGGACAGCTCATCCACCATCGCTACTTTCTGCCTACAAATTGTTGCTCTTTTCTGCTAGCGCCAGGCAAATAAATTAGACCAGCTGATATGGTCAAAGAAGGGCGAATCTAGAATGGATGGTGGAGCAGAGAGTTGATGAATATATGAGTTGGGGCTTGAGGACCAGTTGTCACAGCAGGGACTAAAGCTTCTTATTCCACTCCTCTCCTGTACAAACTCCTTTTTCAGAGAGTGTGGCCACCACATTGAAGGTACGTTGACAGTGAACTTAATGCTACGAGAAGTGGTTCTGAGGAGGGGAAGATGTGCTATATAACAAGTCCTTGTATGACTTCCCCTTGTCCCACCTTGACTGCAGCCACAGCTGTGGTGGGTGGATAGTTCTGTGTGGCCTCAGACTCCTTCCACCTCAATCCAAGCCATGGGTCACTCCAGTTCTCTCTTCTAGGACTTTCTCTGAAGCTGAGGGACCTGCTAAGCCAGTGCACAAGAACAGCCAGGACCTTTGAAGACAATGATAAGTTCCAGGGCCCATCTCCAGTGAATGGGGTCAGGAACTAGGGGATAAATAAATGCCTGGGGTTGCATGTTTCACCTGGGCGATCCTGAGAGATCCCGGAAGAATCAGAGCCCTGGCCCCTACTCCAACAACTGTGAAACTGCATACTTCTCCTGGCTTCTCCTCCCTCCTTGTCGCACTGTCCCTTCTCCCCTCCTGGCTTCCTGGAATCATCACCCAGATAAACTTCCACGCAAGTCTTTCTCTCATTTCTGCTTGGGGAGAGCCCGACCTAAACGGAAGTTGTCATACACATAGGATTTATAATTTTCAGCAAGTGAGAAATCCAGCTTGGTCTCCTAAATGTATCAAAACTTCTGCTTGTAGATGGAACCTCCTCTAGCTCATCTGTGATATCAGAAGAGTAATTACACTGGATTTGCCTGGTGCCGGTGGTGTTAGACCAGGGGTCTCTGCTGGACAAGGGTCATGCTTTCAGTCTTGTTCTGTGCATGTCTGGACTTCTTTCAACTAAAAAATCAAGGAATTCTTTGGGACAAGAATTACAAACCTTGATATTAAGGGATTTTTATGTCACTAGGAAGCAAAAGCATGGGGGTAACTATTACATATTGAACATATTGGTATGATTGAAGTAAAGTTGATTACAAAAGAATACATATTTAACATCTTGGTATGTTTCAGTAAATTGTTCCAACCATGTGGACAGTACTTAGTGACAGGAACCCAGCCCAGAATGGATCTGAATCTTTTCAAAAGCTGTTTCTATTCCTACCACTAGGTGGTGCCCTATGCCTTGGAAAAATCTTTCAAAGTAACTGCTGGCCCACAAGCCCTGATTTGCTACATTCTCTTTTCTCTCTCCCTGTGTCTCTTCCCTCAGTGTGTCCAATGTTTTTCTTTACTGCCTTTTTCAATTAACATTTGCTTGTGTAAAGTACAGGAAAACAACAGAAAAGACAATGGCCCATTAACCTAAAGCTTAAATCATATTTCTTATTAACCAAATAAGAAAATAATAACATGCACACAATAAGAAATTCCAAACACACAAGAAAGGTATAAAGATGAACTTGGAGAAGTAGAATGAGCACTGGACATCTGCTTGACTAAAATCTTCATTTTGTAGCTAAGATCAGTGAGATTAAGATATTTCCAAAAATTCACACAATTTACTAGCAAAAGTATGCTAATGAAGAAAAGAGTTCAAACAGATAAAACCTCATCATTCTGGAAGGACTTACCCTATAGAAATTCAAAACAGATTCTTATGACTCTTGCAATAGTAATTGTTTATGAATACAGTGATATTATTTATATTGTTTTATAATTTCAGTAGCATTTTGTTAGAATATATTTTATTAATTATGCTATTACACTTGTCCCATATTTTTCCTGGTCTTGATTCATCTCTGCCCTGTACCGCACTTCCACCAGCATTCCCCCACCTTAGTTCCTGTCCATGCGTCGTGCATATAAGTTTTTTGGCTTCTCCATATCCCCTACTATTGTTAACCTTCCCCTGTCTATTTTGTACCTACCATTCATGCTTCTTATTCCCTGCAGCTTTTCCTCCATTCTCGCTCCTCCCCCTCCCCACTGATAACCCTCCATGTGATCTCCATTTCTGGGATTCTGTTCTTGTTCTAGTTGTTTGCTTAGGTTGTTTTTGCTTCTGTTTCAGGTTCGGCTCTTGAGAGTTGTAAGGTTGTTGTCATTTTACTGTTCACATTTTTGATCTTCTTTTTCTTAGATAAGTCCCTGCAACATTTCCCATAATAAGGGCTTGATGATGATGAACTCCTTTCACTTGACCTTAGCTGAGAAATCCTTTCCCTGCCCTTCCATTCTAAATGATAGCTTGCTGGAGGGAGTGATCTTGGATGTAGACCCTTGGCCTTTCATGACTGAATACTTCTCTGCAGCCCCTTCTTGCCTGCAAGGTTTCTTTTGAGAAATGGACTGATGATCTTATAGGAACTCCTTTGTAGGTAACTGTGTCCCTTTCCTCTTGCCACTTTTAAGATTCTCTGCTCATCTTTAATCTTGGGACATGTAATTATGCTGTGCCTTGGCGTGTGCTTCCTTCGGTCCAAGTTCTTTGACACTCTCTGACTTTCCTGGACTTCCTGGAAGTCTATTTCCTTGGCCAGATTAGGGAAGTTGTCCTTCAGTATTTTTTCAAATATGTTTCAATGTCCTGTTGTTCCTCTTCTATTTCTGGAACCACTATGATTCACAGGTTGGGGTGATTCAAGTTGTCCCAGAGGTTCTTAAGCCTCTCCTCGTTTCTTAGAATTCTTGTTTCTTCATTCTGTTCTGTTTAAATAGTTGTTTCTTCCTTCTGCTGCAAATTGTTGATATGAGTCCCAGTTTCCTTCCTGTCACTGTTGGTTCTCTGTCCATTTTCCCTCAGTTCACGTTGTCTAGCCTCCACTTCTTCCCCTGTTTTGCAACCATACTCAGCCATTTCTGTGAGCATCCTGATTACCAGTGTTTTGAACTCTGCAAATGATGGGATTGGTTATCTCTTCATTGCTAAGGTCCACTTTTGGAGCTTGGATCATTTCTTTCATTTGGGCATTTTTCTTGTTGTTGTTGTGTACCTGTTATGTAGTCAGGGGTGGAGCCTTATGTATCAGCCAGGGCGGGGCAACCCAGGTCTGTGTGTTGTGGCTCTGTATGTGGGTAGGGCCCTGAGAGGGAGCAATGCAACTTGCTTGGCTCTCTGTGGTGGCTTTGATTCACTTCCACCACCAGCCACAAGCAAATTGGGCCCTTCTGGTGCTGATTTCCCAGTGGGTGGCCTTGTGTATGTTCTAGGACCCTGTGGGGGAACTGTCAAAAGGCACTTCCATTTATAGTTCCTGAGGAAAGTCCGCAGTGTTTTCCACAGTGGCTGCACCAGTCTGCATTCCCACCAACAGTGCACTGGGGTTCCCTTTCCTCTCCATCCTCTGCAGCACTTGTTTTGTTTTGTTTTTTATTTGTTTATGTTGGCCATTCTCACCTGTGTGAAGTGCTATGTAACTGTGGTTTTAATTTGCATCTCTTTGATGGCTAGTGAGGCTGAGCATCTTTTCATCTCTCTCTGTGCCCTCTGTATGTCTTCCTTGGAGAAATGTCTGTTCAAGTCCTTTGCCCACTTTTTAATTGGATTGTTTGACTTTCTGGAGTGGAGTTGTGTGAGTTCTTACACTTTTTGGAGATCAAACCCTTGTCTGAGGTATCATTGGCGAATATGTTTTCCCTTACGGTTGGGTCTCTTTTCATTTTAATGCTGTTTTCTTTAGCCTTGCCAAAGCTTTTTATTTTGATGAAGTCTCATTTATTTTGTCTTTCTTTTAGGTCCCTTGCTCTAGGGGACATGTTGGTGAAAGTATTGCTGCATGGAACATCTCAGAGTTTCTTGCTTATATTCTCCCCTAGGACTTTTATGATGTCACGACTTTTGTGTAAATCTTTTATCCACCTTGAATTTATTTTTGTGTTTGGTGTAAGTTGGTGATCGAGTTTCACTGTATTGCATGTAGCTGCCCAGCTCTCCCAAGCCCATTTGTTGAAGAGGCTCTTTTGACTCCATTTTATGCACCTGCCCCTTTTGTTGAATAAATTGACCATAGAGACTTGGATTTATTTCCAGGCTCACTAATTTGTTTCATTGGTCTCTGTGTGTGTTCCTACAACAGTACCAGGCTGTTTGATTATAATCACCTCATAATACAGTTTCATATCAGATATTGTCACCCCCCCTTACTCTTTTCTCCTTTCTCAAACTACCTGTGGCTGCTCAGTGTCATTTATGGTTCCCATGTAAATTTTTAAAATGTGTGTTCTATATCTGTGAAATACGTCATTGCTGCTTTAATAGGGATTGCACTGAATGTATAAGTTGCTGAGGAGAGTGTGCACATTTTGATGATGTTCCTTCTTCGAATCCATGAGCATGGTACATACTTCCATTTGTTTGTGTCTTCCTGAATTTCCTTCTTCAGTGTTGTGTAGTTTCCTGAGTACAGGCCTTTTACGCCCTTGGTTAGGTTTATTCCTAAGTCCTTCATTTTTCTTATTGCAGTATCAAATGGGATTTTTTTCCTGATTTCCATTTCTGATATTTCATTGTTGGTGTGCAAAAATGCCTTTGGTTTCTGAATATTGAAGTGGGCAATTGGGCTACTTCAGCAGTCCCACTTCTGGGAATATATCTGGAGGAACCCAAAACACTAATTGAAAGAACATAAGCTCCCCTATGTTCATTGTAGCATTCGTTACAATCACCAAGATTTGGAAGTGGCCCAATTGCCCATCGGTAGATGAGTGGAGAAAACAACTATGGGACATTGACACAATGGAATAGTACCCAGGTATAAAAAAGAAGAAAATTGTGACTGTAGGGATGGGCCCGGAGAACATTATGCTAAGTGAAATAAGCCAGTCAGAGAAAGACAAATACCATATGATTTCAATTCTATGTGGAATCCATTGAACACACTAAAATAATGAGGAAAACAGAGACAGACTCACAGATGGAGAGCAGATGATAGCTGGTGAGAGAGGGGGAGCTTAGGGGATGGAGGGAATGAGCAAATGGGAGAAAGGACTCAGGCTGATGGACAACAGTGTGATGATTGCTGAAGGGAAGAGGGTATAAGGGGAGTAAAATGTAATGCAAAAAATATGATAAAGATTAAATTAAACAGAAAAGATATTGCAATGAACCTTCTCAGCAGCAATAGACTCAAGAACCAAAACAGAACAAAGTAAAAATGCCTATTCAGTGAAAACTTAAGTACACAGTTTTAATTCCTCAGTAAAGTTGATGATGAATACACCGTGTACCAAAAATGTTTGCCAACATTTCCCATTTCCCATGGGACCCATTGTAATGAAAACTGCAAGCCATGAATATACCAGAGGCCACAGAATTTTCTTTACATCTTAGACATTATTTTAAGACTTTCAGGAACAAGTATGAAATTCAGAGCAATTCCTGTTCATGTGTTTGGTTCAATGAACAGAAGAACTCTGCAGACAGCTGACTGAATCCTTTTTAGTGCATCAATAGATGCATTAAATGGAAACTTAATTCCAATCATTGTTCAATTTTTTCATAAAGTTCAAGAACTCCAAGTAAAAAGCTAGTTCATCTGACCTACTTGTAAATGGCATCTCTTTAAAAACTAACAATGAAGATAAAATTATTTGTTTTCTTATGAAGATCAGATTCTGCATACATTCTAACTCTCACCAGGAAATTTCTTGCTAAATCTATGGAGCAAAAATGTTCTATGACACTTTTATAGAATTGCAGTTAATAAAAACAAAATTTGGAAATGGGGAGATATAAAATTTTATTCCATAAAAGCAAGAAAATAATTCAACAATGTAAACATTGTGAACTTAATAAATTTAAGATTTGATGAGGAAATTTGATTATTGTGCTGCAGAATATCCTGACTTATGGAATAAATTTGTGATGGGCCACCTTGTTTTTACTTCCGAAATGGATATTCTGTTCCAGGATGGAATAAAGTTGCAAAAGCTAACAATTTTGAAGCATCGAAATGATACAAAATATTGTAAAGTCTAGAACAACTTACAGGCAAGTATTGCCTTGTAAATGTATCTGTTTAAAAAGCTTACTTTGAATGGAGGCATCTGTGAAAATATCTTAACTGAAACAATACAGATTGCAATATCAAAAGAATAGAATTGAGAATCCCGTCCATTGAGAAGAATTGGTTGTGAGCTTCCTACGAGCCTCTCCGCTGGAGGAGATATGCAGAGAAGAACCATGGAGGCCTTTTCACAAATATGGTCCAATGACCCTAGGGAAAACCCCCTCACTAGTAACAAAATGTCTTAAAGGCTTTTTAGGAGAAACAGAGAGGAGAAATATTTTCTACTTAGGCCTCGCTCGGTGTTGAAGTCTTCCTTAACAATAATAGTGTTACAGAACAGAGCCGGGGGTCGGGGGAGGGTTGAACGATATACTATTACCAAATGGACCCCCTCTTGAGCTCAGTGGGTCAACCCCTGTACTAGGTTCCCCTTGCCCGCCCCTAGGAAATGACATATCTCAATTCCAGACAAAGAAATTATTCATTTCAAAAGTTATACAGACTTAGAATAATGACTTAATGTCTTCCTTTAAATACTAAAGTCTGTTAGAATACCCACAAGCGCACACAGTCCTTCCTTCTCCCTCTGCCTAGTCCGCAGTGCTGTATCTCAGGAATAGAAGTAGAAGGCTGTGGCTTAGGTAGCCCCTTGCTTCCTGGCATCATCAGCTCTGTTGCCACCATGATCGCCAGTTAATCCCAAACCATGTGGCACCTACTCATGGCCCATCAGCAAGAGTCTTTTCACCCCTTTCCTCCCAGCAAGGTCTCTCCTGCTTCCTAAGGCACATGGCAAAAGGCAGCACCCCAAGGCCACATGGTCCTGATTCTGGCCAAGGATGTGTGGTCCCGAACAATCCAGCATGGCTGCCAAGCCTGGGTTTACATCCCCATGCCAATCTTCCTCTGCAGCCTGCTTCTGACTCCCCCCACAATTAGGTACACCTGCAAGCACTCCCCTCTTTTTCCAGCCTTTCTTGGAGGCCTTAGTGAGTCTGGGCAGGTGTGGCCCCATGGGTGGAGCCAATCATCTCCAAGCTGTCATGCAGGTGCTGTAACCAGGGGGAGTTGCCTGCCAGTTATATCCTGGGTGGAAGTCACTCCCATTCCCCTGGCTCAAAGCATGGCCACAGCTACTTAACATATCCATGAAACCAGTTAAAACCTATAGATATGGTAAATGACCATGCCTGAGGTTGTTTGCAAAACTATTGCTATGCAGAACAACTCTCAGTGGCCCTGCTCCATGTGTCCTATGCCCCAGTCTACTACTGTGGGTGTGAGGACATCCCTTATTTTTAAAATTTCCTGGACACCCTGAGTTCTTGACCCCATTACAAACCTTCTAGGGGAGGGGGGCCCTGGCTGCACCCTCTTACAATAGAGGTAGCCCAGGCTGAGTGGTTCCGTGAGGTGGAGCATTGTCCCATACACCAAAATGTTGTGGGTTCAATTCCCAGTGAGGGCACATCCCTAGATTGTAGGTTTGACCCCCAGTTGGGGCATGTATGAGGGGCAACGCATCAATGTTTCTCTCTCACAATGATGTCTTTCTCTCTGTACTATCAGTTAAAAAATATCCCCAGGTGACGTTTGAAAATAATAGTAACAATAATTGAGTAGATACAGGAAATAGAACTTCCATGAGGGAGAAGTACGACAGCTCCTTCTCAGGATCCTACACGTCTCCCCCCAGGGGAGTCTAAAGGAGACTGAGTGCAGTCAGCCTGCAAGGCTGAGCAGAGATCATGGAAATGCACTGAGAATTCAGAATCTCATTTCCACTGCATGATTTGCAAGCCCTGTTCCCTGCTATTGTACTTCTAAAGAAAAGCAAGATGCACCACATTGAAGATAATATCCTGCCCCCACTCCTGCCCTCCCCCACCCCCAGCTGCTCACTCAGTGGGACAATAGTTCAGTATCAGGAGGAGGCAAAACGAGTGGTGTACATGAGCCACAACCCAGTTAGCCTCCTTTCCCTCACTAATCTGAGCCAAGTTTGCAGGTGGGTGTAGTTGTTTAATATTGATGAGAATTAATATGAAAATCATGTCTGGTCTTGATATGTTTTCCACTTGTGAATACCATGGATTTGGCCAAGTTTGGGAACCTTGGCCTAATTATGGCTAAAGAGTCAATTGACTATAGTTTTTGATCTGTGCTTTTATGCTATTGCCCCATTTTGGGGATACATGGAATTTTGCCTTCTTTTCAGTGAGACATGCCTGGTAGTGACCGCCTACCCTGGAAAGTGATGGAGCTGTCTGTGCCCAATACAGCCTTTCCATTATCCCATTACAAGATTGAGTTTTCTTCTTATTGTATACGAGGAAGAGTGTTTCACTATTGGAAGTCATTAGGAGGGGGAAAAAAGCACTCTATTTATTGGAAGAAAATTTCAGGAATCACCAATACTACCTAACATATTTGGATGCTAATCTGGAGAACATGAGACATTAATGAACTATTCTGGAATCATCAGGCTCAAGAATGAAGTAGGTGAAGAGAATGAAGAATGAAGTAGGTGAAGAGAAAGGAGGGAATTAAAGTCAAGAAGTAAACAGAATGGACGAGAGGTCCAAGGGGTCAGGGAAGGTGGTGTCTGGCAGAGTCAGAGTGTGTCCTACACAGAACTGCAGCAGACAAACTTCCCTCCCCTTTCCTTATCAAACCAGCTTAGAACTTCCAATTCCAGGGTGATAATCTCTACTACTTGTAGGGTTTACCTCTGGAGAGCTTTTGACACTTAAATAGTATCTTTAATTAGCAAAAGTTTAGACTGAAACGCCCAGGTGAGGGGGAATTGTGGAAGGAATTCCCTAGCCCTGAAATTTGATTGCACATTAACAGTGCCTCAGTCCAAATGTGCAGACAGTGATGAGGAAAACAATTCCAGGCCCTTTGCAAGGTAGCTGGTGAGAAGACATAAGATGCATATGCCTACCAGAGAAAAAGAAAGATGACAAAGAGGCACACAATCCCAGCAGGGTATGATAGTTTTCTGTATCACTTGGCTCGGGTGTAGTACCCAGGTTTTCAATCAAACACTCATCTGGAAGAGTTGTGGAAGTATTTTGTATGTGGCTAACATCTGCATGTCAGTTGACTTTCAATGAAGGAGATAATCCTGGATAACGTGGGTGGGACTCCACCAATCAGCTGAAAGGCCTATGAGCAAAACAGATTTTCCTGAGGAAGAAATTCTGCCTCCTGAGTACAGCATGAGCTTCTGCCTGAGCTGACCAGAGTTCTGACCTGCCAGCTCCCACCCCACAACTTATGCTTGTCTGTCTCCCTTCCTACTTACATCAGTCTCCTTTCTTTCTCTCTCTCTTTCTTCCTTTCTTTCTTTCTTTCTTTCTTTCTTTCTTTCTTTCTTTCTTTCTTTCTTTCTTTCTTCCTTCCTTCCTTCCTTCCTTCCTTCCTTCCTTCCTTCCTTCCTTCCTTCTTTCTTCTCTTTCTTTCTTTCTTTCTTTCTTTCTTTCTTTCTTTCTTTCTTTCTTTCTTTCTTTCTTTCTTTCTTTCTTTCTTTCTTTTCCTTCCTTCCTTCCTTCCTTCCTTCCTTCCTTCCTTCCTTCCTTCCTTCCTTCCTTCCTTCCTTCTTTCCTTCCTTCCTTCCTTCCTTGCTTCCTGTCTTCCTCTTTCTTTGTTCCTTCTCTCCTTCCTTCCTTTCTTTTATTCTATATAACTTTCTTTTTATCCATTTTCTGTCTATCTTTCTAATGTCTTACTGGTTCTTTTTTCTGGAGAGCTTTCATACACGAAGTAGTAAAGGCTGGAGGAGGTGATATTAAGCCCAGCCTTTATGCATAAGGACCTAACTACATGAAAAGGGAGGTTAATATATCCTTTGCACAGGGAAGAGCATATCCAGAGGCCCTAAGAGGGGAAGGAGCTTGACCTAAATGAGGAAGTAAACAGGAAATCAGGAATCTTAAAGCACAGTGAGCAAAAGAAAGAAAGCTGGCCCAAGATGAAGCTGGAGATGTTTGCAGAAGTAGGACGCCTAGTAAAATATTGCCACTGATTTTTCAAACAACTGTAGGCCATTGAACCTGTTGAACCTGTAGAAGGATGGCTGCTTTGTGGAGAAGAGACGGAGGCCAACAAACACTCAGAAGTTTCCTGCAGTGGGCCATGTGGGAAATCATGGTAGCCTGGTGCACAGTTTGGCAGAGCAGATGGGCTGAGTCAAGGTTGTATGATAGAATGGGTGAAGAAGGTGGGAGGTGAGGGCATGTTCCTACAGTTCCAGCTTGTACAGTTGGGTGGATGATCATGTTACTAAGTAGGCAGGGTAAACAGAGGAACAGGATCAAAGAATGTGAATTCACAGTTTAGTTTTGATACTAGAGCACAGAAGAGAGATTTCAACACGAGATGCAAATTTGGGAGGCATCATGTCCAGATGGCATTTCAAGCCACTGGAATGGACATGATCAATCATGAAGAGAAGGAGACCAAACAAGGAGAGACTGCCCAGGACTGGACCCTGAGTAATTCTAGCATTGAGAGACATGTTGGAGAATGAGTAGCCAAGTATCACTGAAGTAGAACAATTTTTAAAATGTGGTACTAATGCTGCCAATTAAACTAGCTACAGCCCTGAATGGTGTGGTTCAGTGGCTTGGACACCTTCCTGCAAACCAAAAAGTCGCGCATCAGTGTTTCTCTCCGTCTCTTTCTCCGTCCCACCCCCTCTCTCTATAAAATAAGGAAAGAAATAAACACACAATTTTTTTTAAAAAAGATAGCTTTCTCATTTTACATGTGTTCCGTAGTTTTAAAAAGCAGTCTTTACCAATAAGCTTGTATTCATGTAAACTTCTGTGTGAAGTACAGGACAGCATGAAACGATAGCAAAGGCTACTTCAGTCCGACCGTGGAAGATGTTTAAAACTCTCAGCATGAAGCATCTTACTCAACTGTGTACTATCAGCACTTAGCAAAGAATAGGAAGTTATTCAATATGTTACATTAATGTTAATATCGACTATGTGAACACAAATGAATAACTACCATGACTTCACATACATTCACATATTTATTAAATATTTTATATTAATGTTAACATCGACTATGTACATACAAAAGAATAACAAACATGCGTCCACATACATCTGTATGTAGTCTAGAATAACGAAATTTTTACACAAATACCACTAATGTGATTTTCACAATGGGGGACAATTATGGTGGAAAGTTCCTAAAGCCTCAGAACACTTTTCCATTTCTCTCTTTCAGTCTATGGTACCAAGAGGCAAGTAATGCACCTCCTTCTCAGCCACATCTTAGGACATTCAAAACAGCTGGGAGAAAAATCTAGGCAAATGTTCTTCATGCATTCAAATTTTGCACTTAAGTGCAAAAAGAGCACTTGTTTTCCAGTTATTGGGGCAACGGTGGTGAGAATGAAGTCCCTGAATGAAGTCCACAACCACTTCAGTGGTTTGTTTGAATCGCCTTTTCAATCAAATTTGTTACCAGAACAACTGTTACATAGTAGATGAAAGCACTAAGAATAATAACATGAATGTTCAATTACCAAGGGAGAGAAGCAAAGGTCTAGGAAAAGAATTGATTTATCAAGCTTTGGCAAGCTGTGTTTTCTCTGCTAGTTTTTTTTTTTCTTCCAGATGTCAGCTCTTTGAACACAGCATCTTTAACTCCACTCCAATTTGCCCCCAGAAAGTCCTGAAGGGCGCCTCAAGCCTCTCCCCCAACAGGAGGCAATTTGCACTGTCCCAATAGACTGCTCTGTGCATGCCAATCTACCCGCGGCTTGCTCATGCAGGGATGACCGTGTGTACCCCACAGGCACACACTGGAACTGACCTCAAGAATTCTGACAGTCACAGAAATTATTACATGAAGATGCTATGGACAACAGCATATAACAAGAAGAGACTTGGACAGATGACAGAGATGACCATATGAAACTGGCAAGGAAGACTGGCAAGTTGGATGATTTTCTATTCCAAATCAAGACCACAGCTATAAAGAAGTGCTTAAAGTAATTACTACACCCAAATTAATTTTGTTTAGAGCACACTTGGACTGCTTAAAGCATCAAGAATCTGTATGGAGCCACTGGGGAAAAAGCGCCAAACAATACATCAACCTGAAAAGTAAGATGTAAGGGTGAAAGAATTGTAGGGGGGTGGGGCCAGCGGGGCGTGGTGGGGAGAAGCCCTGGGGGTCAAGGTTCCTGCAAAGGGATTTACAGGGTCTACATCCTTGCCCCAAAATGCTCTTTCTAGCTCAGATACAGGGAGAGCACTCTTCATGCCCGAATCATGCAACCTGGTAAAGTGCCCGAGGAAGCGCTTGGGTCAAGTGTGACTTGTCTAGTCCCCCAGCGCTGCAGGCCCGTTTTCACCCTTGGCCCTTATCAGTATCCCCCATCTCCACCAAGAACCCCGAGGTCCTGACTATAGTGCCAAGGCTGAGCCTGAGAGTGAAACCTGCCCGCTCCTCTGGAACACGCTCAAGGAGAGGACTCGGCTGAGCTCTTCCTGCGTCCTCCTAATAGAGCAGACACGGGCGCACAGGCGCCTCCCAATAAATAAAAGCCAAGGCAACAGAGAAATACTCTGGCGACTAACAAGAAGCACACCATCCCGCCCCCACCCAGACCCAAACCCAAGCTGGCATCTCCTCCAAGCACCAAAGGACCCAGGTCCACACATCCAATAGGAGCCACTGGCTCCTGGTGGGGGAAATAGCTGCTGATCTCCAATTCTCTGACCTTCCCAACCTGGAAACTGATCCCCAAAGGGCGAGTTCATCACCCAGCAGGGTCTGGGGACACTAGTGTGAGCACAGCTGGACCTGGACCCGATTCTCCAGTTGGTTCACAGGGGACAGGGTGGTCCACTGCACCTTCAGGGCCAGGGAGCACAACCCCACAGGCATCCCCTGCCTGTACCCTGGGGCAGAAAACCACTGTCAGCCCCACGCCCCCTGCGGTAGTCCCGATCCCCGCAGGACGCTCACCTTGGCCGCACAAAATGAAACACAGCCCTCAAAGGGTCGGATTCGGTGCTGCCTCTGAGACTTGGAGCCTCTTTCCACACTCAAACTCTCTGTTCCCGCCACCAGTTTGCCACTCTCTGGTTTCTGCTCGCCACCAGAGTAGCTTTCAAACCAGTTGTGGTTGCTAGGAGCAACGATGGGCCAAACGGAATCTGAGATCTCTCGCTGCCGCCTTTGATTGGTCATTTCAAATGGAATTAAAAAGTCAAGGCCTCATCTCGTGCGGTGACCACGTGCAACCACAATGCTGTTTCTGTTGGAGGGTGGTCGGGGATTGAAGATTTTATTGAGAGACATGTTGGAGAATGAGTGGCCAAGTATCACCGAAGTTGAACAATTTTTAAAATTAAATAATACAGATGAATGTGGTACTAATGCTGTCAAGAAAACTAGCTACAGCCCTGAGTGGTGTGGTTCAGTGGCTTGGACAACTTTCTGCAAACCAAAAAGTCGCGCATCAATGTTTCTCTCCTTCTCTTTCTCCCTCCCTCCCCCTCTCTCTGAAAAATAAATAAATAAATAAACACATAATTTTTTTAAAAAGATAGCTTTCTCATTTTACATGTGTTCCGTAGTTTTAAAAACCAGTCTTTACCAATAAGCTTATTTTCATGTAAACTTCTGTGTGAAGTACAGGACAGCATGAAACGATAGCAAAGGCTACTTCAGTCTGACCGTGGAAGATGTTTAAAACTCTCAGCATGAAGCGTCTTACTCAACTGTGTATTATCAGCCCTTAGCACAGAATAGGAAGTTATTCAATATGTTACATGAATGTTTACATCGACTATGTAAATACAAATGAATATCTACCATGACTTCACATACATTCACATATTTATTAAATATTTTACATTAACATCGACTGTAGATAGAAAAGAATAACTAACATGACTCCACATACATCCGTACATAGTGTAGAATAACGAATATTTTACACAAATACCACTAATGTGTGTATAAGAGATTGTAGAGAAGCTGGGAAGAAAAAATGATCTCCTCACTTGGAAAAAATAGCACACCAATTTGGGTTGATTTTCTAGAACACTGGGGTCTGCCTTGGCTGATGGGTGGGGGAGGTGGTTCCCGGCCTGCCGTGGGGCCCTACACACCCATCTGCCTGCTCTTTGTCAGGAGAGAGGCAATCAGGTCAATGCACAGCCCGAGTCTTTCTCTCTCTCTTGTTCAATAAGGTCCATGCAGTGATGATACTTGGTTTCATTATCATGGTTTTAGTGTTTGCTTGCTGAGCTTTCTCATGTTTCCTCAACTAGTCTACTGTGGGGAACGTATGAGCTATTTGAATGGAATAGTTCTAGTTGAAACAAATGGTTGAGAAGAGGGAATTGCTAGGACTGACTAGTATTCGGTCCCCTATAGAGAGCTGAGCTTCACTCAGGTCACCTGACTTCAAATTCAGCTTGTGGGCCATGGGCGTTGTGCGTGTGTCTGCGTTTGCGCAGTTATGTACGCATTTCATAAGAATTAAAAATCAAAGTCAGCAGTGGTATTCACAGTCCATGAAGTCCCTGATTCAATTTATGGTTCTTTGTTTTTAGGGAAGATTCCTTCTACTTCATCGAGAGCAACCATGTCTCCTATGTTTGGAATTTGTATATTGTGTTTTCTCCACAAAATAACTTTGAACTTACTCTGATAGGTTTAAATACCAAATTTGGAACAAATGAAAATGTCATTTTCTCCCCTAGATAGTAAACACTTTGGTCTATATACTTCTAGATTGAAAAAAAATCCGTGTATGTGCCACCCAAAATGTAGGAATGACTGACAGTCAGCATGTTGAAATGGCTAATCTCAGCATTTTCTTGCCCCTAATGCAATGTGTGTCTGCATATAAATGTGTCTATATATATATAATAACAGTATATATATGATAATACCATATACATTATATATATACATATATATATATACACATATATATATACACACCATACAGAAAATCTTAGTCTCTATAATTACAAAATTAAAGTGATTTCCTCCATGGAATGTTCAGATGGAAATGGGATGTGAAAACAGACAAACCACTTGTTAAGTATATACTTCAATATCGCTGAGGATATACTCTTTTAAAATATATTTCCCTTTAAACTGTTTTCCATTAGGCTTTTAATGTTGTGACTTGGTACTGACAGTAAATTAATCAGAACAGTAGAATAAACTCCCACGTACCCACCACCCACCTTCAACAATCACAAACTCATTGCCAATCTTGGGTCATCTATATTCCCATCCGTCTCCCACCTGTTGTCTTACTGGGAAACCAAACCCACATACAACATGTCCACTATAAATTTCTCAATATTCAATTCTAAATAGAGGAGAACTCTTTAATTTTATCATAAACACATGGTCAATGATCACTTATAAAACATTTCATCATTAAGGAATTCCTCAGTGTTCAAAGGCCCTCAGAAATGGCTTCTCAGCTTTTTGATTTCAGAATTGTTTTCTTTGAATCAGCAGTGTTTTCTCACACAGGGATGTCACAGGAGAGGTGGGACCTCAGAGCTGTGTTCAGGAACCGGCAGCAGGCAGAAGTAGATTGGGTCCACTGGCAGGGAAGGTGGCCAGTGGTGGAGAGGGTCTGGGGTCTCAGATATGGGTCAGGTTTGGACCAGAAAATGTGTCAGTTCTGCCTTTCCCTAGTCCTGCATTGCCCTAGGCGGGTTTCCGCCTCCTTCCTGTGCTGCCAGGGCCAGGATGTCAGAGCACAGGCAGGAAGCACTGGGGCAGGTTCAAGGCACAGCTCCCACCTGACCTGGTGTCACTTGAGCCCACAGCAATGAGTGCAGCTGCTCTGCCCAAACCCTGGAGTCCCCCTCCACACAGGCCCCGCCCCTCCCCCACTGTGGGCATCCAGTATAAGGCAGAGAGCCTGCCTCCAACAAATGATATTCAGAGGCTCTTTGCTTGCCTCTCCCACAAACTCACACAACACTTCAGCTGGAGAAGCACAGCTGGCCAGCCTTCTGCCAGGCCAGTGACTTCATTTCTTTCTTCCTCAATTTCTTCATCTGTCAATGGAGACTGTCACCCCTACCTCGTAGGGTTGTTATCAAGATTAAAGAACATACTACATGTAAAATTCTCAGCACAGGATAATAACCACATACACACATACAACTAAAATATTTTTATTGATTCAAACATACAATAATATTTGTTGATGATCTTCTATGCACCTGGCAGTAGAATATACTGGTGAACCACACAGGCAAAAATCTCTTCTGTGATGGAGCTCCTTCCTATCCCAGGGAAAGAGCAGGAGCTGGCCTTTTACCTGGGAGCCTGCAGGGATTTCTGTATCTTTACTATTAATTGTGTTTTGTCCAAAAGTTGAAGAGAGAAGTAGCTTTCTTTTTTGGGGGGTGGAGGGGGCCTGCCTAGGCTCCAGTATCCAATTTTGCTGCTCTGTGACCCTTGGTGAGATCTGTCATTGCTTTGGGCCTTGCTTTCCTTATCCAGGAAATGGGGATAACACCAGAGTACCAAGTGCTTTCCATACATCCTGGGCCACAGAGAGGCGCTCCCTAGTTTTCTTTGGAAATCCAGCAAGTGCACATTGCAGCTGTCCAGCTATTTCCTTGGAAGTTTGAGAAAGTGATCTCACTTCCCTTGAACCTTCCCCTTCTTCCCCTGTGGAGTCTCCTCTACTTGGGATCCTTTGGAGATTCCCCAGCGCTCAGGGAGGTCAGTCACCACACATTCGCACATCATGGGTGGAAGAGGTGCTCCTTTCTGGTTCCCCCTTCTCTTGTCCAAGAGGCCCAGATTTTCCTATGCGTTGTGGGACACTGAAGTAATTGGGGACAGGATCTTCTGTGAGGATGACTTCAAATACCCCTTGCAACCTAAGAAAGGTTGAAAAGACTGGGCTGGCGTCCTGGGGAGACAGCAGGTTCCTGAGGCATGTTTTTAGTTCTACAAAGCAGCACAGAAATGCAGGCGAACTCTTTCATTCTACAGCTGCCCAAGCCAAGGCTTTCAGGCTGGAATCCTCCTCAGTCATCCAGTGGGTCACAGGCAGGGCAAGGCCTAACACCCTGGGTCTCTCTCCTGCCTCCACTCTTCTGCAACAAACCAGCTGGGTCTCATGAACTCCACCTGGGAAAGTGCTAAGGAAGTTCCCTCTTAGTGCCTACTTGGGCAGGCTGGGGTAAGTTTGTGGCATGGAAAGCACCCAGAAAATGATCTATGTCCACTCCCAGCATGCAGCCAGGAGTGGGGAGGGGTGGGGGTGGGGGTGGGGGTGGTGGCTGGATGAAGACACCAGGACCACTACCCTGAAGTTCTGGCTGTTCTGGAGAAAGAACTCTGAGACTGCGTCTTGGTGAGCCACCTGATTATCTCCTGGTCTACTTCCCCTGTGCAGTGTCTGCATGGGGGCGTCCTGCTTGGAGAGTTCCCCACTATAGGACGGATGTGCTTTCTCAGGGCCAGAGTGGGCAAATTGCTGTCCCTGCCCAGCCTCTGCAGTTTTCGGAGGTCTGGGTGGGATTTTTCAGTCTTCGAGCTTTCTGCCCCCGCCTGAAGCAGCGGGTGTTTGGGGTGGCTGTAGTTGCTTTTACTTCGCCATTCCTCCTCCTCTTCCTCCAGGGAGTTTAATCTCGTCCTGCGCCCTCAGCCCCCACCTTTTCAAACCTTCTCTGAACTTGTCCCGTTAAAAGTGCGCGAGTTTTCCCGACCCCGCAGAAAGGGCTCCTGCCGCCTGGCGCTCCTGGGATTCCAGCGCTGTGACGTCCCCCTTGACTGCAGGTCTCCAGCTCCTGAGCTCTGGATCCGCGTTTTTGAGTTCCCTGCAGGCGCTCTAGACCGCCCCACTCCCTTCCTGGGATGCGCGCCCGGAGCTCCCTCCGGCGTTCCCGACCTGAGAGCCTCGGAGCAGGGCACCAGGTGGTGGACTAGTCCAGTGCGGGCTCCTTGCCCTGCCCCTCACAGGGCGCCAGCTTCCTTCCTCTCCCCTCTACTAGCTTTTCCTGTCGCACTGGCTTTCCTGGCCCTTAAATGATCTTCCCAACTTCTCCTCTCCGAGAGGGCTCTGTGGGAGCTGGGCGGGGGAGCGCTGTGGCAATAGGCAGGGAGCTGGTTGCTGGGCTCCTGCGTGCTCCTCTGTCTATCTCTGTGGCCCAGGTCCCCCGGGTAGCGGCAGACACCACGTGATTGCTGGCGGATCTTCACCTCCCACTTCAGCTTTCCACCACTGCCTCCAAGCCCCCGGACCCCTCTGGTGCGACATCCTTGGACTTCGGTGCTCTACTCTGCTCCTGCTCTGTGTGTCCCTGTGTAAACTCTTTCGCTCGGACCCCGGAGAACCCTCCCTCCCCTTTCCTCTCCTCCCCCGTTCCCTTCGCCCTTTCTCCGCCAGCCACTGCAATGAATTCCTTGGGGAATTGGGGCTGGATCTCCGCGGCGGAGGTATGGCCTTATTGAGCAGGACTCCAGGGCTCCAAGGGAACCACTTGAAGCAGGTAAGCGCCCTCTGGGGGAGGAGTCCTGCTGGAGGTTGAGGACCACTTCCTACCCCGGGCGCCTTGCTGATGACTTGGACAAAGGCGGGCAAAGCCATCTTTGGTCAGGCAGCTGGGGAGCAAGGTCTCAGGCCCACAAGAGTTTCCCATGATGGTGGGAGCTGCTCTCTGTGAGGCTCTCAGGTGGTCTGGGGGAGTTAGGTGGAAGGAAGGTGAGAGGTGTGTGCATTGCTTGTGGTTCAACCCACATCCTTGCCCCCTCCTGGTTACTCCCTTCTGCTTTTTGGGCATGAGAGAGAGCCTCAGAAAGGAATATGGGGATACCCAGGGGCTGGGGAGAAGAGGAAGAAAGACAAGGACAGTGCTGCCTCTGCAGGGAGATAGCAATGTGGCTCCCCACCCTCTTCTATCCCCCAGAGGGACAAGATCTTGGGAGGCAGAGGAGTTTTTATGTTGTGTGTGTTGTGACCCTTCACGGCCTGGCAGGGCCATGGTATTCCCACAGAGGGAATAATATCTAGGGAGTCGTTGGGTTGTGTGACATGCCTTTATTTACAGGTGGGTGAGCCATGCACACTGCAAGCTCCTTGTCTATGTGCATGTCTCATGTCGTGGCTCTTGTTCCCCAGTGTGGCACCCATCATGGCACCTGAC
The DNA here is from genome assembly GCF_022682495.2 of Desmodus rotundus. Taxonomy (NCBI): domain Eukaryota; kingdom Metazoa; phylum Chordata; class Mammalia; order Chiroptera; family Phyllostomidae; genus Desmodus; species Desmodus rotundus. Next base: position 80,988,926 of record NC_071398.1, read on the forward strand.
CCCTTGCCTGTGTGTCTTGGTGAGAAGCCCCTACTTGTTTAAGTACTTGAGTGGAAAAAGGCCGGTAAAATGGCAGAACATTACATAGCATAACGTAATTCTGTCCATGTGAACCCTCTTGGTCTTATGGGAACAGTTTATCAGACCCCGTCACTGGTCATCAGGCCCCTGCAAGGCTATGGGAACACTGCTTCCCTTTATTCCCCAGACACCTGGGTAAGGAAGCCAGACTGCCTCCACTTACCCTGGAGCCCACCCCGTCTGGGTTCCTCACCATACAGTGTACATGAGGATGTGTTCTGCGAGGTTCTCTTGGCAAGGAGGGCAGAGCCCTGCACCCATACCCACAACAGCAGTACAGGCTACAGCAACAAGCTAGCAAAACACAAGCAATGCCGCCCAGGGCAGCAAGAGCCCACCGCCCTTCAGTGGTTAGGGATGCCCACCATTCCTGTGAAGGATCGCCTGTCAGGCCTTCAGTGGTCCAGGTGTCACAGGCTAATGCCTGTAAAGCTAGACTAGCACTGTAGTGGACATCAGGGACATATATATATATATATATATATAGCATTCTGTCCCTATTAGGGCAGACACTCCACCTTGGGATGCAGTAAGTATATCTGAAACCAAGCTACTCTCCTTAATTGATACACTTCTCCATTTAACTGGCTTAAGGACACACATGTTGCATTCAATGCGCCAGCAGTGGGCAAAGCCAAAGCAGTTATCTCAGTCTCAGTGACTAGAGAAGCAGCAGTCACTGCTTGAGGAGTAAAAACAGCTAATGGTTAATACCACCAGGGGGTATGTTTTACCCAGTGTGAAGCTTGAAAAGCTTCCCAACTTGTTGGCCTGCTCACAAGAGTTTTCTGAACTGGAGCAGGCAAATAGGGCCATGCCTGAGTACAATGACCATCCAAGGCCCAGGAAGGAAAGGCCACCCATGTGACACACACACAGAGAGGGCTCCAGTAGGAACTGCATGCAGCCCACGCATCATCTGGTACCACCCCAAAATGCTCTAGAGTCTGACTCTGACACAGGTCCGTTGGAGTCCAGCCCACCTGGGCTTGTCCTTTGGGGTTCTCAATGCAAAGGGGAGCTGGTCAGCCAGCTCCATGGCCTCAGCTGTGAGGCACCCCGTGCCATCCCATATGAAGTAGCTGCTTGGTCCCATCCTAGATGCCAGTTCAGGTAGCATTCCAGAAGGGATGCTCACTGTTCCTCTGGTTCTGAAGCCGAGTCCAATTTGAGACAGAGCAGGAGAGATGCGCCACGGGGGGCCAGCCCACGTCCTCAGGGGGAGTGCAGTGCAGACCGAGCATGCTGATTGGTTAGCCACTGAAGCATAGATAGGAATCCACTCCTCTAAGGTGTTACCTTGCACTCTAAGGGCAAAAAGACAGAGCAGTTATAGGCACCAGTAAAGGCAAGTCCTGACCCTCAGGCAATATACACGCCAGCTTCTGGTCAGCCCATAAGACAGTGGCTGGCAGAGGGGGTCTTCCTGGGCATGAATACAAGCCCTTTCATGCCTCACCTGTGAGACCAGCATCCTCTTGCAATAACAGAGGAGGACTCATAATATGCTACTGGGAAATCACAAAGGTGCCAGGAAGAAGCATTGCGTGGACTGCCAGTCCTGGGCACGTCACCTTTAAGGCTGGGGGCAATGTCCCAGTCACCCATGGCAATCTTTGTAAGTTTCTCTCCACCCCTTGGCCCCAAGGGGCAACAAGAGCCACCAAACACATATGCGGAGCTTTCATTTCCCAAGGCCACATTCAAGTGGCTGTTTGCCCTTGCTCTAGGCTCTCTGGAGCAGGCAAGAGAATATTCCCCTCTTTTCTCATGCCTGGTTTTGGCAAAGCACCCTTAATCTGTCCCTGCATCTGACTTGGAGCTGCAGTCTGGTGGAGCAGAGCTTCTAGCGGAGCTGGGCCCTGCTCTGACTCCTCTCATTTAGAATCCGAGGACAGTCTCTAAGCGTTTGGTCCAACCCCTCAGGGTAGGGGTGGCAGCTGCAGCTCACAGGCCCTGCTTCAGGACAACATTGTACCTTCCCATCATTCCAGCAGCTTGGGGATAATAGGCTACAATCACTTTCCACATTAAAATTCCAAGGCCCAAGCCCATTATTGTACCAAGGCCCCAGTGAACCACGTCCCCTTATCACTTTCAATGATTAAGGTCCCTCATAGGCAACACATACCCACTCCCAATCAGCAATCACTGCTTCCTGATCTGGGTACTGTGGGGGGATAAGCAGATAAAAGTCCTGTGTCATGTCCACACCTGTAATAGGATAGTTCTATCCCTCTCAACTAGGTAGGGGACCAGTCACCTCCACCTGCCACCAGGGCAGCCATTCCTGTCCCCACACCACCTGTCCAGAATTCCAACAGGCTTTCGGGGATGCGCTCTCGAGCATATAGACAGGTCTCTCAAGCTTCTTGTACTTGTGTAAACGTAACAGACAACCCTCAAATTTCGATGGTAGGCCACATGATCTTTCCTCTAGCATATAAGAGGCGACGGTGTAGCCACTGGGCTACTTCCCTTCCCCAGGCACTGGCAGGTGCCATTTCTAGCCACTGCACCCTGGCTAGAGCATCAGCCTCATCATTCCCTGGAAGTAAGACGTGCATGTCCTGTAACACGATATACAGTGATTTGTTTCTAGTGACCTAACCCCCATAGAACTCTTGCCACAAAGCCTGTCCCCACAATGGACTCTGCATGACCTTCCATTTATTTGTATGCCATGTAGAGATTCACAGTGTTAGCCCCCAGAACATGGCCCAGCTATCTGTGCAAAGAGTCAGGGGCTGGGCTTCACTGACTGCCAGGAGCCAAGTGGCTCGGAGTTCCGCCCACTGGCTGCTCTGTTCCAGGCCAGCCTCAAACCAGATTGTATCTGTGTGTGGGCGAATTGCTACGGTGGTCCTCACAGCAGGCCGGCCCCCGCTGCACCCATCAGTGTACCAAGCATCTGAGGGAATAGGTGTGTGCCCTTCCTGGAAGGGGCTAGCTTCCATCTCTTCTACAGGGACGGGACGAGTAGATTTCTGCTCTATATAAATAACTGACCCTGACACTTGCTGTAGCTCAACCCGCAAAGGGCTAGTGGACAGAGTACTGCTTTATTGTAGAGATGCACCCCACCTAGCTAATAAGGGTGTCTGAGCTAACCCACTATGAGGCCTGGACATCCAGTCGCCGATCCACCCTGCAATGGCATGAGTGGTCCTAACCGTGACGGGGGCAGTTCCTGGTACAGCCTCTGTGGCCAACAGGGCAGCATATACTGCAGCCAACTGCTTTTCAACCAAGGAGTAAAGTACCGCTGATTCTTCCTTATTGGGGCCAGAAACCCAAGTGTTGACTATCTAGTCCTTTCACTGCCACTGACCCCACCCAAAGCCTTGCTGTGTGACATGCACATGTACCTCACAGGGTCCAGCAGGACATTTCCTCCCTCTTGTTGGGAGGTTGGCCCAGTTAAATGGTCCTTTCGAAGCACAGGATGTGTCTTTTTGGGACACCCCCCCGTGGTGTGCACAGATAAATTAGGTCTGCACAGGACACATCTGAGTGGGCACTGAGCTGCTCTTGTGCGGCACCAGTGCACACCAATCCCGCGGGCTCTGGTGGTTGGCACCTCGACTGCATCCCCTCGGGTCACCTACCCGCTGTTTCTGGGACTCCAGGTACCACTGTTATCTTCGGCGGCCTCTCTGACAAGCATTAATCTGGCTTGTTGCTGCCACCACCATGGCTCTCTGGTGGCCTCTCTATCAGTGGGCTTTCCAGGTGCCACCTCCAGGCTGCATTCAGTAACCTCCCAGGTCGCGCTGCCACCTCTAATCGTTCCCATGGCCCCCCTGCCTCCTGGAACAGCACTGGAGAGCTGAGCTCCTGGAGCTCAGCCTTGACCCACAGGCACAGCAGCAGAAGCTCTTGCCCACAGGGGTCTCCACTTCTTGTGATCAGGGAGCTGCCAGGAGAGCTTTCTGGGTGCTGACTGCTGGCTTCCCCAGAGCGCCCAGCCCTGGCAGACCCTCTGGCCAGTCACTCTCAGCAACTGTGTTCCATGTCTGTGTGGAGCAGGGGAGGGAGAGACGTCCCCACACCCAAATACCTCCAGGAACCAAAGGCTGCTGCCCTCAGGGAACTCAGTTCCTTGTCCGCCAATCCTTTCCCCCTGAATAGCTTATGTGAGAGGGGGGGAGGGATTGCAGCCCCTCACCTGCTCAGAGTCTTTTTCCCAGGACCCAGACTGAAACCTTCAAGGCAGTTTTTCCATCTGCCTCGCTGTTTGTGGAGCTTTGCGGCATCAGGGAAGTGCAGTCTCCTCTTCTTCAGGCTTCAGGGCACTTGCTCCCTCTCTGGGCTCTGGGAATTCCACTGCCTTGAGAAGTGTCGTCTCTGTCTCAATCACCCCTGGCGAAGCTGAAAGAAACACCCAGCCCACGGCCATCACAGCCGCCTCAGCACTGGGCTTTTCCAGGGTCTTCCCCACCACCCACAGGGCTTTCGTCACTGTGTCCCTGCACCATGGATGTAGGTCTGTCATGGGTGGGAGGCCAAGCTTCCAGGAGCCCAGCCACCTAATACTACCTGTTGGTCCTCATCCAATCCAAGCCCCCTCTGGGGGTGCTGGCTCTATGGCGTTCCGTGAGGGAATCCGGACGACTAAGCCAATTTTGTTGTGACCCCTGAAATGCTGGGCAAGTCCATGGTATCCGCACAGATGGATTAATGTTCACAGAGCCAGTGGGATGTCAGGCGTGCCTTTACTCACGGGTGGGCAAGCCGTGCACGCTGCAAGCCGCATTTCTATCTTCATGTGTCATGCCGTGGGCCTTGCTCCCCAGTGTGTCACTCATTGTGCCCTCTGTCCCCTTTCGTGTCTCTCCCTGGTGAGAAACCCCTAATTGTTTAGCACTGGAGGGGAACAAAGCTGGAAAAATGTGAGAACATTACATAACGTGATAAAGTTCTGCACAGGACAGCCCACTTCATGTTATGGGAACAGTTGATCGGATCCTGTCTCTGGCTATGAGACTACTGCTTTCTAGGCCCCTCCAGGTTTATGGGAACACTGCTTCCCTTCATGACCCAGACACCTGGGTGAGGAAGCCAGACTCTCTCCACTAACCCTACACCATCCTACAAGGCTCCAGACATGCCACCAAGCTCCTGGGCTTCATGGCTCTGGGAGGTCAGGCTGGCTCAAAACATGTGGCCATACAATTTCAGAAGGTTCACACCTCAAATTTTCCAGCTTCTATGTATGAACAACTTCTGAGCGTGGTGTTAATACACTCCCTCCCCTTTCTCCCTGGCATGTCTCCTCAGTCTGGATTTTGAATACTTGTCATGGGGCTCCCACCTTCTTGAAGGAGCAGAGAGGTACTCTAACACTACCTCCATTTCCCTGTCCCTTCTGTGCCTGTCACCTGCACCCACAATTGAAGGAGACTGTGCTGTTTACAGGAACCGGCAGGTGAGGAATCTCCAGACTGCAGGCTGCAGATGTGGTTCCAGGGTTTCCAACAACGTGCTGATTTACGGGGTGTTAGTTCACTCATTCATTCCATAAGCCTAGCATTAGACTTCTCCTCTAGGCCTGGAACAAGGCATAAAGGATGCTATAAGCAGATCTCACTGCAGCCTCAGGGAGGAAAGGAAAAATTCTTGACAGCCCACTGGGGAATTGTAGTGTTGTGAGAAGTGCAATGGAAAGCTTGGTCCTGCAGGTGAGGGAGTGAAGTGTGTACCCAACTCACCTGGAGGACACAGGGAGTGGAAAGAGCTAATGCAAAGTGAGAGTCACCCAGAAAACATGTACCAAGTGGTCAAACCTGTGTGGAGTCCTGAGTGGGATTCATGGGCAGTGTTGTGGGGAGAGCCTTTAAAGAAAAAGTATGTCAGAAATTAAAGTGGAAGCATGTAACCCACCATGGCAAGCAAGGCTCTTCCAGAGGAGCAGTGGCTCTCCTCCTGGTCCCACCTCAGAGGTGACGCTGTTTCTACTGTGCTATGAGCAGCAGTTGTGCGACCACCTAAATGGTAGTTGGCACTGATTGGCCCATGCCCGGTTTCCTCAGACGGTGCCGACCCCCTTTTCCAGAGCAGCTTGACTGCCATAGGTTATCGGTAATGGTGCCGCATCACAGACTCTTGTGTGTAAGGTACCTATCTTTTGTTGATGGCGTGAAAAGTTTGTGCCATAGCAACGATAGCCTTGATGCCTGGGAGCTCAACAGCATGGTGGTCTTTCCCCCAGTCTGAATGGATGACCACGCTGAGCAGGATGAGTTCATGCAATTGCCTCTGTATTTGTGAGACTATGACCTGCTTTTAAAAGTCATCATGGCTGCAGCACAGTGGTAAGGACTCCATTTCCTTGCTGTGAAACTTTATAAAACTGAGTCTCTCCTGTCTGGTTGTTGTGTAGCCTGGTGTTCCAGGATTGAGCTGACCCTGCCTAGAAAAGCCCCTTCTAGTGCAGTAGCATTCTCTGCCTGGTTTACCTGCAGGGGTGCCTCTCAACTGAGCTGGAGTGGCACTGTGGTGTTATTCACAGTGGCTGAGTCCTGGCCGAGGTGGCAAGGGGCCGGCTTTCAGTGACTTCAGGCCAGTACATCAGAGTGGGAAGAGCACACTGACTTCCTACAGTCTAGGGGGTTTATCCAAGCCCCTCCCCAAACACCTTCTCTTTTCTCTACAATGGCCCCTTGATGGGACCTTGCTGGAAAGTCTAGGACCTGCAGGAAGGAAATGGCTGGAGAAAAGGTTTCTTGCTAATCGCAGGGACCTTCCCAGCTTCTACCACTGGCTTACACACGTAGGCACTAGAACACGTCATTGTTCGGGTTTGAGCATTCTGTGTCGCGTGGCCAGCTGCAATGGAAAGAACAGTTGAGGTTATTTTAATGTGGGAGAAAGGAAAGAATTCATAGAACATTCAGATTTTCTGCAGGAAAGGAATGGGCCAGGGGTCAAGAAATATGACGATTTCCCCTCCACCCCTCAGCACTTTCGAACCTTATTAAGGACTTATTTATTTTGCTCATAACATGGAAACCAAACATAAGCCCTTTGATTACACATTGTAGCCCACCTGGATTTCATGTTTTCATCCTTTTTCATGTTCTATCCTGCATTTGAACTTCTTTGCATAGTCACCAAGTGCTGTGTATCTTTTTATATTTTTTAATTAATTTTTAAAGAAGAGTGGATGGGAGGAAGGAGTAGATGGAGAGGAACATCAATGTGTGGTTGCCTCTACGTGCTCCCAGCTGAACCTGGCCCTTAACTCAGCCATGTGCCCTGACTGGGAATCGAACCACCAACCTTTTGGTTCACAGGTCAGTACTCAGTCCACTGAGGCACACCAGCCAGGGCCATTTTTTGAACTCACACTCAGCCTCAGAACAGTGCTTTGCACTTTGTAAGAGATAAGGCGGGTGAAAGAGAGCAGATGAAATCCTTAATTAGCCAATTTAATTATTGCTGCTTGCACTGCTTAAAAAAGAACAAGGGAAAACAAGCAAGTTTTGGTTAAAAGAAGATTAAGATAAGTATCTCAAATAAGACTGATCCGCCCTCACGACTGGATTTTCCCTGCCCCAGTTGAGCACCACGGGGGGATTAGTGAATAAGGTTTTGTGCCTCAGTGTTCTCAACTGTAAAAAGGGTATTTGAGTATATTGTTTTTATTCATTCATTTCTTTTTAGTACTCACATAATCAGCTTTTATTTCATGCTCAGGTTGTGGGGATCAATGATGGCTTCTCAAAGCTCCTCTGTCCTTGAGAGGCTGAGAGTTTACTAAGTTTCCTCCCAACGCATCCCTATTTCTTTTCCATGCTTTGGTTTCATACATGTTTGATAACTTCCTACTATATTCCGAGTAGTCCCCTAATCAGCAGATGAGGGGAAAAGAGCATGAGGTGGAGGAAGGGGGAGAAGGAGACAAAATGCCACAACCACAGAAACTCTCTGGAGAGACAGAGAGAGAGATTAAAAAAATATAGAGCAGCTCATGAATGGTGACAGCATAGAGTGTCACGACCTAAAGGAATTGCAGGGAGGAGGACATGCCATCACCTGGCAAGTTATCCCTGGCAGAGAGCTAAGCACACACAAAGCCCTGAATCAAGGGGCCTGGCACCTCTGAGGAACAGCAAGGAGGCCAGAGAGGCCTGAGTAGAGTGATTAGATGAGTCTGGAATATGATGGGGTCAGCGCATGAAAGCTCCTGTGAGAACATTGACTTCCACTGTCTGGTGGAAGGTGGAAGGAAGTCCACTGGAGATTCTGAGCAGAGGAATGAAATAATTCCACTTCATTTAAGGGAAAGGAAAGCACTTAATGAGAGAACCTAGTTAGGAGCTGACTGTAAAAATCCAGGTAAGCCCTTGCTGGGTTGCTTGGTTGATTGGAGCATCCTCCCAAACATGAAAAAGTTTGTGAGTTCGGTCCCAGGTAAGTGCACATACAGAAAACAACTGATTGACGTTTCTCTCTCATCAGTCTCTCTCTCTCTCTCCCTCTGTGTCATATCATGGACATATACTGGAGTGAGGATTAAAAAGCAAATGCAGGTAACAGATAGTAGTGCTTTGTTCCCTGATGGAGGCAGTCATGATAGAGGCGGGAAGAAACGGTCGGATGCTGTGCTAGTCTGTGTGCTGGAAACTCTTTGTACCTTGGCCTACACCCACGGGGCAGTTACCAAACTGCGGTGTGAATGCTGCTTTGATGAGGAGGAGCAAGGGCTATGTAAGAGTAGTGACTTCATTCCTCCCTTTGGTGCCTGAGCTGAATGCTCCTCCCCCCTGAAGTAGGTGCTGAATAAACACTGTTGGAAACATGAATGGACCTAGGACAGAGTAGAGAGAGCTCAGGAATAGATGCCCCACAAATATGGTCAACTCATCTTGAAAAAGGCGCAAAGGTAATTCGATAGAGAGGGTAGTCTCTTCTACAAATGCTTCTGGATGAATTGGACATTCCCCCCCCCAAAAAAATCAAGACACCTTACATCTTTCGCAAAAATCAACTGGAAGTCCATCATGGACCTAAAGATAAAACACAATATTAGAAACTTCTGGAGGAAACCGTAGGAGAAAGGTCCTTTGGGCTTGGTGATGAGTGTTCAGATACAACACCCAAAGCATAATCCATGAAAGAAAATGATGTTATAGTAGACTTCATTGAAATGAAAAAGTTCAGCAAAATAGCATTTCATAACCAGAACAATATGACAGAGAAGCAGAAGTAGCTGTCCAATGAGGGATGGCAACAAGGGCACCTCAAGCAGAGAAACTCTCAAGGGAGACATGGGAGGGGGACCTCAGAACAGCCAACTTCAAGGCACAGCAGCTGCCCCTAAAACCCTTTTGCACTCATGGGGAGCAAGGTTGCAAAGGATGTTACAATCAGTTAATTCTGCTACTCCCACTGTGCTTTCCTCCCCCTGTCTGCTGGTGTCCATTCTTATCCTTACCTGTGTATCCCCATTCTGGGATTATGAGGTGTCACAAAGGTGGGGCTGACATGGATACACCCCTCTTCCTGGGGTATGCGGGTGACAGGACAACACAGAACAATATCAACTCTTATAGGAGACCACTCTGCGTGGCGTGGGCCCAGCTCCCACTCAGAAACACCAGTGTGAATCGAGGTCCAGCACACAGGACCCAAGCCCAGGGATAGGTTCTCCCATGGGAAATCAGGTCTGCATTGGACCTAGGCTGCTTTGAGACTTGCTTTTTGGGAAGTCTCCCCCACCCTGAGTTGAGGCAGCAAATGTTTACTGCATATCTTTAAAGTAACTTCCTAAGATCTATGCTAAACCTTCCAAGGACAAGGGTAACTGGTTCAACCACTTTTCCCTTTATATTTGCAAACACCCTTCCTCTTTGATGTAATTAGCAACATCCTCTCCTTTGTTTTCTGTAAAAGGTAACCACCCAACGGGAACCTGTGCATGGTAAATGAGGCCCATCCTCAATGTAAGGTGCCCTCTCTGTCACTTGGAGATGGGCCATGCCTTCCCTTCTCTCCACAGGATTTCTGTACTCCCTGTGAATTTGTCCACTGCTGCCAAAACATACTGATCTGGAGGGCCGGGGTCCACATCAAACTCACTTGCTGGAAATGGAGATTTGTAGATTACTATTATTTTGTCTTGAAGTATTAGGATCTAGTGTGGTCAATAGGTTATGGCAGAGACAAATGGTTCTAGAACACGTCATGCACTCAGACACATTTGGTGGAGATTTTGAAGGGTGAAAAATATTTGTTAAAGAATGTATTGAAGAGAACCAAGATGGCGGCGTAGGTAGACACACTGCACAACTAGAACTGACAGAAAATCGAACGACAAGGAAGTCCCACACCAAGGAGATAAAAAATAAACATTCATCCAGACCAGTAGGAGGGGGGAAACGGGCACGGGGTGGAGAGGACTCATGTGGCCATGGCGGGACCGAGACTGGCGGAGTGTGGGACGAACGGGGCAGGCAGTCTGACCTCTAGCAGACCCTGCGGCCCTACATTCGTGCACAGATAAACCGAGAGGGCCGGACTCAGAGTGGCGGAGAACAGGGCAGGCAGAGCGGCGGGTAGCACCCTGAGGCCCCACACTCGCACAAGCACAGATAAACAGGGAGGAACTGGGGGGAGCGAAGCGGTCCACATAACCCAGGGCTCCGGCGCGGGGAAATAAAGCCTCAAACCTCTGATTGAAAACGCCCGTGGGGGTTGGGGCGGCAGCGTGAGAAACTCCCAGCCTCACAGGAGAGGTCGTTGGAGAGACCCACAGGGGCCTAGAGTGTGCACAAGCCCACCCACTCGGGAACCAGCACCAGAGGGGCCCAATTTGATTGTGGGAAGCGGAGGGAGTGACTGAAATCTGGTGGAGAGTGGAGCGGGTGCCATTGCTCCCTCTCAGCCCCTCCCCCACGTACAGCGTCACAACACAGCAACCAGCATTACCCCGCCCCGCCCCGGAACGCCTAAGGCTCCGCCCCTCTAAGTAACAGACAGGCCAAGACCAAAAAAAAAAAAAAAAATGGCCCAAATGACAGAACACTTCAAAGCTACAGAAAAAATACACCTAAGTGAGGAAGAGATAGCCAACCTATCGGATGCACAGTTCAAAACACTGGTTATTAAGATGCTCACAGAATTGGTTGAATTTGTTTGAAAACCAGATGAAAAAATGAAGGCTATGCTAAGAGAAACAAAGGAAAATGTACAGGGAACCAACAGTGAGGCGAAGGAAACTGGGACTCAAATCAACAGTGTGGACCAGAAGGAAGAAAGAAACATCCAACCAGAAAAGAATGAAGAAACAAGAATTCGGAAAAAGGAGGAGAGGCTTAGGAAACTCCAGGACATCTTGAAACGTTCCAACATCCGAATTATAGGGGTGCCAGAAGGAGAAGAGGAAGAACAAATTGAAAACTTATTTCAACAAATAATGAAGGAGAACTTCCCCAGTCTGGCAAAGGAAATAGACTTCCAGGAAGTCCAGGAAGCTCAGAGAGTCCCAAAGAAGCTGGACCCAAGTAGGAACACACCAAGGCACATCATCATTATATTACCCAAGATGAAACAGGAGAGAATCTTAGAAGCAGCAAGAGAAAAGGACACAGTTGCCTACAAAGGGGTTCCCATAAGACTGTCAGCTGATTTCTCCAAAGAGACCTTACAGGCAAGAAGGGGCTGGCAAGAAGTATTCCAAGTCATGAAAGGCAAGAGCCTACATCCAAGATTACTGTATCCAGCAAATCTATCATTTAGAATGAAAGGGCAGATAAGTGCTTCTCAGATAAGGTCAAGTAAAAGGAGTTCATCATCACCAAGCCCTTATTATATGAAATGTTAAAGGGACTTATCTAAGAAAAAGAAGATAAAAAATATGAACAGTAAAAATGACAGCAAACTCAGTTATTAACGACCACACCTACAACAAAAACAAGAGCAAACTAGGCAAACAACTAGAACAGGAACAGAACCATACAGATGGAGATCACATGGAGGGTTGTCAATAGAGGAGTGAGAGGGGGAGAGGGGGGGAAGGTACAGAGAATAAGTAGCATAGATGATAGGTGGAAAATAGACAGGGGGAGGGTAAAAATAGTGTAGGAAATGTAGAAGCCAAAGAACTTATAAGTATGACCCATGGACATGAACTATAGGGGGGGAATGTGGGAGGGAGGGGGTGGGCAGGATGGAGTGGAGTGGGGGGAGGAAATGGGACAACTGTAATAGCATAATCAATAAAAATATTTTAAAAAACGAATGTATTTAAAATAGTTGTGTCCACTCCAAAAACAGAAGGCAGCCTCCATAATCTGTGTCATCAGGCTCCACTCAAGGGACAGAAATGACACTAGTTGTTTAAACACAGTGATGGAATAACAAGTTGTTAAGCAGCTATTCTAGAACTGAAAGAGAAAAAAGGAATGCGAGCACTCACAGAGAAGCAGCAGTGGGCACGCCGAGGCTTAGGCACACAGGGAAGGGGTGAGAATGACTGAACTGATGGCACCTGGAGGCAGGCCTGGCTGGCGCTGGTTCTCTCAGGGAGCCTGCTGAGGCAGATTTGTGTTGGGGAAATGGTCAACTGAATCCCCACGTTGCTGTTGAAGTGACAGTGCCACGCCAGAAGGAAGTGGGGGCGCTTCAGGGTTTTGCTGAGAGCAAGTAAACTGGGAGGACGGAGTCCCTTCCTCCATCAAGTGTCCAGGGCCCCTCTGGCACCCAGGACCTGAACCCATCAGAGGGTCCTGTGGCTAAGCAGAAATCTGGCTTCCAGAGCACCTGTGGCCCATGACACAGCAAACAGGGAAGCAGGTGTGAAGGCAAGAGGAAACTATCTCATAAGGCATCCTTCTAACAAGTACCATTGGTGAAAGGGAGGAAAGTTTTGTAAGCAAAGGAAGGAATGTTGAAAAATAAACTTCAAAAGTTAAATAGGCTGAATCTTCGTCCTGAGATGTGTCATATCTTTCAAACACCTTTGGAAATCCTACTCTTCCCTGACAAGGCAGATGGAAAGCAGTGTGCCATTCTCACCGATTCCAAATGTAGGAGGAAAGGATCCACTGGGGTCCACTGTGCTGCACTTGGGGGGTGCCATATAAGATCACCTCAGTCAAAGGGGGAAGATGAAGACCATGCAAACTTCCTGGGCTTCGATTTCTTGACCTTTCTGTGATGTGATCCTTGAACTTCAGGTCATCATTATTTACGTCCAAAAAAAATGGAAAAGGAGCTGGAAGTGTTACAGAGCAGACGGGGGGTGGTTCATGATAAATTATTATGGAAAGGATTCCCCCCTCCGTCTCTGGAGTTTTGCCCCCCAACACACACCTGCTAGGTTTGAAATGACCGCCGCCAGAGGAAAGACGTCTCTCAATGCCAGAGACTGGTGAAAAGGAAAGAAATTATTTATTAAAAAGTTCAATCAAAATGTAAAGCAGTGGGCGGTCATCCAGAAATCAGGGGTTCAGACAGTGATGTCTGCCGGGTTTCACGGACTGAAATGTGGGGAACATATTTGTAATATGACAGTGATGTGCCCAACCAGAAATGGCAGTTCAGTAACAAAAAAAGGAAGCAATGAAGAAGAATGAATATCGGGGACAACTCATAGTCAGTGACATAAAATTTGACATGAAATATTTCTCTGACCATTTAGAGGAGGTGCTCCATGAAGCAGGACTGGAGGGTGAGACAGTGAGGGTGGGATTCCAGGTGACGGAGAGGAATGCTGCCTGGAAGAGTGGCAGAGGGATGACGCAGTTGATCAAATAAGGAAATAGGAAATGGAAGTAAAGAACATACTAAGTTTTATTGGAATCTGGCCGAGATCACTTTTCTCTGTCATTGGGGATTAGCTACATCTTTTGAGTTTCCTCCTAATGGCCTCCTAGCCTATGGGAGATTGGACAGAAGAAAGAATGAATGAAGAGGGTGGTCACAGAGGAACTTCTTTTACAAGATTACATAGGACTAGGGAGTAGGAATGCCAACCAGTCTAAGGCAATGCTGAACTGATCCCAGTGGCACAAGCTAAAACTCCCGATAAGGGTGGGAATAATCGGACTGGAGGTCAGTACTAGCCTCTTGTAAATAAGCTGAGGCTCTGTGGCCATGCCTGGGAAACAGGTGGGGAGGGCGAAGTAGCAAGGAGAGCATGGAAGTGGCCCTGTGAGCCTACCGTCTTCCAACCAAAACCTTCGCTGGGAATGGCTGTGAGACCCAGGTCCAGGGGCCTCCCGCCTGGGTCAGCCATCCTCCACAGGACCACCGAGCTCCCTGTAGTTGAGCTGGAGCTGCAAGATAGCAAGTGCCTGTTGGGGGTGTTCAGGTCCCAATGTTTCATTGCTTTCCCCCCCTCGGCTCTTTCTATATGCTCAGTATTCCTTTTGCCCACCTTGCATTTCCCTGGGGTTCTTTTTCTCCCCTCACAGTTCATCTCTCAGCATTTCCTTCCTCATCATGACCCCTAATATACTCATGATCAGTTACTGAGAGGTGACCATGGCAGCTAGATCTACTAATCTTCAAGGGCCCCAGAGCTCCTTTACCTCAAGAACACTAAAAAGTATTGTGGATGCTAGACACCCATTAAAGTGGGAATGTATGAAGCCAGAAAGAGGACTTTATAATTTTTTTCCGTTTTTTCCAACAGAAAAGAAAAAAAAAACACATCAGGAAGAAAGCACAAAGTCCAGAGGAAACCTGGCAAACAGCCACTGTCATGGAGTGAGCACGTGCTTGATAAGTCTTCCCTGTGGCTGGGCTGGGAACAATTACATGAGAAAAAATGTGTTTTCTCTGTATGACAATTATGAATAAAAATAATTCTTAATTTAAGATGAGTTAGTAAACAACATTTCCTTTTTTTGCATAACTTCTCTGTCATTATTACATTGACTTAAAAGACATTTTGCTCCTCCGGTGACCACTGCAGAGATTCTTTGTCTACATGTCCACTTCAGTGCCCGGGACCCTCTAACTCACCTTCCCATTAAATGCCTCTATGAAACTCAGCCTTTCCACCAAGTGGTTAATTGTATCTAATGTGACATGGTAGGGCTCCCATCCGAAGTTGCTTAAAGAAAATATTTGGGAATGATTTGGAAGAGTTGTTATCCTCCAATTTTGTGGTTTCATACAATGAATTGAATTCAAGTAGATTGCATGTGGGATGGGAAGGAAACTGGCAGAAAAAAGGAGGAGGCCTTAAAATTTTGACTGGTTGTATCTGAGGGTTTTTTTAAAATAATTTAACTTATTTTTTGAAATTTAAAGCCCAAATTGTGTAAAAGGCACAGACGGCCATGTTTGAGAGCTACCAACAACAGAGCACACACAGCAGTGTGAGTGTGGGTGCTCGCTTAGGGAAACGTGTGGTGAGTGAGATGGAGTTCTGTGATCCTGCCACCAGCCTGTCTGGGTGTCATGCTCTGTGTGTCTGTCCCCATTGCTGTGCCACTCCCATGCACACAACAGATACATCTCCCGAGGCTGGCCACCTCAGCATGGCTTCCCTACTGGGGTTTCCAAGTAATGTCACTGATCTTCAAGATCAGGACAGAGAGAGAAGGGATTGTCCCTCCGCACAGAACTTGGGACCCCATTTTTTTTCTCTTTTTGGTCCAAACTTGCTACTCATTCTGTGAATGATCATTTCTATGAAAAATGTGTCGATAATTATTCATACTGACTGACCCAATGCTCTATTTTTAATTTTTTAACTTTAAAAAAATTTTCTTCAAGTACAATTGTCTCCATTTCCCCCAGCACCAATGCTCTATTTTTTAAAAGCACCATTCTGGGCAGGTGGATCTAGGTTTTAGGATATAGTGTGAGATGCAGAAAAAATATTTCCTATTCATAACCTCAAGTTTTCATCTTCAAAGTGATAGAGAAAAGTAGAGAATGAAATCATATTGTTATAATAGAAAATAAGGATGCTCCAAAAGCCATTTGATTTTGGACTTGTAGCTAGTAGAATTGGAAGTACTTGATGTTCAGAAAAAATCACAAAAGGCAGAATAATGAGTAACTAAAGATTTTCATCAAGAGGCATTAGAAAAGTATGTATTTAGTGCATCCTTCCCCCTGTGTAACTTAGATTTCAGACAGGTGCCCGTTACCAATTTCAGCAGAATTGCTTCTCATGACAGAGAAAGGCAGGTCATTACGCAGATGGATTTCGAGGGGCTCTCTTGCTCAGGTAGCAGGCCAAACTCAACGGAAGTGTAGGCATAGAGAGTACAGTCTCTGACTAACAAAAATTAAAAAAAAATAGCAGAGAACAGTCTTTGCAATTGCATCAAGTAGGATGTGGCTGAAGTAGCAGAATTTCCAACTGGGAGTTGCTTTAAAAAATAATGATACATTTTCTGATGTGAGAAGAAGTCCAGAATGGTTCTGAGGCTTAACAAAGTTATGAGAGACCCATCCTTCTGACGGGGATCCTACGGTTTGGAAATGCTTTCTGTGTTTTGGTCTCAGAATCGGTTACTGCAGGTGGTCATCATAAGCAGTCCTGGCCTTAGAGAATGGTGTGAACGTAGGCCTTATGCTAACTATATTCCTTCCCTGGCAAGAGGGTCATGATCTTAAGCACATGCTGCCCAACATCTGCCCCCAAAACGGGTTTCTAATGACAAGAAAGTAGAAGTGACAGTAGGGTAGGTGATCAGTCATCTCTACCATGGCAACCAGAATTTTCTGTCTGGGATAATAATGAAAACATTTGACTGAATTGGATTAAAAAAGAAGTATCCATTGACTTTAATCTATGTCACATTTGGGAAACCAGTGTGATTCTTAAAAAGCAACATATTCTCTCCTTCAAAGAGTTTTTAACCACCTCAAGGAAGCAAAACATCCAATTTGGTTATATACGTTGGACAAGATTTAGGAGACTAACTTGGGTTTCTGGTTTTCATGAGAAAAGATTGGTAAGTGCAATGTGAAGTAAATCTCAGAAAAGACTTGTTTTAAATTCTAGGAATGACAGATTTCTTCCATTGAAATATCCTCTGTGCGCCAGGGCCATGTGGCTCAGTTGGTTGGAACATGGTCCAGTCCACCAAAAGTTAGCGGGTTTGATTTCAGGTCAGGGCATATACCTAGGTTGAGGCATTGATCCCCTGTTGGGGTGCATAGGGGAGGCAACTGATCCATGTCTCTCTCTTTCCCTCATTCCTGTCTCTCTCAAATCAATAAAAAACATACTCCTTGTGTAAAGATGAAATGTTTTCTAAAAAGAAAAGTTAAAAGCACATCTATACTCATCTGGTAGATCCACATGGAGGGAGGCCCTGATGGTCTCATAGGAATGTCCAACTTCTCAAAACACTAAAGTGGCTCACCCGTCTGCTGCAATCATAGCTATTTCAGAAGGAAACAGTCTCTGCACTTCCTGTACCTGTTTAGAAATCACAGCGTGGTGCCTCTTTCCCTCCGCACGTGTCTGTGACTCTACAGACAGCACCAACAGCCTCTGGGTAGGCATGAGATACAGGCTGCTCGGTAATGGCACAGAGAACAAGCACTGTGGGCTAGCTCAGAGCACCCTCGTGAACTTCTGATGGCCCAAGTCCAAGAAGATGACCCATACAACCACCAGCAGGTCACGTCCAGGAGAAACAACACCCTCACGTGGACTGCCCAAGGTCTAGCGGGAAGGGGTGGGCACCCAGCCAGGAAGTGCTCTGGTACATCACACAGCTGCGATTTCAACGCCAAAAGGATCTGTTCACGTTTTTGACCCCACACTGGGAAAATGGTCGATGGGTAGAGAAATGAGTATTTTGTAACCCAATGCTGAGGATGTGTTTTTGCTAGACAAACAGTGCTATGAGTAGAAGTTCTGTCAAGGGGATCCAAACTTCACTGCCATTGGAACATATTATAAGCTAAATTGAGTTTTCTGGACTTGAATTTAGACACAAATTATAATGCTGTTTCTATAAGGAAATGTATTCTGGGTTCCAAATGACCAATTTATATACAAACTTCAGCAATACAATTCACTTGTAATTTCTGTAATAATTGTTTTTCACAGAGTAATTTAAAAAAGCCAAACCACCAACTTCCCCCCCCCCCCAAAAAAAAAGCCTCCAAAGATCTGTGGAAGTTCATTTGTAACATCGGGAATGGAATAGTATGTACAAATCGATAATGATTAAACTCACAGAATAAGAATTAATAGTATCGAGAATGATGAGAATGTTGTAGGACAGAACCTAATCTGAAATGAATGTGTTCTGTTGCCAGAGGTTTACCTCACAATTTTAAGCTGCAATATTTTTATTGTGTTCAATTATCTCCATAGACTAGCCACCATTTGATGCAGTAAAAAAGCATCCACCTAGTTCAATGTCAACGAATGTAATCGATGTGAAAGCCTCAAGAGATTCTTACCCATAGTCCCAGTATCACCAGAGGAATCTGAGGCAGAGTGACTGCATTTACCCAAGGTCATGTGGGGAGTCCAAGCATTTGAACACCTCACTTTCACTTTTCATATCTACATTTGTACTAAACTTTTGTATTCAAAGCCTCACAAATCTTTGAGGTTTTGCAAAGTTTTCCAATAGAGACCTTGAAAGGATTTTGTTACAGTAAATAATTCACGAGCAATAAGTTAGTCATAATTTTAGAAGTTGAAATTTATTCTAATGTCATTTTATATTTTTGAACATTTAATAGCATAAGTCAGATGCCAGCATCCCACACTTAAGGACAACTGCGTGGCACAGAGAAAGTAGAAATTCAGCCGTGTCCAGGTTGCTCAGGTGGTTACAGCGTTGTCCCGATACACCAAGGTTGTGTGTTCAATTCCCAATAAGGGCACATACTTAGGTTGTGGGTTCAAACCCTGGTTGGGGCACACACAGGACACAACTGATTAATACTTATCACTCCCTACCCCCCTTTCTCTCTCTCTCTAAAATCAATACACAAATTCTACAGAGAGAATTAAGGAATAAAATAAATAATTTTTTAAATCTAGAACAACAAAATTGGTGATTCTCTTTCTCCCTTCCTCACTCTCTCTAGAATTAATAAGTTTTAAAATATTGAAAAACTTTTTACAAAACAGAAATGCTTCTATCACCTGAATATCTGTCCTATGAAGACTGTTCTGGAACTGGCAGCATCTAGAGAGGCATAGGACGGTGGGCTCTGTATTCACAAAGCTGAGGTTGAAATAGTTCAACTCTCTGACCCGATTTCATCTTTTATCCAGTGAAGATAACCTCCATTTTGCAAGACTGCTGAGACACATCATTATATCTGGGATCATGGTCTCTCCAGACATAGGAGTCAGTTCTACCTGTGTCTCTCCATCCCAGCCTATAACATGCAGATCCTAATGTCTCCTTTAGATGCAAAGTGAAGGGTTTGAGAAAAAATGCAAAGATGCTTTGGAAAATGTATATAATTTCCACACGATGTTTTAAGTAGTTGATCCCCAGCTCAGGGGACTGGTGGCATTGGATACCTAAGTCTTGCAAGAGGTAGGATGTGAGCTCGAGGTCCTCAGACTTTTCTAATTAGGACGGTTGTCCTGAAGCACTGCGAGTTGTTCTCTCTATTCAGGAAACCTAGCATAAAGCCCTTCCTCTACGCTCACACGAAACCAAGTGGCAGGGAGAACAGAGCTCAGATATCCACAACTACCAAATCCAGGACTTAGAATTCCCTTCGTCCCCCACAAAACAGAAATATGAACTCTGAGACAATGACTAGTACAGCTTCTGATTTAAAATATTTGATCATACTTTATTTCCCATTTAAATTTCAAGACACACTGACATAGCCTGAATGACTTTGGAAGAATGTGGAAATTCTACGATGGATGTTCCGTCACATTATGAGCAGTTAGGCGTCTTTGAGGACTCAAAGCAATGGGAAGCAGAACACTTCTCCCCTCCCAGAGTGGGGGAGCCCTGGGAAGATGTGCCCTGACTCCTTCTGAAGTCCAAACAAATCTGTGCAAATGACAGTTCCAACACAATAGGTAGGCATCAACTGAGAAAGACCACAGAGAAATCTCAAGTGAAGTAAGTGTGTGCCGAGGTGGCTCTTAGGGAATCGGGCTGCATTGCAGTGTTGGGTTCTCTGTCCTTCTTATTGAAGATGCAGCCCTTTTGGACTCTTGATAATTCCCCAGAACAGTGAAACATCTCAGTTCCTACAGAATATTGAAGATGAAAAAATGGTCTCAGCGAAGCCCACATTGTACAGAAGAGAATTTGATGCCTAGGCCTGTATGGACTGGGTCTAGTTCCCCCTCGACTTGTCAGCTGTGCTCATACTTGTGACTCCACTGCTCATATCAGAGCTGGGATTGCAGCATATTTACTTTTCACCTTATGTGCAGCTCAGCTCCTAGTGTAGGAGTGTTGTTAGCTCGAGGAAAAGAAACACGTCCTGGCTGTTCATTTATAAGGTTGTGACCTTGAAAATGGAAGGCATGTCGAGTATTCCCTTTAACAAGGGAGGAGCAGCAGCTACAGTCCACCCCAGAAAGGAAGAAGAGGTTTTCAGTTCCCACAGAACTACTCAGCCAGACTTACTGAGTGCAATCTTCTAATAACTGGGGACAGCCAATAAAGCTGATGGCCTGGTCCCAGCGCTGTGGGCTCGGGCCACGCCCCTGAACACATGGCAGCCTTGGGATGATTGATGACACGGATATCATTGCATCAGACCAGAACCCCGAGGGACTGAAGACACAGGAGGAAAGTCAGGGTACTGACTTTCAGTAGATGAATACTAAGTAGCTTCATATTATTGAAGCATTAGACAACAATAGAGTCCACCTTGCAAAGGACAGTTTTGAACAATATATGAGAACACTGGTCAAGCTTTCTACATCAGTCTGAGCTGAAAACCAAGAGCAAATCATGTTTTACTAGCTCATGTCCTAGAAACATTTGATTCCCTGGTTCAAGAACAAAGGACCTCGCTGCAAAATTGTTACATTTGGTATGGCTCATAATGCCTGCATGTTTTCAAAAACCTGTCATTGACGTGAGCTGGAAACTACCACACACATGCATCCTTGCTGATACGATTCAATGCGGACACCCAAGATGTGGACACTGCCTGGACATGTTATATTCCCACATGATTATCATGACCCACATTCCCAACCACCTTTCACTCTAACTGAGCATGTTCCCCACGTCTACTGGTGTCACTTGCTGCAACAGTTTGACTTTGGTAAGAGGTTGTTGCAGTTGGCAACAAGTGGTCCCAGTGTTCATAATGCGCTTATGTTTAGGAATCATCTTTACGGAAACACAGGTAAGTTTTACGAGAACAAAATGCCTTGTTTTAATACAACATCGCCATAAGGGGGACTGCATACCAGATTGGCTTTTTGAAAGAACCCATCACCATGATGGAACAGCTGAAATATTACATCTTCAGGAGCCAGCCACCAGGCCGCCATAATGTATGTGAGAGCTCGTTTTCCTTAAAAACACAGAATGTGGCTTTCCTTCATTTGACTGAGCTCTAAGAGATTCTCTCAAACTATTTCATGCCTAGTACAAGGAAGAGTACGTAGGAAATAGCACAAGGCAAGTGTATAGTTTCCTGGGAGCAGTTAATTGGAAGTATAAATAGTTTTGCATTTTCAAAATGCACACAGTCAAGGAGAAGTTCAATGCTTGCCTCTCAAGTGTAATGTTCCCATAACACTTTCTGCACTACTATGCACAGCACGGAGGAGGCAGATCAGTAAGAAATAGGTAGGTGATCAGGGCTTCCAAACTTTTCTAATACTTCCGATGGGAGATCTAGAGAGTCCAGTACGTTCAGGTTTCTGAGAAATTGCTTTCTTCCTAGTGATAATGAGTCCCTGAGTAAAGACAAGCCCCTGTGGACACAGTGCTTTCCACCCAAGTAGGGCCACCTGCCAGGGGCCCTAACACACAAGGTGTGTTCTAGTGGATGCTACAGGTCTCACGGGACTCGGTGCCAGCTTCCGAGCTGGGCGCGGGGCGGCCTCGCTTGGACTTCAGGTCCTCGCTGGGGCTGCCGGCCCACTGTCTCTTGCGCAGCTTCCTGGCCGAGAGAGGTCTTGCTGAGGGGTCTTGGGTTGCAGGGCCTGAATCCGAAGTGCTTCTCTGAGCGACCTTAACCTGCAACACAAGCATCTTTGTAAGAGGCGTGGATCATATTCACATTCCTACAGCAAGTTTCTCATCAAGCTTGAAGTTAGATTCTTCTTCCCCAGGTGTTGGACACAGCGTTTCCCTTTCTTCTTACCTAAGGACAGGCCCCACCTAAGAGCTTGGAAGAAGTCTGACATGACCCCTGGCGAAACACCTTGCAAACTTTCCTTGACCCCTCTGATGGCCAGAGACCTGCTCCCAAGGCCAGTGTGACACTGTCAGACCAGAGGGAAGCTCTTTGAGGGCTAAGACTTGGCCTCTTTACCCTTGTGTGCCCTGACTACCCAGGAGACATTCCACATACAGCTAAGAGAGAACCCAAACCAGCTTCCATTTCTCTTAGTGGAGCTGCCATTGTCATTCAAATGAATAAAACCCAAATGAGTGACTCCACCTTCGCAGGTGTAAGCCTTCTTTCCAACATTGAAAAGTCCTTCCTCCTGTTCCTCAAGTAACACTTTAATCATTCTCGGGTGATTGTTATGTGGTTTTCAGGTAGGGTCTGCATGATAGCAGAAGGGCAGCAATCTACTACAAAAGCCAGTGGGCAGTACATCCCCTTTCTCATGGCCTGTCCTTTCAGGAGAAAGCAGGAACTCAGCAAATGTAAGGCTTTAAGAAGCAGAGGAGAGTCAAGACTTTTTTGGAGGTTCACATATCAGTGAAAGAAGATACTGGTCAGAAGAGAGAGAGGAACAAGACACATGAAGTACACAAACGCTTCACTTAACCAAAGTTAAAGGTAACAGTGGGAGATTCCAGGAGGAAGATCTTTGAAACCAATGCAAACCAAAGACAAAGAAACAGAGGACAGGCTGTCCCAAGGGCAATGCATGTTCAGTCCTGGACCTGACAGGAAGCGCTGTGACAGGTCACTTCCTGAGCAAGTGACTGCCAATGACCTCCTTGGGAAGCAGCAAGAAGAAAGAATGGAAATTATTTCCCCGTTTATATTCTTTCCATAGGAAGTATGTAGTTTTAAAAGGCAGCTAAATACATTTCATGAGAGAAAACCCAGCAAATCTGGCCAACAGGTGACACCCTTGCAAAGCCTGCCTCTACCTCAGATTACGTGCAGGACACTTCAAAGGGGCAGCAGCCTTGAAGGGTCAGGATGAGGACTGAATGGCAAATTACCATCCATGGCAAGTCGATGAAATGAAAGGAAGTTTTTTAGCCCTGGCCAATGTGGCTCAGTGCATTGAGCGCCAGCCTGCCAACCAAAGAGTTGGCGGTTTGGTTCCCAGTCAGGCCACATGCCAGGGTTGTGGGACAGGTCCCCAGGAGGGGGCACATGAGAGGCAACCACACATTGATGTTTCTCTCCCTGTCTCTAAAAATAAGTTAATAAAATCTTTTAAAAATCAGTTTTACTGCTGCTCTTCCTTTTGTTTTAAATTACAAAGTGATACAAAAGACAGGCATTTCCCTTGAACCCATCAGAGGTGGAGAATCAAGTCTTCAGGTGCACTGTTAAAAAAAGAGAGTGAAAGATCCCAATGGGAGAGAGAATTTGACCCTAATTAAAGAGCCAAAGTCCATCCCTGGACTGTCCTCGCCTCTAGATTCAATTTCTCTGATACAAATGGAGGAAATTAGAGTCAGTGATCTGGGTTTAAACTATGGATGTGTTCCTCAGGCAGGTTCCTTAACCTGAGACCTGTCGAAAACAACATGAGGTCAAATTCAACAGGTACTCAGACTCTCAGGTTCACCCAAACCCTGTCTTACACACTGTGTCTAGTTCACAGTGGGGAGAGGGTGAGGATGTGAATGGCTCCATGAAAACGAACCTCATAACTAGGGAAAAAACGTAGAGCCCCACAGAACTGCTGACTGACAGGGGCTGTGGTGAGGGCATCACCATCATCCTCTACAACCTAGTGGCCAATCCACCGGCACTGAGCAACCCCAGGTTCAGGTCAGGTCTACACACATCACACTCCCTTGTCCCCAGCAAGTAGGAGCTCCAGGGTTTATTCCCCCCAGAGACATACCTGAGAATGGTCCTCATCTAACCTGCTTTTCACTTCTTTTCCCCTTGAACTTGTCACGTGTCCCGGTCTTGTTCCAAACTCAAGCCAGCCATTTCAGGGAAACACTACCATTGTGAGTTTCGAAGCAACTATATTTTTCAAACTGAGTGATGAAATATGCTTAAGCGTTGAGGGGAGCATTTGATAAGGTGACTCAGGAAATGCTGAATTAAATTAAATTTCAGGAAGCCGGGTTTTGAAGTTTGCATCTAATCACGAAGCCTCCTGTCACCTCCTGTCCAGAGGACCCCCTTCAGTTGCACACGTGCACAACATTGCTCAGCGATTCACAACCGCTGGTGCCTCCTGCCTCCCGTAGCTCATACAGGGATCACACATATTCAGGAACACTGCTTAGGACTCCCTACTCAAGGCATTCAATAGCAGTGTGCAGAGCAGGCCCCCTAGAGTGCAGAGCCCTTTTTCTTAGAGAGTAAGTCCAAACTCCACAAGCAACTCCACTTCCCATCACCTCCAAAGAAAAGAAGAGGAAAAAGGCCTGTGTGCTGATTTCACGACATGATTTCCTAACACACTTTCCAAACATCTATTTCTTTCTGCAGCCGCTTCAGGACAACATCAACAGCTCTATTCATTCAACAAATATCTGTTGAATTCCAGATGTCGCATTAGACAGGAGGACACAGGGAAGCCACAAACAATGGGGAACCTCACAGAACCCATCTTGCAACTCAGAAGGCACGCTTTTAAGCAAGCAGTGACTATCAAGTGAACCGGCATCACATAATGGAAGTGCAGGGCACTTACTACCTATGTCATGATTTCCTGTTTCAGAGCCAAATACCTCCCTGGATCCCTGTAAGTGTGAGTCCAGCAGATAGGTCTTGGCGTGCACTGGGGATTAAGGAGCAGCTCCCAGTCAGCCACCTAAGGAAATGGCCCAGCCTCCTCTGGGACCTAAACCAGACTCCTGGCTGGCAGGTCAGGGATTATCTTATGGTCAATAGCTTTGGTGCCACTTGCAAGCTGCGCTCTTTGGAGTCACTGGTTGCTTCATGGAAAAGAAGCTGTTTTAATGGTCACTGGAATGTCAGAAGACACCCCAGTGTACTCTCTCCAGTGTTTTGTTGTTCCTGGAATCTCAAAGTGAAATCATCATGGGGGGAAGGAGGGAGGGAGGATGGAAAGGATGGCGGAATTGATGATGGAAGGAAAAACATTGCACAAAATGGTAGAATATTTCTAGTACGAGTAATGGACCATTGACTTTAATGAGTGAAAGAAAATTTTGACCTTTCCTTCACACTCTTGAATTAGAAAGATTTTTTTGCCATGTAAGTTATGGAGAAACTTAATAGTAGGTATAAAGTCCTTAATACTGAAACATCTTACAGATCAAACAAGTTTGCAAATATGCACTTGTTTTGATTCAGCTAATCGCCAACCTCACTCTCGTTTGGTATCCCAAATCCTAAACACTTGCTCACTGAAGAATGCTTACGTAACAATAATAAGGGTTATGACACTAGCAAAACTTCGTTTACTGGTTCAAGTTAAGCAGATTGCAAACGTAAACTCTGACAAGCAAAAAACCATCATGAGAGTTTTTCAATTCTTGACGCTCTTCCAGCAACGTCCAACAATACTCCTGTGATCCCCAGTTTGCAAAACACTGGGAGAAAAGCAAGACCGTGGCACTGAGAGAGAGTGGGTGTCAGCTCTGGGCATTAACTTTGTGTGTTTCCGTTTCTCATCCTTTTCTGATTGTACTTCCGGCCAGAGTTCAATACAGTGAGGAAGTAAAACGCGAACGTTTGACACAAGGCACACACTCCATGCACATAAATGACAGCTGCAGGTGGTGGATCGTAGAAATGCTCCACAATTTGTTCAGCAAATATTCTCTCTGCTTTAAGGTAACATTTACCAGGCTGTTTGCAAGAAACACAGAGATCACTAAAGTCCTAGTCCCCAACAAACAAAATAGCGAAATCCATAAAGAGCTCCTTCCTTTAGACATCCAGTGAAATGTGTGCTTTTGGCAGAAAGTAAAGGGAGTCACAAAAAGTGAAGAATGGGAAGCAGCACAGAGGAAAAAGCACCAAATTACTATGACCAAGGCCTGTGCCTAAATGAAAAGCACCCCTTCGAATCCCTCAGTGCTAATGCCTGAAACTTTCTTCCAAGTCCCTTGAATTCTATCTAACGAGGCCACTTCCCATCACACTGTCTGAGGGACCTGCTGGGGAAGGGCCAGGTTGCAGCAGGATCATGGAATGTGCATCCTCAGGGCTGCTCACCACTGACTTCTTTGTACCCCATGGAGAGGAAGGACAGACTTGCAAGAGCTCCCAAGTCAGAGGACGTGGTGTGAAACCCTTGCCCTGAGAACCCTGTCATCTCCTGAATTTCCAAGTGCAGATTCTTGTTCGCAGGAGGTACCTTTTGGGGTCTGCTGCCCCCAGCTCTTGGTTGGGACATCCCAGCGTGGCTTTCTCTGCCGATACTTAGGAGGCACCGTGTCAACTTGTGGGCTGCAAGGCGTGGACTGGTCCTGCTTGCCACGGTTGTACTTCGCAGGATGTAGGGGCTCGTCTTTCCCGTTGGGAGGGCAGCAGGCCCTAGGAACAAAAAAGCTGCCTGTCAACATTGCTAGGTCCAGGTCTATCTATAATGACCATGATATGCATTAGGTCAATTGTTTAACAAAGAGAAGCAGAATTCCAAAGATCCTTTCTCCCTGCCACAGCGGTTAGGGACAAACTTCAGAGTCACCCTGAGAGTTGCCAAACTGAAGAAATAACTAACATGTTTTCCCTTATGAGAAACATAAGAAAACAAAACAAAACCCCACAATGGGAAAATGCACCCATGGACATGAACTATAGGAGGGGAATGTGGGAGGGTGAAATTTGCATGTGAAATTCCATGTGGACTTTCAAAAGTGCACAGATAATTTTGTTTTCAAATCATGCCACACCTTCCTTTCCAACTTCTGGGAGTCCCTGGGGCTCAAGCCCAGTGTCTCCCGCATCCTCTGCAGGGGCAATGCCCCTTCTGGCCGCCTTCCAGCTTCTTTTAGGAAAGGTGTGTGGTGTGGAAGGTGCAGTTCCTCCCTCGTTCTCCCGAATCCCACTGGCCCTTCGCCCCTTGCCTGAAGCTTTAGTTTGGCCGGATGATCCCTTCTTTGCAGTAACACAAGGGACTGGAGGTGAATCTGCGTCAACTGATTTTAGCAAAGGGGAAATCTGGACACTCGGTGGAGACTGTGGTGAACTCAGACGAGCGACTTGTGCTTCTAACATCTCTTTGTCTCTCTCCAACTTCTCGTGGCTTGTCCGCAGGGAGCAGTACTTATCCCAGTGCTCTTCTGCCTCCTTGCTTTTTCTTTCAAGGGCTGCTTTCAGTTCCTTCACCTCGGTCATCAGCTCATCTACATGAGCATCCACAAGAGCACCTGTCAAAAATCACAGCATGACACTCTTTACTTGACATTCCACATCATAAAGCAGAAAACCTGAAACTTGGGTTTTAGTTTCATTTTTGTTTTCATACAAGTGGAGAAGGTATATCTATGCATGTTCTTATAGATTCACACCCTTTGTTTGGGAGAGATCATATCAGGGTGAATACTCCAATAGACTACATAGGTCTTCTTAGGACAGCTTAAATAAAGCCCACCATAATCTCAAACTTGTATTGCAGCCAACCCATGAAACGTTCTTGTAGTTGTTCATATGAAATCAAATGGATTACTTTAGCACCTCTCCTCTATTCCTTTTCCATGCATCCACTCACTACATGAACAACATAAGTCATTCGAGACTATGAAATCTCCTCCATTGTAATGACTTTGGGAGGTAGAAGGGGGCTGGTGAAAAGGCAGGTCCTAAAAAGCTCTGAAAATTATTTGTAAGCAATGGAGGGTCCCATGCCCAAAAGTTTGGGGGACGCTAAAAGATGGAGTCTTGGTCAACTTTTAGCTGCCATGGTTGGCAGGAAATCCATTAGAAAAACTCCCTGGAGCTCCATAAACTCTGAGATCTCTTCTGAGCAGGAAAGACCCCAGGACCACCCTACTGAGCCTTGGTCCAGAAGAGCCACCGTGACAGTGCTCATCATCACCTTTCCACTCAGTGAGAAGAATTCCACTCAGGCATCAGTGGAGAAAAGTTGTCTTTTCCTTTTCATTTTACCTCCACTCCCTGACACAGAGTCCCCAAGCCCTTCCATGGACTTGACCCATGGGAATAGGCCAAGGACAACCAGGATCAGGTGTCTGCAATCTGGCAGGTCCAGCTCAGATGGCACTCCACCTGTGACGCTATCTAGATAAATGCACATCCCGTGGAAAACTCTTCCTGGAAGGGCCCATTAGCAAAAGGCACTGCCAGTGTTTTTGTACATTTCATAGATCAGAAGATGTGATTGTTCTAGGTTAAAATTCAGGCTTCCCTCTGAATCCTATGAATGATCCAACAGTGAGCTCAAAGTTCGGAAATTGGACAAAGGACAACCACCGAGAATCAGCATGCAGTAGGACACTGGAGCACGGAGACACTGCCTGTGCCCACACCAGGCTTTGCTGGCCTGGGCACGGGGCCCTGCCCAGCTCACCCCACCTGCTTTCTGCTTCTCTTGTGCAGCTTCTTCAAGGCGACACAGCTCTTTCTGCAACTGCTCCATTCCCTCTTCCATCATCTTACAGTGGCTGAGCCAACAAGCGATCTCCCCCTGGGCACGCTCCTTTTCCTTCTTCAGCTGCTTTATATGTGTTTGATTGTTCCTCTGCAAAACATAAAGTTGAATTGGAGACTTGCAATTTTTTTTATAATCACATAGATAGATCATTATGAGCCCTGGCTGGTGTTGCTCAGTGTACTGAACGCTGATCTGTGAACCAAATGGTTGCCGATTAGACTCCTGGATGGGCACATGTCTCTGTTGCTGGCCAAGTCCCTGGTTGGGGGCCTGTGAGAGGTACCAAATCAGTGTTTCTTTCCCTCTCTTTCTCCCTCCCTTCCTTCTCTCTGAAAAAATAAAGAAAAACTTTAGAAGTATAAAGTAAAAAAAGCAAACAATCTTTGAGATATACTTAAGAATCATATATTGTCAATATAACAACTATTATGTTCACACTAAAACATCTAATTAAGAATAAAACAATTCACCCTTTCTACTCAGTTTCCTAAGCCTCCCTGGTCGACACTGCATTTCTGATGCCCCTTCTTTGCATCCACAAACACAAAGCATGGTTCCTAAGCCAGTGTGCCCTTCAGTGGCTCACTCTGCCTGTGTTCGTGCCGTGGGAATCACATCCTGGGGGGTGGGGATAGGAGTCCATGGACTTATTCTCCGTGGGTCAAAAATTCGTAGAGAATATGTCCCCATTTACAATCTTGTGCTGATATAAAAGTGTAATACCTAAGCTGGCATGTGTTCCAGTCACACCAGGTGAAGGCTGAACAATATTATGGCTCACAATACCAATTTAAATTTTATAAGTAGCTCAACTAGAAAGTGAGTAGAAAGGTGGGAGAATACATGGTTCCTTAACCAAACACAAAAGCTCTGCAAATGATTTAGAGGCACAATTGGACCTGATACCAAGGTATTTAGAGTGTGGATGTGTCCTTCCTTGTGGGAATATTCACACATTGCTACAGAAATATGAATTGGCATGAAGTATGACCCTAGATCTTGCTAGAATATTCCATAATATATGGCACATGCACTGTGCTATGTAGTATCAAAAGAGGCAGAATTCCAAAGCCATTTAGCTCTAAGAGATTCTGGTAGCAGATCATGGAGACATAAAAGCACACCGAACTATAAAAACCAAAACCAAAACCAGAGCTCCATACTCATGTTGCCAGATTTCATCCTTTCTAGATTTCATCTTGACATCATGAGCAATGTTCCAAAAATTTCTGCACTTGCGAAATTTTCTACTTCTGAATCCAACTGTAACTGCATTAGAGATGGATTAATTCAATTGCAAGGATGCTGGTCAAGTATACGTCAGTAAAGTTACATGTGGTCTGAATAGACTCAACAACGCACCATTCTGTACCTGGTGTGAATATAAACAAACATTCCCCCCAGTAAAACTGTCGAAGAGTAAAAGGGCAGAAAGTGTGTAAAAAAGTAGACCAGACGCTACATCTTCCTATTATGAAACCTAATATCTCTCATGGAGCAGAACATCATCGATCATTCATGTTATTGTGAATTTTATGAGTGTCTGTTTTATCGGCAGATTTCCTTCCTCTTGATCACTGTGTAAGAGCAATAAACCTCAGAGGTCGATACCTCGTTTTCTGTTTGAATATATTCAACACACAACATCATAATTTATAAATGTAAACCCTCGTTTCGTAAAGACCTTTACTGGAGGGTGTTTGTTTTCCAAATTCCTTAGTGTACCTTCTGGATGGCAGTCACTTTATAAAAACATCTCTGTAGGGATCACAACAGCCTCCCTTTCCAAGGAGAATTACTGAAGCGCCATCTCCAGTGTCAGGTTCCTGAGACTAGGGCTCACCTCCTCTTGTTCCTAGCCAAGAGCCTTTATGGCTCCCCTGTGGAGAGGAAGAGGAGAGTGGACACATGCATGTGCCAAGTGCCTGACCAAATGCTTTGCCACACCTTGACCTTCCTGGAAGGCAGAGGAAAGTGGGTTTGGTGCCAGTGGTGAACTTGGAGACCCATGAAGCAAGACTTTGGAATTACTTACCAAATTATTACCTAAAGCTCAGAGGCCTGCCCTAATCTCTTATTGGTTTAATCTTCATGTCCATCTCCAGAAGTGTTTCATACCCTCTCCTTTGAGGATTTACTGGGCAATGAAGTTCATTCCAGCCATGAGTCTGTGAGGCCATGCACTGATTTTTAAAAAGAGCTCAGCAGAACTGCTGAGTGATATTATTCATAAATACTCCGAACTTTTCCATAAAAATTAAAATGAAATCTCGTAAGTCAATACCTTTAAAACCACAATTCTTCCGTATAAACTGTTCTAAGTCATGAGGCAAGGAGAAGGAAACATACCTTGGTTTTTATCAATTCTCCTAAAAACTCAGTGACTTCTTTCAAAGAATTTCTGAGATGTTCTTCATTGGACGTTAAGAGGTCTATCTCCACCTTCTGCGAGCTGACGCGTTCTTCCTGGGAAGTCAGCTTCTCACTGTATGTCTGGATTTCCACTTCATGCTACGGCAGAGAAATGCCACTTTAGCAAAACTCCCCCAAAAGAAACCTGCTGTTGCAAGGACCATTTCAAGTGCACTCTGCCCATCTCCTGCCACTCTACTGCGAGATGCAGATGGAGCTTTACAGCTGAAGTTATCTGATGAGACGTGTGCAGGGAACGGGGAGAAAGATCGTGCAGCTCAAAGGACGGAGCCCTTCCCAAAATCTTAGAGCATAACAATAATGCTGCCCTTTGACCTTCTTGCAAAACAAACGTCTCCTGACTGTGGTCTACACACAGTCTCCAGCTCCCCCAGGTACCAAACTCCACTTTTCACCTGTTTGTTTGTGTCCAGAAGCAAAGTCTGATGTCTCTTTTCAGCTTCCTGAAGCTGTCTCTGATAGTCAGCTATTTCTTCTCTCATTTTCTCTTGCTTTTCCATCTGGTGTTTGTGTATGCAGTCCAAGCTCCTTTTCAAGTCACTATTTTCTAGCATGAATTCCTGCAATTGACCCTGAAGAGAAAATTAATACAATCATGGAAAAATAATGAAGAACCTTGATATATGTGTTCCGGAAAAGCTGAGTACTGAGGAGGAAAAACTACTTCACGAGCAAGACAAAAATCTGTACAGAATAGTGCAATGATCCTTCGCAATGGATTCATTTTTAATTGCAACTTCATGTCCAGTGACAATTTCCTCTGTTCTACCCAGCCACCCCCAAGGTTGCGGCCATGGGACCACAAAACCTCTGAAACCTGACTTCATCTAATGCACTCTGGGACGCCACCCTCCTAGGCTATGGGGCTGGCTTATTTCAGGGTTCCCATGGCAATCATTCCATGCCCTCATCAACAGCACTATCATTCAACCTTCATACTCGAGTCTCTCCAGGGTTAGACTTTCTTCCTTGAACAGCTCAGAGGCCACGTTCTATCACTGTAAGAATTTCCCTCCAGGTGCCCTGAACTCTTTTTCCTCTCTCTCTCCTCTATGAAGGACAGGCAAAACCCCGGTCCTGGAGGCATCTGTCTCCCTGGCGCCAGATCCCACATCGCTGCTTCTACCTGTGTCTGTATACACACTAGCCATGTCCACCTCCTCATGTCCCCTTCACTCACCCCCCTCTAACCTGCCCTCACCACAGCTCCTCCTGCACCAGCTCCTCCTCAGCCAGCTCCATGGTGTCGTAGACCTCCATGATGCAGATGCGAGGAGCACACTGCAGTCCTTGACCACTCATTTGCCCTCTGAGTAGGTCCCCGGGATGCTGAACATTCCTCTGTCTTCACAGACCCTCCTCCTTGGCTGCTAGGACATGGCACTCCCCTGGGTGGCCCCATCCTGTCTTCTCAGG
Source organism: Desmodus rotundus (assembly GCF_022682495.2). Lineage (NCBI taxonomy): Eukaryota > Metazoa > Chordata > Mammalia > Chiroptera > Phyllostomidae > Desmodus > Desmodus rotundus. The sequence goes on from NC_071398.1 coordinate 81,021,717, forward strand.
GTCTTTGCTTGCTCTTCCTCCCCCTCTCCCCCTCCATGATGGAGGTCCCACGGCTCGGTCTGTATTTTCTATTACTCCCATTATCTTTAATTAGGACCTGTGTTCTAAATGACCTGAATGCATATAGCCACCCCACACCTTTCCTATAAACTGCAGCCTTGTGTATGATGTGCCCCTTCAGATTGTGTTCTGACACTTTACCACAGCCTGCCTTCCTCTGCCATCCTTTTTCATATCATTCTCCATTGATTCCAGCCACCAGGGCTTCCTTTCCATTTTTAAAAATCGTACAAAGATCTTCCTAATCTCAAAGAGTTTACCAACTGCTCTCTACACCCAGAAGCTTCCTTGCTCCCCCCGGTTCTTTGTAGCACTGACACCCCAGCCTGTAGGCAACATTCTCTGACCACCCTATCTAAGCTAGGTGGGTGCCTACCTCACTCCCCAATTCCCAATTATTCTGCAGTAAAGAATCTCATTTGTATCCTTTAGAGCACTTAGCGGTTTAGGACTATTTTGTGCTTCCTGTTGTGGGCCCAGACTGTAAGCTCTATGAGTACAAGCAGCACAGGACAGCGATGGTTCCACATGGTACACCCTACCCCTAGTAGTGCTTGTTGTTTACAGAATGAATAAATGAGTGAATGAAGTCACTGCAGGCTCCCACGCTCCGATGTATAAACCTGAGGCTAGACACTCAGCTTTTGTGTTTAGTAGAGCCTACCAATGAAGTACAAATAACAACACATTTGAGACAGCCCCAAACGGCTCAGTCCCAGGGCACTTTTCAGCAGATGCAACATTCAAATGTATCATCGGTGGCAACTCCTTCCACACAGCATTGCCAAAAAATCACTCAAGTCAATTGCTGAGATTAAGTGCCCCAACTTTACAGTTTTTAAAGTATTGATTTGAGAAAGGGAGAGAAAAACACCAGTTTGCTGTTTAGCCCTCCATGTATTCATTGGTGATTCTCGTATGTGCCCTGACCTGGGATGGAACCTAAGACCTTGGCATATCGGCATGACTCTCCCACCAACTGAGCTACCTGGCCAGGACAATGCCAACTTTTGTACATGTTCCTCAGCTTCCATACCGTAGTTGAAGAAAAGTCCAAATTTCCTCAGCTCCTTCTACAGGCTACTACAAATACCATTTCAACCTCCCTATACTAATTCAGGGTCAAAATCACAACTCTGTGTGCTACCCTTTTCTAAGGATTCTGGAGGAGGGAAGCCGCATGAGGACTGTGTGGTTGTAGGAACGTTCACCATTTAACTGGGTTTGCAAACAGGTTTCGCTGCCCCTAGCAGCACTGCATGCACGTGGCAGCTCCTGGGACTGAGTGTTGAGATTCAGGAGAACAGGAGACAATGGGAATCAGCAGTCTGCTATGGGAACAGCAGGGGGAGTGGCTGCCCAGATGCTACCGATCTGCCACATGAACCCTGCTCTAAAACAGCACCCAAGACTGCTCTCACTCCACATGTTACTGGAACTTTCTTTGTGTTACTTTGTTAGTTCTCAGCAAGATCAGTGCATCTGCCTGTAGCCACATTCTGGCTGCTAATCTGCAGCAGGCGAGGAAAGCAGCCTATTGAAAACTGCAGGGAATCTACTTCTGATGTGACTTAATAGTGTACAGGGTGGTCGTCTATGGAGAAATGTCTGGGCTCCAGCACAGGTCTGGTCCTGTGCTCTGAGGCTGCTCGAGCCTCCTCCTGGGCCCCCGGCACTGCTGGTGGGCAAAGACCACTGCTTGTCTGACCCTGACAAGAGCGCTCCGAGTGTTTCTCTCAAAAGCTCAGCCATGTTTGGTAGAGTCCAGAAGGTCTTACAGAAGAAACCAGGAGAATGTGCACACCGAATTGCTAATCCGTCACAGATGGACTTACTTGGGTGTGCTTTATTTCTTCCGACATTACGTTTAATTCTTCAGTTAGCCTGTTTTTCTCTCCGCTGAGTTCTTCTTTCAAGTCTGTGATGTTCTGGGTCATCTCGTGCACTTTCCTCTGCAGCTCCGTTTCCCTCGAAGTCAAGGACTTTACCTGAAATTGAATCGCTCCTCAGGATCTGCTTTTGCTTGTCCGTGTGGACGAAACTAACCCCTGTGATCCAACAGTCACAACCCCTTCTCTGCAGGCTCCAATGAGAAAAAGGACCGTGTCTAACCCTCCCTTCACTAATCACTCAACTAATGTGCTCAGGTCCCACTGGTGAGCTTCCCTGTTCTTTATAGCAAAGGTTGAAGAAGAGACAGCAATAAGGAAAGGAATGAGAAGGGAAGATAACATTACTAAGTATCAAAACCCAGATTCACTGAGTCAAAATCAAGAGTCACTACTACTGCAGGCAAGTCAATGTCCCAGAAGTTCAAGATCCCATAAACTACGTCGAGCAAACTTTACAAAGTTTGGTCCAATATTGGAAATACCTTCCAGAAGATAATGCAATTCACCCGTGGTTTCCCTCCCTCCTGACAACATATGCAATTGTAGAAAAAGCCACTTACTCTTTCAACACAGGACAGCTTTTCTGTTTGTGTTGATTCAAGCTGTTCCTCTAGGTCCCTGCAGGAATTCTGCAGGACTTTGTTGGTGTCCTGCAAGGTGTCATTTTTGGACTGCAGCCTTCGGATCTTCTGCTGCAGTTCCTTGGTCAGACTCTCCAGTTCTGCTTTCTGCGTCATCACTTGAGGCTCTCCTCCTCGCTGGGACAGCTTAGAGACAAGCTGCTCTTGGTCCTGGAGTTCCCGTTTCAAGAGGCTGATCTCTTGCTCCCTCTTCTTGACCTTCTCTTTGCAGTCTTCTGCTTCTTGAATGAGGCCATTCATGGAAGACTGCAGACTGACACAGTCACTTCTGGTCTGGTCAAGCACGTGCAGCAACTGCCAGTTCTCAAGCTGCAGTTGAGCCATGTGCGCACTCAGACCCTGCTCTCTGGCCTTCCAGGTGCCCTGCTCATCACCCAAGGCGGGCCGTCTCTCCTTGAGGTCTTTCATCTGCGCTCGCAGCCTCTCCTGCACAAGGTCACTTTCTTGTTTCACGCGAGCGATTTCCTGCTCTTTTTCTCGCGATAGACTCTCAAAGGAAGCTTTTAACTGTTCTAATTCCCGGACGCGCTCTTGCTCTTTTTGTAATTGTTTGGTCAGTTCTTCGTTTTCTGACCTGAGGTCATTCAGACTCGGGGCCATCTCCTCTATCTTGGCCTTTAACTTGTCCACCTCTGCTTTGGAGCTCTGCGCTTCCCGAGTTGCACGCTCGTGGGTTTTTTTGGCCTTTTTCAGTTCTTTTTCGAGTTGATCGACTTCGCCCTTAAACGACTCTGCTTGATGCTTAGTTTCCTGCAGTTTTGCCAGGACGAAGAATTGCTTCTTGTCATCGTCTTCTAGTTGGTCTTTCAGCTTTTTGAGGCTCTTGCTCAGCTGCTGCACTGTGTGCACTGGGGAGCTGTGTTCTGGGAACTTCCTGGCTTGTGAGTCATCACACAGAGCTGCCACCGCCTTCAGCACCTCTTTCAGTTCTTTTTCCAGCAATTCCCCTGCAGCTACGGATTCTGCTTGCATGTTGCGATTTTCTTCCTCCTTTGCCTCTAACAGCTGTACCAGGGAAGAGCGTAACGTGGTCAACTCAGTCACTTGACCCTGTTTCTCTTGTAGCTGCTGGGTCAAATTTTCCTTTTCGGACCTGGTCGTGGCAAGGTCCAATTCGGAAGCTTTCAGATGTTCTGTCATGAATTCTATTTGTGCTTTCAGGGTCTCCACTTCTGCTTTGGAATATTCAGCATGCAGAATGGTCTCCTTGTGCTTTTTCCCGGCCATGTGCAACTGGCTTGCAAGATTCTCATTCTTACTCGCAGTGCCCTTCATGTTCTCCAAGCGTTTGTTCTCGGCACCCTCCGAGCTGACCCTCGGTGTCTCCATGTCTCTTTTGAGCAGATGTCCCTCGTCCTGTGTTGGGCTCAGCCTCAAGGCGACCATGTCTGCAGACTCCAAGGTTTCAGGGACATTCGGATCTTCCTGTTGCACTTCACGTAGTTTGTTCTGCAGACTTTTGCGTTCCCTTAGAAGGGATTCCTTGTTGTGATTCATGTGTTCGATTGGGTGTTCCTGGTGATTTCTGCCCAAAGACAGGGCCTGTAAGTCCTTTATCAAGTGCTGCAGCTGCTCCTGGAGGTGGACTTTCTCTTTGGAAGACTGCTCCTGACAACCTTCTGCTGGCAGCAGGACTTCCGCAGTCTCGGTGACTGTGTCCATCTCTGGGCTGAGGTGCTGCTGGACATCCCTGTCACTGATCAGGTCCTGCTTGTGTGCTCTGTCTTTGCCTTCGACAGCACACTCTTCTGACCAGTCTGTGTCACAGCTGTCACTTCTGCCCTGGAGAGCCTGTGGCTGTAACATATAACAAGAACACATTTTACTTTTCAGGAAGAGTCAGAAAAGATTCAATAGGCTTCATTATTGCCTTGTAGGCACTGGCTTCTTGCCTGTGCTAAACACATGTCTTCCAATGGCATATTTCCTACCACATTCTCCCCTCTCCATCCCAATGTCAACACAATGAAGCAAACACTCAGGACGTATCCTGTCTGGACAAGGCACTGGCGCAGGCGTGTGTCATGAGGACAAACCCTCCAGTGGTTTGATGGTCTGCACTGGCACACACTGAATTTTCAAGGGGTTTTTCTCACTAGGGATTGTCCAGGGAGCCGAAATATAAGTTTTCCTTTGTGATTCTGAGACACGAGGCTACCCAATACCACAGACAGTGCTCAGCTTCCATCTTTAGCATTTCTGATATTCTTCAATAGGAGAAGGCGGTGAGGTGTCACGACCAGATTGTCAGCCCAAGGACTTCAGCCTGCACTTACTGACTGGATTCTTGGAGAAACCATATGTCAGGACACCCCCTTCCTGTCATCTGTCAAACAGGGGTCAGCTGCTGTGACTACCCCTGCGGCCTCCTCAGCACTTGCCGTTTCCATCACACAACAGCAAGGAGAGGGAATGAAGTGAGACTCCTGGACTCTACAGCATTGGGAGTTCAGCTGGGAGACTGGAAGGACAAAGCCAGAAGTAACTAAGCACTTTCCCATTCAGTACACAGAGAAATGTCTTTTTACACCACTGATATGGAACCGCAGATTTGTATCAGGGCAAAGTGTTGGAAAATGATTCAGTCATCTGCCATAAACTCTTACATTTGTTTCATGACTATAACTCTGTAACATTAAACATCTCTGGAAAGGGCTAGAGTGGTAACATTCACATCACGTTCCTTTTCCTAAGCTCTGGTTGAATATGGAAGTGAGCTTGATGAACGCACAGAGAATCAAAACATGCAACATAGACATGCTCAAGACCACTTTTCTGACTCCGTGATAGGATTTTCTCTAGGATGCTTGGAAAAACCTCTTTAGTAGTTCCCCATATTAGTGTTTAAATGTAATCGCTGTAGAAATTCAGCTCTCAGTAAACCTCAAAAAGGTTTAGTCAGGTTCCTAAAGTTCTGGTTTTTGTTTTTTAAAAAACTTTAGAATATATTTTATGCTCTTGAAAACCTATTCTATCTACCAAGGAATGATTCACTTGACACTGGTGCTCAGAAGCCAGAAGACTGCTGCGATGAGCCTCATTTGTCACCAGGGAGTCCCTGGGTGTCAGCAGCTCCCTGACACTCTCCTATTCCGAGGGCAGGTCTCGGTAACGCTGGGTTTTGTTATTTCACTTGACAGCAGTTGAAGCTTGTGCTTTGCATCTTCCACTGGCTCAGTCAGCTCCGAATCCCTCAAACTCATGCTCCTGTTTCCTTCTTATGTTTCTCATCTGACAACGTGGCCTTCTGCTTGAGCTCTGCCTGAGCTTCTTTCTGTCTCCACCTGCACTGTCTATCTCTCGATGACACTGGGAAGGTTCTTCACCTCCACCCTTAGGCTTTGTCCTTCCATCTCCAGTGTGCTTACTCTCTCGTATTCATCGCTTCTTATTTGTTGTATCTTCAAACACATTTCCAATCAATTCATATCACTCAGCAAGATTTCAATCTCTAATTGCATCTACTTTATGAGTTTTCAGTTTCACTTTTCCAGTGAGAAAATAGAGTTTTCTCTTCTTTCCATTCTTCTGACTCTTTTTTTTTTTTTTTATTCCAAACCCTCAATAAGCTTCAGACTCTCTCTCGGTTTTGCTTAACTTTTCACTCACTTGTTCAACGCGATGTTCCCTTTCCTTGAAGAGGGCTTGAGAACCATCACGCTGCTTTTCCAGATCAGCCAAGGCAAGCTTCAATTTCTCTGAAGTCAAGGAGATCTCTTGCGAATTGATTTTTTCCTGGAGATCTCTTAACATGGTTTCTTGAGAAGCATTCTTAGCTATGAAAAATAAAAAGCATTGTCAATGTTTTAAATATCGATGTCCTAAGAATGTGACACTGAAAAAGAAAATCTAAACACACTAAGAACTCCCAAAATTGGCATTATTGCCCAGACACCTCCTGCAAAGTAGATCATCAGACAATCATCTAAGACCCAGAAAGTCAATGAGCAACATGGTCCTTTCAGGGGTGCTTTGTTCATCTGCTTTCTAGGCAGCTTAACAAAGTGCTGTTTAAAATACCAAGAGATTACTTTCCTACCCAGTTGAACCGTTTTCTTCTGTGTTTGGGTGCATGTGGACAGGAATAGCTGTTTTATTGTGCTTCACAGATGCCGTGTGTTTTACAAATAGGAGGCAAGACCCTCCACAAGCCAAAAGGTCATGACTCACTTTGTTGTGTGGGATACTGGCTTTATTGCCCTGGTTGGAACAGAGCCTGCCCTACCTCTGAGGTCTGCCCATAGTTTTCACCTCTTATGAAATAATTACTCAGCTCTGGCCTGTGCAGCTCAGTGGATTGAGTGCCGGCTGCGAACCAAAGGCTTGCCATTTTGATTCCTAGTCAGGGCACATGCCTGGGTTGCTGTCCAGGTCCCCAGGTAGGGCCACCTGTGGGGCAACCACACATTGATTTTTCTGCCCCTCTCTTTCTCTCTACCTTCCCCTGCTGCTAAAAATAAAAAAAATAAAATCTTAGAAAAATAAAAAATAATTATTCAGAGAGTGAAAACTGTGACAAAAGCCTCCGTTACCACCTTGTTTTCTGGCCAGCAACACACATGCCCGCCCTGGCCTCACACAGTTGAGAATCATCTCAATGCTTTCATTCAACAGTGACAGGCATCCTCCCAACTCCCCAAATAAACTGAGGGAGAATAGAAGTTGAGAATCTCAACAGCAGCTGGTAAACACAGCACGGTTTCTAACCAGCATGCAGGAGTGACAATAAGTGGAAACCAGCTCCTGGTTTTCACCCGCTAATTTCAGGCCACCAACCAAGTGATTGGCTCTCCACAGGCCACAAGGGCTATCAGTCAGCTCTTTTTATGAGTACCTAAGACAATGACCCTGGTGGCCAACAATGGAAAACGCCCACACTTTTCACTATTCTTCTGGTTTCATTCAAGAAAGACCAACATTTCTACCTACTGCACTGGAAGCATTGAAAGCTGCCTGGGGGAGATGGAAAAGGTTAGAGAAATCCTAGACGTGCAGATACCCGAGGGGAGAAGAGTAAATGTGACAAGAAGACGTACGGTACAGAGATAAGTGGGTAAGGAACGGCGCATTCATTTGGTGTGTAGGACATGACTCTGTGGCTCTACAGTGAGGATAAAGTCATTCAGTGAAGGGAGTCATCAAAAATCGATGGGCATGAAGGGCTGGGACACACGCACGTCACGGAGGGAGGTTCCATTGTGAGGGAACGAGGGAGGAGACGAGCTTCCTCAGCGTCACTGCGGACAGACAAGAGCACTCTGGGGAGACAGGCAGCGCTGACCATTTCCTTTTGTGTGGAAAACATGGAGGCCTCCGGTTTCTAAGAGCTGAAACCCAGGCATTTGGGGGATCTACGTGGTCCAATTAAAACAAAATGTCCAACTACCACTCTAGAAACCAAAAAGTGGAAGAGAGAAAACTTTCTCCACATCGACCGCAGACACCTTTCTGGGAGACTAGATGGAAACATTCAAAGTTTCTAATGCCATCCACCCTCCTCCATACAGCAGCTTAGGAAATCAGTCCACATCACCAAGTTTGACTTACCCCTCATTTCCTCTGCCAGATTCTGGCTCTGACTCAAACACTGCTTGGTCTTCTTCACTTCTTCCTGCAGGTGGCAGACTTCTCTGGCACTTTGCTCCAACTGACTCTTGAGGAAGCTGTTTTCTTTCTTCATTTCCTAAAGCACAAGTTTACTTGGTTATCATTCAGACAAATGCTCCAGCAAACTATGACTTGTGCCTCAGTAAGAGTCCCTAATGGATCTAGTCGTGTATCTCAAGAGGGGAAATTCACGCCTTGCCTTTGAGTACTTTATACACTTAGGCATTCTGACTTGAACCAAATGCTTTTATGAACAGAAGTTAAAACATAAGCACAAAACCCAAATCGGATGGTAATCAGTTTCCTTCCAGAAAACTATTTGTTTCAACTTTCTGGTTGTCTCTAAGCTTGTTAAAGAGTTCACTGAGATGAAAAATCTCCTTGAAAAGATCCCCAAGGACATAAGCTCCAAGTTCTTATCACACCCGAATGATCAAGTATAACTTTCCAAAGTCCGATGTACTAAGAAACAAAATATATTCACAGGTAAAATTGTTCCTTCACACTCTAAAACCATCTTAAGGTGCACTGTAACAGGGGTGTCTTTATGAGTAAGTTACCTTGCATAAATGTTTACCAAGAGAAAGCTGCCATGAGCCACCAGCTGGAATGGACATTATAAAAGATGTCATCTAAGAAAGACACAGTCTGTGCCCTCAGGATGAAGTGACACCAATCACTTATAACACGGTCACGGGCTAATGACTAGAGTGGGGGAATGTGCTCTGGGAAACCAGGCTGGAGCACAGAAGGAGGAATTCCCTCTACATGGAGGACTGGAAGCTTTCACAGGGAGAACAGATTCTTAGGGCACCGGATCAAATGAAGTATCCATGCACCAAAGTGCAACTTTTGTAGCAGAGACGCAGATGCACCCCTACTCTGTTATCAAGGGTGATGTGTGTAATGTTCTGAATCTAAAACCAGGTAATCTTTGTGTGCAAGGTAAGAGTGCTATTGCTCATTAACCACAGAAGACACAAACCATCATAAATCCTCTATGTCCTGTTTCCCAACCTTCAGTGATGTTGTAGCTGATGAGTATCTCAGCTTATATGATATACATCCCTTAGGAACATAGTGAATTGGCACGTACTGAGGGAAGTCCTGGCCTCACATCCTTAGTGTGGAACATTCATAAAGGTAACTTTAAAAGACACACTCACGCACATGCTTAAAACATATCCCTGAGAAGTAGGGGGAGATTTTTAATCTTATAGAAACAATGAAGACCTACCCCTTAAACCCTAGTGCACCGTTAGAAAACAGATGGCCCTGGCAGGACGGTGTTGGAAAGCTGCCTCCAACAATCATTCTGGTTATTCACAGCAGATGGGTACCAAAGCAGCAAAGCCAAGTTGAAGAAGAGGGAGAATGTGGCTAGGAGAGAGTAGTCGAAAACTTGCTGGCAGAGCTCTGTTCATGTATATGTTCACTTCATCATCAAGAAAAGTCAGAGCCCATTGTAGTCTTTGTCCTAATCCTGCCTCCCTTCCACGATGGCAAATGAAGACACCAATCAGAATGGAAGGGCTGATCCGTCTGACCCCAAGACTGAGATTTGACCTTCACACTCGGCAGTGTTCAGTGTGCCAAGGAGGGTCTTTAAGATACCATGATGTTACTGACTTACACCAGTATCGTTACACTATTGACACTGCAATCTCCTGTTGGTTCTTCAAACTCAGGATAATGGGCATGAAATGAGATCACAGAGGTGAGAGGAAAAACACCTGAATGTACTCCAATAAGGGCAGCGAGGCAGTATTTGCATTTCTTTCCAAACCCTCAGAGCAGCCAGATTTACAAGCTCAGTGCTAAGACCAGCGGAATGAGTTCAACGTGAGAGACAGTGAGGAGAGTTTAGCTGCCTGGGCTGACTTAGCATTCTTACTTTGCAACCCAACTGGGGATCGAACCCGCAAACTTTTTGTGTGTTGACCATGCTCCAACCTGCTGAACCGCCCGGCCAGGGCCTTCCTGTGACATAAGATGGACGAGAATCCTCTACTCTTCTGCTGGGCTTCTTGATATTACAGCGCTCTCTCATGGCTCTGCCCGGTTGGTTTCCCTCTCTTGAGTGTCCCTAAGTGGCTCTTAATTAAGCCCTTTCTACTTAACTCTAGGCCACTAAATAGACTCAGAGAGAAGCCAAATTAAAGTTATCAATAGAATCCTCTCAGTAGGAGCAACGTCAGTGTAGCCCTACAGCGAATCTACAAAGACACTGCAACCATGCTCAACACACAGGCTAACGTTGACTTGTGAGGCCAGAGTCACATAACTTACAATTACTTGATGTTTTCATGAGAATTTGAAGCTAAATCGTCTTCATCTGAAATTGATTTGGCCCATTTAACTCACTGACTTTCCACCAGGATTTTAATATTTCGTGACTCAAAAGCCCATCGTTGGCATGGGGATTAAATTATATCCCCCTTCCCAGCACCAATTTTGTTTCTTTCCATTTAGAAAACACCTTGCTTTCTCACATTGTCCCACCTCCCAGCTGGTCTAAAACAATCTTTTATCAAAAGAGTACTATATCTTCTTAAATACATGTCATATTGTCCTGTGATTCCTGTAAAGGGTAATTAAATCAGAATAAAAAGTGATGAAAAAAAAGCACCATGTTCTATGTCATAGGTTATATTCCAAGTGGCAAATTCATGAGCAATTGTGGCAAATAAAATAGAAGATGATGTGGTCGTGACAACCTACTAAAAAACGGTGTAGAGATTCTGCGTCACTGCATCCTGAACAGGAGCTGATAAAGACTCCTCTCTGCTCCTCACTCACCTCACTGCTCCTCCTCAGCTCATTTTCTGTGGTCTGACTAGCCCGTAAGGCCTGTTCGGTTTGGCCCAAATGTTGCTTCAACTCTTCCAATTCTCTTTCCAGCTGGTGCTTTCCTGATGTGACCTACAGAGAGAAAAACAAGGCCAAGTTTAGTTTTCTGTTGTTTACTTTGTAAATCATCACGTCTCCTTCTATAATACAAAAGTCACTAAAGAAAAGACTGAGGCCCTCTAGGGGGCTTGAGACTCTTGCTCTGACAGAGTCCAGGCGCGATCGCAGGCTTCTCAGCAGAGTGACATGATGTGATTGGCCCCGTTAAGATCCATCTGACCGCTGGTTGTAAAGAGACTGAGGAAGAAGTGCAAAGCAGGGAGACAAGTAGGAGGCAAGAACAGTAACCCAGGCAGGAGACAAACGGTCTGGGACCTGACACAGCCATAGAGGTGCTGAAAGTAGTCACATTTCATAGAAAATACAGACAAAGGTAAAGCCAGGTGTGTTCTCAGCAGTGAGGTATGTAGCACAAGAAGGGTTTCTGAGGGAGCTGATGACACTCTACCCTGATACAGATAATGGATATAAAAGAGCACGCCCCCAAATCATTTATCATTACACATTTATTCTATAGACATGGTGCTTTACAACAAGAGTTGAAATGTGCAAGATTTGTGAAGCAGAGAGACGTGTAGGTAGATACACTTTGCCTCCTGTCACAACCAAAGGAAAACAACAACAAATTTAACAGAAAAACCAACCAGAGCTGCCGGAAAATGGAAGTATATGGAAGTCTGACAACCAAAGAGTCAAAGAAGAAACATTCACTCAGACTGCTAGGAGGAGCAGAGACGGGCAGCTGAGGTGGAGAAGACACATGGCAAGGCTGCGCTGGAGGACCAGGTAAGCAAGATGGCAGCTGGGGAACCTGGCAGTGCCATATTCCTGTGTGGATAAACTGGGAGGAACATCTGGGGAGACAGATAGTATGTGCAACCCAGGGTTCCAGAGCAGGGAAACAAACCCTCAAAACCTCTGGTTATAAAAACCTTTGGGAATGATTTTAGTGCAGGAGACACTCCCAGCCACAGAGGAGAGTGCGCTGCAGAGACCCACAGGGTCTTACAATGTGCACAAGCCCATACACGCAGGAATCTGCACCAAAAGGGCCCAAGTGGCTTGTGGAAAGCAGGGGAAGGGACTGAAAGCCAGCCTACAGCCAAGCCAGCAGCATTGATCCCTTTGGAGCTCCACCTTAATTTACACAGCCACAATGGAGGGATTAGGTTGCCCCACCCTGGTGAATACCTAAGGCTGGGCCCCTCAGAACAAAGCAAGCATGCTGATACAAAAAAAAATTGGCCAGCATGAAAGAATAGATCAAAGGTCCAAAAACAGAAGGAAGGGATGAAGAGATAGCCAACCTATCAGACGCAGAGTTCCAAACACTGCTAACTGGGATGCTCACGGAAACAGTTGAGCGTGGTGGCCAAGAGAGGAAGAAGTGAAGGCCATGCAAAGTGAAATAAAGGAGAAGGTATACAGACCAACGGAGACAGGAAGGACATTGGGACTCAAATGAAAGATTCTGAGTTAAAGGAAGAAGTAAAAATTCAACCAGAATAGAATGAAGAAGCGAGAATTCAAAAAAAAATGAGAGAGGCTTAGGAACCTCTGGAACAACTTGGCACATTCCAACATCGGAATCATAGAGGTACCAGAAGTAGAAAAGGAAGGGCAAGAAATTGAGACTTTACTTGAAAAACTAAAGAAGGGGGACTTCCCTATGCTGACAAAGGAAATCGACTTCCAGGAAGTCCAGGAAACACTGAGAGTCCCAAAGAAGGGGAACCCAAGGAAGCACATACCAAAGCAAATCATAATTCTATTACTCAAGATGAAAGAGAAGGAGAGAATCTTCGAAGCAGCAAGTGAAAAGGAGACAGTAACCTACAAAGGAGTTCCCATAAGACCATGAGCTGAGTTCTCAAAAGAAACCTTGCAGGCAAGAGGGAGCTGCAAAGTATTCAAAGTCAGGAAAGGCAAGGACCTACGTGCAAGATTACTTTCTCCAGCAAAGCTAGGACTGAGAAGGCAAGCATAGATAAAGTGCTTCCCACATAAGGTCCAGTTCAGGGAGTTCATCACCACCAAGCCCTGATGGTATGAAATGTTAAAGGGACTTATCTAAGAACAAGAAGGTGATCAAATCATGAACAGTAAAATGACGGTGAAGTCACAAGTATCAACAAGTGAACCTAACAAGAAAAACAAAACAAACTAGGCAAACAACTAGAACAGGAACACAATCACAGAAATGGAGATCACATGGAGGGTTATCATGAGGAGGGGGAAGGAGGAGAATGGGGGAAAAGTTTCAGGGAATAAGAAGCATAAATGGTAGGGACAAAATAAGCAGGGGGAGGTTAAGAATAGTACAGGAAATGGAGAAGCCAAAGAACTTATATGTATGACCCGGGGATATGAACAAAGGGGAAGGGGAATGCCAGAGGGAATGGGGGTGCTGCATGAAGGTGAAAAAGGGGGAGAAAAAATGGGACAACTGTAATTGCATTATCAATCAAAATATTTTTAAAAAGAATTTGAATGTGCTATATGTAATGTATACACTTATACCCATAAACACATGGGCACACATGTAAATACATGAAGGTAGACTCGGCAGAGTTGTAATGAAAGTCTTTGAGGTATGAGGGGAAAAGGAGAGTTGAGGTTGAAGGGAGCACTTGGCCTGAGCCATGGGAAGAGCACAGTTGACATTTCCTGGGATGACAAAGACAAAGGGAAGACCAGGTCTGAATAGACACCTGGAGTTCCAGTACGAACATGGGAAGTGTGAGATGCCTGTTAGAAATGCCGTGTGGAAATGTCAGACACACACTGGTGAGTCCCAAGTTCAGGACCAATGACCTGGCCGGAGATATGAGCACGGGAGCCATCACCACAGAGAGAAAACCTAAAGTCACACAGCTGGATGACATCAGTTTTGAAGTGAGTGCTAAACAATAAGGTGACATAATTTTCAGTGCTTTGACACTTGCAGGGCACACATGACTTGGGAGAGATCCCACCCAGTGACGTCCCACCCAGTGATCTGACCAAGAACCAGAATGTCACAGAGCTCCACAGACCCTGACATGTGAGAACCTCACTCCTCACTCTCTGACTCCATCACTGTCCTCTTCTCCAAGAAGGAGAAGCCAGACCCAGACAGGTTCCGTCTGTTCTCCTGCTTGAAAGTAAGGAGTGTGAGGCTGGAGCATTACTCCCTCCAAAGCATCCCAGGTCTGCTGCGGGACAGAACTAACGTGTCCAAGGACAAGGAGAGGGGATGAAGTGAGGAGCACCTACTTTATCCAGCTCTGCCTGCAGGATGTTGCGAGCATTCTTGGTCTGCTGTAGCTCCTGAGTGAGTCTGCCTTTCGCCTGCGAGCTCTCTCTGTACAAGATTTGGAAAGCGCGCTGTTGACTGGAGAGCTCCTGAAATGCAAAATACATTCTCTTAGCACTCAGGATGGTCCACATGCAGGTTCCAGGGTGACACGGTCGCCCCATAGGATATGCAGGGACAGAGCAAGAGACAACAGGGAACCTAGCTGACCATCCAAAGGGTGAAAAACATCATCAGCCTGAGTACAGGTCCCGGTCATCCAATCCTGGTCTCCAAGGGCCCGGAAAGGAGTCCACCTGTTGACCACACCACCATTCTGAAATCAGTCACTTCTGTTTGAAGTATCCAGGGGCAAAAGAGAGTACAGCTGAGCTGCAACTGTCACAGTTTAGCTGAGAAATCAAACGCACTCAAAACTGGACTGTAAAAACAAATTCCATACACCACTTCAGACTGACAATGATGCAAAGTATGTGTCTCCAATGAACTTGGATAATCGCATAAGGACACCAGAGTAACATTTGCAGTCACTTTTCCTTTGATGTGTAAGTGTGCTTGTGAGTTTTGGGTTGTTACTGAGTTTTGGTTTTTTAGTTTTGTATCACCCTAGCTCTACACCTGGTACTAGCTGCTTGGCACTCATCATATTTTGGGCTGGGGACAGTGCTTTTCTGTAAAGGACTGTCCTGTATTATAGGATGTTCACCAGCATCCTGGCCCCTAACCAGTAAATGCTGGTAGCCCCCCCAGCCCCTGTCCCAGTTGTGATAATAAAAAAATGTCCCCAGATATTGCTAAATCTCCCCTGGGAAGAAAAACTTCACCCCTTTCGCTCTGGCCAGAGGGACTCAGTTGGTTGGAACATCGTCCTGTGAAGCAAAGGTTCACAGGTGCAATTTCTGGGTGGGACATGAGGCTGGGTGATCAGTTTGGTGTCCAATCAGGGCAAATGCAAGAAGCATCCGATCTGTGCTTCTCTGTCACATCAATGTTTCTCTCCTCTCTCTCCCTCTCTCTCCCTCAACCGCCCTCTCAATAAATCCATGAGCATGCCCTCACATTAAGTTCAAACAAAGTCACCCCTGGTTGAAAACCACCATTCTAGACTTAAAACCCATGGTCTTAAGCCCCCATTTCACCCGGGAAGTCGCAGAATGCATGGTATCTCATTTGTTCCAGAAATAATAGCTGCCATGTTTCAATACTTGTTTTCCCAGGGGATCAGTCTGTAAGTGATGTAAGTCTCTAACTGCTAGGCTATACACCTGAAACTAATAGAATACTAAATGTCAGCCAGAATGAAAGCAGAACATTAATTAAATTCAAACGGATAGCAGTGCACAGTTGGTGATAGTTCCTCCAGGAGGCAGAATGACTTCCTTCTGGGTAAGTCTCTGCATGTTGCCCACTGTGTGGAAGTCGTTCTGTGAGAAACAGCATAGAGGAATGGACAGTTCAGTGCCTATGTGAGGCTGTGTCGGCCCCAGACGAGCTCCAGTCTGCACTCACTCTCACTGGAAGTCCACAGACCCTCACCCACCAGACACACTGTCAGGCCAACTCACCTGGCGCCAGCAGCTGTCCCTCCCGAGGACCATCCTCAGCCATAACCCGTCTGCCATTGTCTTTCCCCACTTGCTTCATCGACTATGGTTCTAATGTATTTGCCAACCCTCAGGCTTTCAAAGCAAACAGAGAATGTCATGCAATTTCCTTCACAACCAAAATGGTTCAAAGGAAGAAATGGGACCTCTTTCCACTGTGAACAACAATCTCAAACAAATCAGAAAACATGGATGAACAGGAACCTTCTGACTCTAGTTCCTTCTGCAATGCAAACCTGAAAGACTCAGAGTGTGAAGGGAAACACAGGGACCTTGTGCTCACACAGCATTTCCCGTGCAGAACTCACCAAGTGATGACCCGCGGCGGCTCCTCCTCTCCCGTGAGGACACTGGGACACCGCAGCCAAACTCCGCATGGACCTCTGCACCTTACCTCTTGAAACTGTTTTCCTTTTTCCTTGAGTTTCCGTTCCAGAGAACATCTGGAACTTTCTGCGTTCTGTCGATACCAGCTCAAAGCTTCAGTCAGTTTGTTCAGTTTGTGTTCCAATGCAGCGTACTAACAGCAAATAAAAAGGCACAGTACAAAACAAAGTGTCAAGGAAAGAAGTCCTATCTTTGACATTGGAAAAACCAGTCCCAAGTTCTGGCTCAATTTACCATTGTGTTCTGACATTTTCTTTCATAAAAAAACTGGCTTTAAAATATTAGCCATATAGGGAAACCACGGTAATTATTTTAGTACACAGAACATTCATGTTTGGGAAATGGGAGCAAGAATGTAAAGGCTTAGACCATTGAAATACTTCCTAATGTGCACCATAAAAAAGGAACTCGGTGTGTCTGAAGACAGGTTCCTCGAAATTTTGCCGCCTGGGTCACATTAAAATGCAGTGATGGTCGTGGCCGTTACAGGCCGTCAAATAATCAGAGGGGTAGTACCCCGTTACTCTCAAGGGGCAGTCTGGGTCGAGGATAATACATTCTGTGACAAACTGTAATTAGTGAAAGGCTTCTTTCCACCGTGCCCCCACTTTCCTATTTTAAATTTCTGGAGGTGCACAGTCCTCCAGAGAATACCACACAGGGTTTTTAACCACGCTGCCATGAGCGGCACCAAAAACCTTCTTTTGCCTTTTCACAGAGCCAAGCTTCCTTAAAATCGTCCTTTAAGCATGAACTACATCAAAACTGTGGATGCTCTTCTCAAACTAATTGGAGTCAAACGTACTGAAATCTTCACGGGCTGAAACCCACTCCTCTCTCTTCCCCGTGGTGCCCACATCCTGAAACTGCACCCACAAAACAACCCTGAAAACCCAGGGAGGAGTCAGAGTGGGTCCTGTGGGTGGGAGAGAACTGCCTGGCCCAGAAGGAAAAGCGCCCCAATTGGGCAAATGCCTCTACTGATGTATTGTCCTGAGACTCCTCATAGTCTCAGTGAGAACTATTACAAATATTAGGAATTTCACAGAAAACTCATTGGAAAAGAAAACACTATGGAATACCTTGCGAGAATGCCAGTCAAACACCAATCATTAATTAAGCAAAGATTCAAAGAGCAAAGCTGGTCATCAGTGACTACCTGGTTTTACTAATATCAGAAATTTAAAAATGTCAATTTCAAACCAGAAAATATTGACCCAGTGGTTCAAATTAACGTCCACTGCCTTGGACTTTTAGACACCTTTGTCATTATTTTTCATTTTCTTCAACTTTTCAGTAGGAAAAATTTAATACTTTTCAAAGGAAAAATATTACAAGAAATTGTTTATAATAAGTATGAATTCAGTAAACATTGATTGTATGCCTGCTAGATGTCCAACAATGTGCTAGGTACTGGGGATACAGCAGTAAACAATTCACATGGAAATAACTGCCCCCCTGGACCAGAATTTGGGATGTCAGCAAAACTCAGGGGAAAAACCCAACATGCTGTATTAGATGAAGGAGCCCCTGGCCCGCTCTGCTGGCCCCTCTTCCAACTGCAACTCATTCCATGAAAGGATCGCTGAATCAACAATTTTTTCTTCCTAGCAACAGAGGGTTAAACATGACCTTTCAGGAGGTTTTATTTTCACTTGATTTACAATTTTAAAAATGACATCCTGATATTGATGATGCACAGTCACGACAGAGGAGGTCACCACGAGGAGTCATGATGTGCCATAACATTCCGAAAGAGTGTCCAGGGCTCAAGTCCCTGAACACGGGCAGCACAGGACCCTGGCACTCAGCATCTGGGCCTGAGGTTGTCACCTGTACACTGCGGGTGCTGAACCCCAGGCTGGCTGCAAGCCCTATGACTTTGTTTCTATGTGAGTCGAACAGCTTTGTGTCCCGCGTGGCTCGTAAATGCTTGGAAAGAAGCGTATGGACACAGCAGATGTCCACTGAGGAACACGGCATTGGCTTCGGTTCAGTGAGCTCCATTTCCCTTAACAGGTGATTCTGGGGGTAGCTCAGGGAAGAGCGTGAACGGTGCATAACTTGACTTCGGCAGCATATTTGGCAAGGCCATACTGTCCTTGCAGGCAAGACAGGGACAGGTATACTCAATGTTCGGTTAGATGGATTGTAGCTCAGGGACAAATGAAATCCATAAAGCGCTGAATGACCAAGTTGAAGACCCTGCAGGGACGGCGAAGGGAAAGAGAGCAGAGCTGTGTTCTCAGCACTCAGCACTGTCCTACTCGAATATTAGGATTCCTGACGCAGCAGGAAGAGACTTCGGCAGGTATGTGAGCTAGAACAGGACCGAGAGTGTTCCTGTCACATCCAACCAACAACACAGCATGTGAGAGGGTAAGTATGGTTCTTAGCCTGAGGAAGGACTGAGCTGGTGGGAAAGCAACTGAAAATGAGCTGAATAGACAAAGAACTCAGTGTAACAATAACTACTAACATCAATATAAGTTCTCCGGTTCCAAGCATTGTGTTTGGCCTTCATGGAAATTACTGCAATGTCTACAGCAATCCTATGACACAGGCTGTATCAACAGCATTTTATTCATTAGGCAACTGAGGCTCAGAAGTGAATCAGTCCCAAAACAATACAACTGGGATGTGGCCGAGCCAGAACTCAAATCCAAGTCTATCTAACTAGAAAAACCAACTCACACTGTACACGACAGTACATATACTGATCAAGGCTGGCCAGGGTCCCTTTGAGACTCCACTGCGCCCTCCTCCATCTCATCCGACCTTCTTAAGAATCTCTCTGTGCAAAGCACTGCACTAGGAGAATGTCTCAAAGTGAACCCAGACTACCACATTCAGAAAGACAAATAGATGTACATTTCCCCATTCCTCCCATCAAGAACAACTAGAAATTCTGGCCATTGTATCAAAACAGGCATCAGAAAGCTCTAAACGGAGAAGAGGCGGATTGACTGCACATACGGGGATTTGACACTTTAGGTGAAATGAATGAGTTCCCTCTAGGAACAGAAACTATCCCAACTCATTCAATAGGAAATAAGTCACTTTAAAAGCAATGTCAACAAAAGAAACAAGCAAACAAAATATAACCAGAGACATTGAAATTAAGAACATTGTAACAATAGCCACAGGGGAGTGGGGAGGGAATAGTGGGGAGAAGGGTCTATAGGAGCTACTACAAAGGACACAAGGACAAAATCAAGGGGGAGGGTAGAGGTGGGGCAGGGACGTGGGACTGGCTGGGTTGGGGTGGAGGGAAGGGCAGAAAATGCAGACAATTGTAACTGAATAAAAATAAATAAATAAATTAAAAAAACTAAAAAATAGCAATGTCATTATTTTAAAGTTGAATTTGTAATTTTAAAACTCACAAAAGAGACATCTCGAGGCCTCTACAAAATTTATAAAGAAAGAACACAAATTCTACACAATCTCTTCAGAGGGGGAAGAGGAAGAAATGCTTCCCAGTTCGTTTTATGGAGTTAATGTTATTGTAATGATCTCTGATACAAATACCAAAGACAAAAGAAAAAAAAGAAGGAGAAAAAGAAAATAGCTGACCATTATCCCTCATCCATATAGACACAAAAATCCTGAACAAATTCTTAGCCAATAAAATTCACAACTATATCTAAAGAATTGTACACCATGGCAAGCAGGGCTTATTCCAAGGATGCAAAGCTCATGCAAATATTTAAAAAGCAGTAGTGACAAGGCATTATTTCATAAAACTAAGTATGAATCTTCAATTACCTTAAAATTTAAAAGATGATTTCTTTTACAAGACAGAGAAAATATGCCCATAAGAAATAAATTGGACATAGAGGTAGGTGTAGATACCATATCAGTTTTTCACTTCTGTCTTAGACAATCCTAGAGTTTGTTAGAAGTCAATTCCTGAAGCCTAACAGGATTAGATTTGCAAGGTTCTCTGTGATTCTGACAATGAGCCAAGTGTGGGAACCCCGGGGCTGGATCACAAACAAGGGGCTGCCTGCAGCAAAGATCCCACTGCATCAAGAGCAGAGGGAAGGACTCACAGGCAGAGAAGCAGGGCAAGGGCGTTGCAGGAGGAGAGTGTGCCGAGCAGAAGGGGCCGGGGCTCAGAGAGAGATTAGGTCCAGGAGACGTCAAATAAGTACGGGTGGTCCGAGAAGATAATTCATTTTCCCCTACCCTTGTCCTCAATGCACCATGCTGTCTGTGACCTCCACATCAATGTCCTACCCTCAGTAGGATGAAGTTCCACAAGGGCAACGACTGCTGTCTGACCCCTCACTGCCCCATCCCTAGGTCTAGAAGAGGGCCTGACACAGTCGGCAGTCTACTCATGTTTGTCAAATGAGTCCATGAACAAATGAATAGGAAAAACAGAAGAGTAGAGAGATAGTTCAGGGCTGAAGCAGCAACCATCCCCCCCAAACCCTCCTAAATTAAACTCTCAATAATAGGCCTACATTGGAGCTCTATGATTACATGGATACTGCATCTCAAGAGATGATCAATTGCATTCTATCATAATTCCTAAACGTCTATTAAAGCTCCATGACTTGAAGTCTCTTCTATGGGCCAGAAAATGTGCCGGGTGCTGCATATCCGTGACCTTTAATCTCACCCTCTGACATGTCACAGGTGAAGGATCCGCTCAAGTCCCTTGGCTGGGAAACGTGCAGTCTAGGACTGACCTCTGATCTGCCCAACTCTAAAAGAACTTACTGCTTCTATGGCACCAGTACTGCCTGGAACACATGGGTAAGGTTCAGTACATCATTTACCTCCTAAATGTCAGCGTCAAGTATGCTTTCCCAGAAACTGCATGGACAAAAGTGGAGATTTTTCTAAAACTCATGAAAAGTCAAGTACCTTGGTTGATTCCTGGTCATGCTGTGCTGCCAGTTCGGCCCTACTTTTATGCCAAACTTTCTCCTTTTCATTTGGTTCCATTTTGGGTTTCTCCTGTTGGAGCTGGAGTTCTGGCCACTGATTCATTTGGACTCTCATTTCTTTTTCGTGTCCTGGCAGTCGTAACTCCAACTCAGCAGCCTGGCTCCTTAGCTCTTAAATCACAAAGGAAACCCACACTCTGGTTAACATGTGCTTTTCCCATCCAATTGACAAATACATTATGAATGTGTTATTTATGTTACTCTGCTCTGAAATCTTTGTTCAGACAAACAGAAGTTAATACACATTAAACACAGAAGCTGCTCTCATTGGATTTAATTTCAATGTTTAGTTTCCACTGCTTTTTTTACTCAAACGTCCTGTAGAAAGCAGGAGAAACAAATTTTCTTGACATCACAGAAAAACTTGGGGAAGAAAATGCTTTTCTACAATTGTGAATATTATCGAATCAAGGCTGGAAAGAGTGCATCTCATATAACACCATAGTTTCAATAGCCACTTGATCTCACACTGGCAGACTGATACTTGCTTTCTGGGGACATCAAAGAAATAAGTGATGAGCAGGGAAAACTTCACCCTCCCACATCCTCCAGGAGCTTTATCTCCAGTAAAGATGCAGACAGTGTGAACCTCCTCTACTGCCAATGTTCACAACAGTTTTTCTCAATGTTGCCCCCCCCCACACACATAATATTGGTACCAATGGCACTGGCAGTGTGACAGTTCTCACCAGTGCACACCAATGGTCATTTTGGATGTATCATCGCACTGGAAATGATCCTAGTCTGCAGACTGGATGGCAAACCAACACCTGGTACCCTTGGCGGTCAGCTGCAGCCTGGGACACTGGTCAAGGTCACAACTTTGCTCCCATATGGACAAGCAGGCTGCACAGAGCACAGCTGTTCTGCACACACATGCCACACCTCTGGCCAAAAGTGGCCAGGACACAGGCTTCTTTCATGGGACACACAAGGAGCCAGAGGAGAAGCATGAGGAGTGTCAAGTGTAACCAACCTACTCACCCTGCATCTGGGAGGACACATCAAAGGCATTCATCCTACTTTTGAAAGCTTCAAGGTCCCAGCTAATCAGTACAAGTAAAGGTACCCTCCAAAATGATGATATCTCTCCTCATTCTCAAAAAGACAGTGTAGCCACAGCACCAGCCTAGGATGCTGAGCGCAGATGTGGCTAACAAAACCCTTAAGCACTTTCCAGGACTCGCAATGCCTGGAATGGCTCCTCAAATTATCTCAGGAAAATGTAAACCCAATTTAGCTCAAAACGTTACCTTGACTCTGGGCTTTTTGTTGATCCAAGAGTTGAGAACTGCTGGAATCATCACAGAAGCTGCAATCAGTACCTCTTTGCACTACTTGCCAAGTTGATCTACTACTCGGAGTCACTTCCAGTTTCTGGGAAAAGTGCGATGCAGAGAAATCTCTCCTAAAGTGAGTCAGTAGAGCATCAGAAGGAAGAGGACTTGGGGTCTTTTCTTGTTCCTGAGGGAACACAGAGCAGGAGGCCTGGTGTCTGGCGATGTCCAGGTGTTTCGTGGTATTTTGTGGAATAACCTGGCTGGCGTTCTGGAAAGACAGAAACTCTTTAGCACCCTTTGGAAATCACACTATTCAAGACTCTCTTCAAGCAGAACCTAAAGCCATGTCACCGGGTGAGCTCTCCCACCGGCTATCAGGAAAGAACTTTCAAGTCAAGGGACCTGTTAAGTCCCAAGGCCCAGGGAGATTTTGTTATGGTCAGACGTCAGCACTGAAGGGTTAAGCCGGTACTGCTGAGGCCTAATCTGTTCCATGTGGGCTCAGGTTTTGTATTTATTCTACATCCCTCAAGTACTCCATTAAACATGCGAGTGCCAATTGGAATCATGAAATTTGCTTTTCCTTTGCCTGCCCTTTGTCACCACCAAACCCACAGCCTCAGTAGCTTTGGTTGGTGTGGCTCAGTGGCTTGACTTCCGGCCTGGCAATCAAAAGGTCACTGGTCCAATTCCCAGTCAGGGCACATGCCTGGGGTGCAGGCATGTGAGAGGAAACCTATCACCCTATGTCTCACACAAGCAGGTTTCTCTCCCACTCTTCTTGCCCCCCATCCTCTCTCTAAAGGTAAGTGAATGAAATCTTTAAAAAAATTTTGATATTAACTTATAGAAGTCTTTCAAGAATCTTACTTTCCACGATACCACGCCTCCCCCTCCAATATCCTATAAGGTATGTTATATAATATAAAGACATTTGTGGATTTTCTAATGCCTTGAGTTCCGTCTTTTTTTTCCACCTGCATTCTGACAAGACATAGCTGGAGATGCTACATTTCATTCTGTACCTGAGTGCTTTTCCTGCCACAGCAAGAGGTTTAATATGTATGGCCTCACACTGCTCTGCTAAATAACTCTGGGAACCAAGTCAGGGGTGAATTGGAACAAATGACTCAACTGGATAACAAAGCACAAGGTATTTCTAGGTCAAAGTAGAAAATTATTGTTTAGTTTTATTCATCTTGATAAGCAATGCCTTTGTCATCCATGGAAATCCTGGTGACTCAAAAGCGAGGGTTCAAGGCACAAAAAGAATTAAAATTGTTCAATCTCTAATACAGACTTTTAAACTTCAATATGTAAGGTATCTATTTTTAAATTCTGTCTTCAACTGTTTGTGAAATTGTACCATCTTATCAAGTTCTTGTTTAGTAGAAATACACCATTAAAACCCAAATGGATTTTTTAAAAATGATAATATCATGGGAGCAAAAATGTAAAGGAAAATTCTATAGATCCCAGGAATTTCAGAGTCAGTCCCTGAACAAGAAGGATGGGTTTCTAAAACATGCGTTTTGTTTATTTTGTTGACATTAAGCAAATATCTTCATCCACCTCTCTCTGCTCATTTGCGCACATCCAAATGCAGTTTAAAACTCTCATCAGCAACTTGTTTAAAGGAGGTGGGGAGATGATTGAAAACATTCTCCCCTGAAATCAGCGTTTCATCAGTAAGGATCCTCAAAACCCAAGTCCCTGGCAGCAATCACCACACTCCATCAGAAAAACTGCATAAGGAGCCATTTCCTCCAGGTGACAGAGCCAGTATCAAGAATGGGTCTGGTCCAACCTTCTCCAAACAGGTTAATTATCATTAGATCTTTTTTTTTTTTTTTTTTTTTTTTTTTTTTTTTTTTTTTTTTTTTTAAATATATTTATTGATTATGCTATTACAGTTGTCCCATTTCCCCCCCCACTCCACTCCATCCTGCCCACCCCCCTCCCTCCCACATTCCCCCCCTATAGTTCATGTCCATAGGTCATACTTATAAGTTCTTTGGCTTCTACATTTCCTACACTATTTTTACCCTCCCCCTGTCTATTTTCCACCTATCATCTATGCTACTTATTCTCTGTACCTTTCCCCCCCTCCCCCTCCCACTCCCTTAATGACAACCCTCATGTTCTAGTTGTTTGCCTAGTTTGCTCTCATTTTTGTTTTATGTATGGCCATTAATAACTGTGAGTTTGCTGTCATTTTTACTGTTCCTATTTTTGATCTTCTTTTTCTTAGGTAACTCCCTTTAACATTTCATATAATAAGGGCTTGGTGATGATGAACTTCTTTAACTTGACCTTATCTGAGAAGCACTTTATCTTCCCTTCCATTCTAAGTGATAGCTTTGCTGGATACAGTAATCTTGGATGTAGGTCCTTGCGTTTAATCTTGGGTAATGTAATTATGATGTGCCTTGGCGTGTTCCTCCTTGGGTCCAGCTTCTTTGGGACTCTCTGAGCTTCCTGGACTTCCCAGAAGTCTATTTCCTTTGCCAGATTAGGGAAGTTCTCCTTCATTATTTGTTCAAATAAGTTTTCAATTTTTTGTTCTTCCTCTTCTCCTTTTGGCACCCCTATAATTCGGATGTTGGAACATTTCAAGGCGTCCGGGAGGTTCTTAAGCCTCTCCTCATTTTTCCAAGTTCTTGTTTCTTCATTCTTTTCTGGTTGGATGTTCGTTTCTTCCTTCTGGTCCACACCATTGAATTGAGTCCCAGTTTCCTTCTCATCACTATTGGTTCCCTGTACATTTTCCTTTGTTTCTCTTAGCATAGGCTTCATTTTTTCATCTGTTTTTCGAATAGATTCAACCAAGTCTGTGAGCATATTGATAACCAGTGCTTTGAACTGTGCATCCGATAGGTTGGCTATCTCTTCGTCGCTTAGTTGTATTTTTTCTGGAGCTTTGAAGTGTTCTGTCATTTGGGCCATTTTTTTGTTGTTGTTTGTCTTGGCGCGTCTGTTACTTTAAGGGGCGGAGCCTTAGGTGTTCACCGGGGCGGGGTAATGCTGGTCGCAGCGCTGTGACGCTGTACGTGGGGGAGGGGCCGAGTGGGAGCAATGGCGGCCGCCTCACTCTCCTCCGGATTTCAATCTTTCACTCCGCTACCCACAATCAAACTGGGCCACTCTGGTGCTGGTTCCCGAGTGAGTGGGCCTGTGCACACTCTAGGCCCCTGTGGGTCTCTCCAACAACCTCTCCTGTGAGGCTGGGAGTCTCTCCTGCTGCTGCCCCAACTCCCACGGGCGTTTTCAATCAGAGGTTTGAGGCTTTATTTCCCTGAGCTGGAGCCCTGGGTTACGCGGTCTGCTTCTCTCCCTGCCGTTCGTCCGGTTTATCTGTGGGCGAATGTGGTGCCGTGGGGTGCTACCCGCTGCTCTGCCTGCCCCGCTCTCCGCCACTCTGAGTCCGGCCCTCTGGGTTTATCTGTGCAAATGTCGGGCCGCAGGGTCTGCTAGTGCTCAGACTGCCTGCGCCATTTGTCCCACACTCAGCCAGTCTCAGTCCCGCCACAGCCACGCGAGTCCTCTCCACCCCGGTGCCCGTCTCCGCCCCTCCTACCAGTCTGGATGAATGTTTATTTTCTATTTTCTTGGTGTTGGTCCCCCTTGCTGTTCGATTTTCTGTCAGTTCTGGTTGTGCGAGGAGGCGCAGTGTGTCTACCTACGCCGCCATCTTGGTTCTCATCATTAGATCTTAATAGGGAAATAAAGATAGAGCTAGAGATTCCAAGGAATTCAGGGAACATTGAATATTTAAGGATAAAGGAATCTCCCCACTCAATTTTATTCACTCATTGCCTCTTTCTTAAATTAAGAAATATCATAACCAGCCCTGGCCGGGCGGCTCAGTTGATTAGAGCGTTGTCCCATTCACCAAAAGGTTACAGGTACAATTCCCGGTCAGGGCACATACCTGGGCTGGGGTTTTATCCTGCTCAGGGTGTATATTGGAGAGCAACGGATGGAGAGAATGAGGGAGGACAGGAAGCAGGGAAAGAATGAGAGGGGGAAGGGAGGAAGGAGGGAAGGAAGGAAGGAAGGCAGGAAGGGAGGAAGGAAACATGATAACCAAGGGACAAGGAACTTTATTTTTTCAGTGTGAGAAAGATGCACCAGCTCCAAGTCAAGCAGATTTTCCTCTACCGCTGTTGGAGCCCGTACGAAAGCACTTTCTCAAGCGCACACGGCTGTAAGGCCCATAATTCACCTACTTTTGCCTGCAAGGCTTTCACCTCTGCCTCTGATCTTTTCCGTTCTTCCACTTCTTCATTGTACTTTTCTTTCAGATCTTCATATTGGGAACCTAAACACAGACAAGGAGATATAGATTTACTTTGATCATTGACTTTGTGAACTCACAGGTCAATCATTACAATAGGTAGTTCAGAAATGAGTATCTTAGTACAGCAGAAAGAACAGTTCAGTTAAGTCAACAGACATGGGTCAAATTCTTCAAACATGAAAATCCATGGAAACACAGGTGTTTTGAATGTTCAGACATTGAGTTATTTTGGAAATACACCACAGAAGGATAAAGTGAAATGTGTACTGGTCAATAAGTCTGCTTATTGGAAAGTGATTCTGCAGGAATTCAGAAAAGGCTGGCAAGAGGAAAGACGCTGAGGTCATTAAGGTCCCTGAAAATGGTTTTCTTGTATTGCTACAAGAAAGTCTCATGTTTTCCGAAGATATGAGATAAATTTTCAAGGGTTCTCTATAACTGGTCCTACCAACTTGGTGGAATTTCTAAATATTAGTAAAGAAAAATGCAGTGACAACTATAGTCTTACTCAGCTGATGGCTCAATAGAGCTCAACTGATGTACATTGTACATGTCACAGCAAGTACTTGCATTTTTTGAGTGCCCCGATTAAAAATTGAATTCAAAGGTGAATTAACTCATTTCCTTGGCAGAACTGAAATCTCACTAGAAGAACTATGTATATGAAGGGGAAAACTTCTTACCGCCATAATACTGACTCGGTGTTATTGGAGCTGTAAACATTTTTTGTGGTGTGTCACATGCATTCCCAGAGACATCTGCAGGCCCTGCAGCTTCCTGGCTTCTTTCACGTTCAGAATTATAGCTGTTAGAAAAGGACACGAGAGGATGCCAAATCAAAGCAAAAGCGAAAGGAGAGCAGCACCATACTCTTCCCAGAGAGGCATAAGCTTACAAAACTCACCACGTCAGAATTCTTACCCTTCATGTACCCAATACGCACGTGACAGACATGAACTCAGTGACCCGTCTCTAAAGGGATGTAGACTAGTTAGGAAAACAGAAATAAACCACTAATCACAACATCCTGAGGGCTACAACAAACATCTATAATAACCACACAGAGGACAAGAAAGAGTTGGGGGGTTGGGAATACATTCAAACTAAATTTTATATTCTAAGCCAAGGAGAGACACAAGAATATAAAAGAACCATGAAGTTCAGAAACAAAGGAAAAGTCTACAATCCCTGAACATGGGCTAAAAAACGTCACAAAACTGGATGGCAATACTGATGTTATGAAGTCATAACAAAGCACGGACGTGATCTATGTACCACTTAATTTATGACATTTTATTTATATTTATTTATTTATTGTGTGTGTGTTTGCAGGGAAGAGTTTTAAAACACATTTAAAAATCAGGTTAACATAATGCATAGATATATGGCTGAAAACAGTTACAAAGAAATGGGGGAAGTAAGCTCTATATTGTATGTATGTACAGAACATCCCTCCCATTTAAGTTCTGAACAACTTTCAGAATCAAACAACCTAGGAGAAGATTCAATTCTTGCAAGTCTCTAATGTGTGTTTTTAGCTTAGGACAGAAACATAAAGTACACCCTATCAGAATGGCTAATGAGCACCATTCTCTTTGGCAGGGACTCAGTCCTCACAGGACAGAGAGAAGAAAGCGCCTGAGGGCCCAGCTACCAGTCTGGATGAATGTTTCTACTTTAACTCCTTGGTCATCAGACTTGCATACAATTTGACTTTCTGGCAGTTCTGGTCCTTTTGCTTTCAAATTTGTTTTTGTCCTTTTGGTGGTGTGAGGAGGCAAAGTATATCTCGCTATTCCTCCATCTTGGCCACAAGTCTTCCAGATGACTTTTGAAGGGCCTTGAAAAATTGGTGTTTCATTTCCATCTCCAAATTCAACTTTTACCCCACACTCTTTCCCTAGTCTTTCATCAAAAATATAAAATTTCATTTACTTTAAATATTAAAGTATACACTGTGAGCATTTTTTTAAATAAACAATTGATTCTCCTTTCTCTTAGAGACAAACACACAAACCACTTCTACCATAAAAGCACTAAAATAAACTGTTTTTGACTAAGTTTAACTACATCAGGTTGCCAAAATTCAACAGTTTTTGATCAACCTTTCAAATGGGCCAAGCGAACTTGTTGGAGATGTTCCTGAAGCATAATCGGTGGCTATTGATGGAGAAAAGAAGCTCGTGCCCTGTACTGGAAGGTTATCAGGGAGAATTTCAAAACTATACTCGACAGATTTGTGGTCTTGTTTTTATACTCTTTAACAGTTCTTATACCAAAGAAAACGACACTGGTAATAGCTGTTACAGTCTGAAGTGTATCTAGCTTATAAACTTTTAGGAACATCTATATCCGCAGTAGAAAGTGAGAATGTTTCAAACTGAATGTGCTACAGAGGTATCCGAACCCCATGAGGATGGTGACAATGGGTAACAACCATAGTGTTAATGCTGACATTTAACAGTTGCTCTGTGCCATGTACAACCCTGGGCAGTGTAAATCTCCCAAAGCATTGCTACCAAATGGCACTTTGCAATGAAATATAGGAATGTATACAACAGTGTCCTGTCCTAAAAATGTTAAAAACACAAACGTTTCTGTCTAAGTTATGAATACCAGTATTTCTAAAACCAGCAGCCAAAACATGTTTTGCAAAGAAATGAATATTTCAGCATACTGAGGTGAGCATCCTACTTCCCTCACACCTGCTTTTCAAAATGAATGACTATCATTCATTCTTTCATTCAACAAATATTTGAGGGCCTACAATGGCCAGCTGCAGAGGATCCAGTGATAAACAAGACAAACGAGATCCCTGTTCTCATGGAATTTGGCAGGGAAGACAATTAACAAGAAAACAAAACACGTCACGAGATACAAGTCGATTCCTAATTTTCAATTTATAGATAGCCACCTTCCTACATGGATAGGAAACAAAAAAGAAAAAAGTCTCTGAGCCTAAGAAAGCATCAACTAAATGCAATGTGGAATCCTGGGTCAGACCCTGAGACAGAAAAAAAGATATTACTGGAAAAACTACTCAAATCCGAATCGAGTCTGTAGTTAACAGCACTGAATCGCTGTTTGTTTCTGTTTTGGTCATTGTACTTCAGTTGTATAAATGTTAACAGTTGTTTCTGTAAGTTGACAGTCATTTGAAGCATCCTTTTCCAAATTGATGGGAGTACATTTGCACACCCCACAATGGAACAATTTCCTAAAGTACTTTTTGCTTTTAGATTCTATCATTCCCCTTATTCGGACATAACTCCTCTTCTAGTACAAGATGACACTCTTCATAAACTCTTTAGGCCCCAGTAAATTTATTTTGATAATGCCTCTTTGGTTTTGTAAGTGGAAAAGAAGTAATAAGCACTTTTTAATTGCTTAAATAGGACACTGAAATTGGCAAATTGGCTAAGGAATGCTTACGCTGCCTGTCACATGGAAATCTCAGGAGGAACCTCTTCCTGACTTTGCTTCCCTCCCTCCCTTTCCAGCTCAGATGCCACCGCCCAGGATTTTAATGACTTTCTTCCCAAATCCTCTATCATCCCATGTCTTGTGTCCCATCACCCTGGCCAACAACCATCAATCCTGAACCAACCCTCCTGTTCACCTTCCAGCATTTATGTCCCAAGTGCCAAAGGAAACAAGTCGTACAGCTCTACAGACCAGCCCACTAGAAACGCCCTCCTGGTCTGCAGCCTCGACTGGAATGAGGACAGTGTGGGTATTTTTACTATTGTATCCCGATGCTGGCTCATGAAACTTAATCAACATAGACAGAATGAATGAATGAAGTGAGCAAACATTCAGCGAATTTCCACAGCACTGAGTTACGCAATGACAGGACTCGAGCATGTCAGAACCAATGTTCCTTAGATCATTATTTTTTCCACTGGAAAAAAATACTGCAATGTATAATAATTACATCATTCAAGGAAAAGATAAATGCGTCTCATGAATATACACCCACATATCCATTTAAACACCATTCACAAAATTACCTCTTAAGTTCCTCTTCCAATTTCTCTATTTGTTTTCTGGTTGAACTCAGTTGTCCTTCTTGGAAATTCACTTGTGACTCCTTGACTTGAAGGTCGTGAGAAGTGTCCTGCTTAGCCTTCTCCAGGTTTTCACATACTCCCTTCAAGCTTTGATTCTCCCTCTTAAGGGTTGTGGCCTCTGTTTTTTCGTTCTCAGCCTTGTGGGGGTTGTTCAAAAGGAAAGAGTTCTCTTACTTGTAGAAATTACCAGGTATTATTTGTAAAACTGAGCTTCACAGGGACAACCGATTTTCTGAGAGGAGGCTATAATGACCCACATAGCAATGCCTGCTCATTGCAGATACTTCTAGGACCTCACCTTACAGTCTCTAGAGAGAAAAGTTCTACAAAGTCATGTAGTGTTTGTCTTTGCTCAGGCTACCGGTACCCATCCTAGAACAAGAGGCTTCAGTATGCTTTTGAGAATTAAGATATAAATACAAATAAATAGAAGCCGTGCAAATGTCCCTTAGCAGCTCATTTTCAAGTTGGGCTGCTGGAGCCAGTAAGGGTAAGGAACTGGAAAATCCTCCCACTAGCAAAGACCTTTCACAAGCAGTGACTGTATCACTACTATGCTGGTTGATGAACAGGTGAGAAAGAAGCACTGTTGAAGTTTTCCTTTCCTGGTGCTGAAGAGATAAGGTCTGGGAATATCAAGTGAAAAGCCCACTCTCAAAAAGTGACAGCCACCAAGTGTTCTACATTGTCCCCCTTCAATACTAGCAGTTAAGCAGAAAGGAGGACAGAGGATGAAGAAAACCGGGTAGTTAAACTGCCTCAGAAAGACCCTGACTGGTGTGACTCAGTTGGTTGGGCATTATCCCGCAGAGCAAAATGTCCCAGGTTCGATTCCTGGTCAGGGTACATGCCCGGGTTGTGGCTGCAGTCGCCGGTGAGGGTACATACCAAAGACGACCAATCTATGTGTATTTCTCAAAGCAATGGTTCTCTCCCTGTCTTTCTTACTCACTTCCCCTCTCTGTACATCTCAATAAATAACATATTTAAAAAAATCCAAAAAGGAGACAGCTTGTTACCACATGAGGATAGTAAAACCATTTTTCCCTAAATTGAACAGGCGGCCAAGGGGAAATGATTCACGCAAAGAATGAGTGGACCTTTGGGATCCCCAGCGTTTGAGGGCTACCTTCTGGGTTTGCTTTTGCAGCACGGCCTCCAGAGTCTCCAGTTGAAATTGCCTTTGATGCTTTTCTTTCTTCAGCTTGTCCAGCTGTCCTTCGAGTTCTTGAATTTTCTGAAGAGCTCTGGTGGGCAGGCCTTCTTTCCAGTCTGCCATCGCCCAGCTCATTGGCTCTCTTTTATTTGTCATGCAAACAGTTGTGAGTAAACTGAAAAGAATAACCAGATGGTGAGTCTTCACTGCAGTGCAAGGACACGGAAAAGTCTCAGAGACTGATGAGTCGACAGAACCGTTTCTCACATCAAGTGTGAAAACTCCCTATTTCAAAAGTGAATGAAGCCTGCATAACATCTGCCTTCCATCCACTGAAACGTGACTACCAATAACACGGAGTGGGAAGTACGTCCTATGCTTGTTCAGCATCCCCTTGCTTTCTGGCTTGATTTCCCATTTTTGACGTCTTAAAGGGACTACCTGCTCTCTACTGATCACTTTGTGTCCATTATACAAAATATGACTATTTTGCCATGAGGTTTTGGGTGACATAGGTCCTATGAACAGATAAAACACTCAAGCTCTTTTGTAAATCCTCTTCTTGGCCCCCTTCACGTCCTTAATTCCCACTGCCTTTTTGTTGCTCTTCCTCAGGGACGTCCACAAGCTGGTCACATCTCTTGCTCACAGTCTCTCGTGACACAAGAGCTGCTTCACCTTCCAGTAGCTCTCATTTGTTGAATTAATGCATGAGTGAACAAAGCTATTACTACAATTAGTACTAATATCACTGCAAAATGCAGTGAAGTCCCTCTCCACACCGACCTTGACCAGGAAATAGGCACATGTCCTCTGTGATTGAAACCCCAGCTCAGGGACCTACAGGATCTGGGACCTTGGGCCTGCGATTCACCTGCTCTGTGCCTTGGTTTCCTCATTTTCACAATGAGGGACAATTATGGTGGCAAGTTCCTAAAGCCTCAGAACACTTTTCCATTTCTCTCTTTCAGCCTATGGTACCAAGAGGCAAGTAATGCACCTCTTTCTCAGCCACATCTTAGGACATTCAAATCAGCTGGGAGAAAAATCTAGGCAAATGTTCTTCATGCATTCAACTTTTGCACTTAAGTGCAAAAAGAGCACTCATTTTCCAGTTATTTGGGCAACAGATGTGAGAATGAAGTCCCTGAATGAAGTCCACAACCACTTCAGTGGTTTGTTTGATGACCTTTTCAATCAAATTTGTTACCAGAACAACTGTTACATAGTAGATAAAAGCACTAAGGATGATAACAAGGATGTTCAATTACCAAGGGAGAGAAGCAAAGGTCTAGGAAAAGAATTTATTTATCAAGCTTTGGCAAGCTGTGTTTTCTCTGCCAGTTTTTTTTTCTTCCAGATGTCAGCTCTTTGAACACAGTATCTTAAACTCCACTCCCATTTGCCCCCAGAAAGTCCTGACGGGCGCCTCAAGCCTCTCACCCAACAGGAGGCAATTTGCACTGTCCCAAGCTCTGTGCATGCCAATGTACCCGCGGCTTGCTCATGCAGGGATGACTGTGTGTACCCCACAGGCACACACTGGAACTGACCTCAAGAATTCTGCCAGTCACAGAAATTATTACATCAAGATGCTATGGCCAACAGAATATAACAAGGAGAGACTTGGACAGATGACAGAGATGACCTTATGAAACTGGCAAGGAAGACTGGCAAGTTGGATGATTTTCTATTCCAAATCAAGACCACAGCTATAAAGAAGTGCTTAAAGTAATTACAACACCCAAATTAATTTTGTTTAGAGCACACTTGGACTGCTTAAAGCATCAAGAATCTGTATGGAGCCACTGGGGAAAAAGCGCCAAACAATACACCAACCTGAAAAGTAAGATGTAAGGGGGAAAAAATTGTAGGGGGGTGGGGCCAGTGGCACATGGTGAGGAGAAGCCCTGGGGGTCAAGGTTCCTGCATAGGAATTTACAGGGCCTACATCCTTGCCCCAAAATGCTCTTTCTAGCTCAGATACAGGGAGAGCACTCTTCATGCCCGAATCATGCAACCTGGTAAAGTGCCCGAGAGGCGCTTGGGTCAAGTGTGACTTGTCTAGTCCCCCAGAGCTGCAGGCCCGTTTTTACCCTTGGCCCTTATCAGTATCCCCCATCTCCACCAAGAACCCCGAGGTCCTGACTACAGTGCCAAGGCTGAGCCTGAGAATGAAATCCTGCCCGCTCCTCTGGAACACGCTCAAGGAGAGGACTCGACTGAGCTCTTCCTGCGTCCTCCTAATAGAGCAGAGTCGGGCGCACAGGCGCCTCCGAATAAATAAAACCAAAGGCAACAACAGAGAAATACTCTGGTGACTAACAAGAAGCACACCATCCCGACGCCACCCAGACCCAAACCCAAGCTGGCATCTCCTCCTAGCACCAAAGGACCCAGGTCCACACATCCAATAGGAGCCACTGGCTCCTGGTGGGGGAAATAGCTGCTGATCTCCCATTCTCTGACCTTCCCAACCTGGAAACTCATCCCCAAAGGGCGAGTTCATCATCCAGCAGGGTCTGGGGACACTAGTGTGAGCAGAGCTTGACATGGACCCGATACTCCAGTTGGATCACGGGGGACAGGGTGGTCCACTGCACCTCCAGGGCCAGGGAGCACAACCCCACAGCCATGCCCTGCCTGTACCCTGGGGCAGAAATCCACTGTCGGCCCCACGCCCGCAGCGGTAGCCCCGACCCACGCAGGACGCTCACCTTGGCCGCACAAAATGAAACACAGCCCTCAAAGGGTCGGATTCGGTGCTGCCGCCGAGACTGGGAGTCTCTTTCCACACTCAAACTCTCTGTCACCGCCACCAGTTTGCCACTCTCTGGTTGCTGCTCGCCACCAGAGTAGCTTCCAAACCAGTTGTGGTTGCCAGGAGCAACGTTGGGCCAAACGGAATCTGAGATCTCGCGCTGCCGCCTTTGATTGGTCATTTCAAATGGAATTAAAAAGTCAAGGCCTCACCTCGTGCAGTGTGCACGTGCAAAAACAATGCTGTTTCTGTTGGAGGGTGGTCGGGGATTGAAGATTTTATTTATTTATTTTTTGAAAGAGTGGAAGGGAAGGAGAAAGAGAGGGAGAAGAACATCAAGGTGTGTGAGCCTTTGGCATGCCCCTTACTGGGGACCTGACTAGTAAGCTAGGCATGTGCTATGACTGGGAATCGAACCTGCAACCCTTCGGTTCCCAGGACTACTCTCAACCCACCCAGGTACACTAGTCAGGGTGAGTCTAAGTGCTTTTTCTGCAGGAACTTTCCTCCGCTTTTTCCGCAAAATTCCTAGGAGCAGGGCCTCTGAATAGGAGGGTGCAGTCTGTCCTTGCAGCCAGCGGGAGAATGCTCTCTGCTGGAAACACTTAGTACTGCGGATACACTTCCACTTACTTATTAAATACATAATTTAGAGCATAGGTACTTGGTGCTATACTTGCAGTGCATTGTTCATCCAGTGTCCTTCCTCACCATTATTTCACGTAGGTCTTATTCTATTTAAAAGTTAACTGGGGCACACAGAAGCCATGGAATTTGATACTGAACCTAGATCATGCAGGACCTCCTAATTCCTGTCTTCTTAGTGATCATATTCTTTTCTTTCCTTTTTTGAATCCCTCACCTTCTGCTATTGCTAAGCCCCACTCTGGATCCAATTCCTGTGACCGATTGAGGAGTCTGGTTAGCTGGGATTCCACAGGGGGACTTTGCAGCCAGAAGAATCTCCAAAACGATGTAATCTCTCCTTTTTGGAAGAGTCCTTTTTTGTGAGTGTCTGTGCACTTCACTTATCTCCTTATGAAACTTGAAGGAAACTTCCAAAGGCAGGAGCAAAACAATGAATTGTTACATTATTGGATCTCTAATGCTGTTGTTCTTCAACAGATTCCCAACTTTGAGTGAACCTCTCCTTACACTGTGAGCACAACCCGTGCTGCTCCTTGCCTCTCACTGAAGTTCTGCTCTTTCAGAGCCCAGTTCAAATGCCACTTCCTTCAGAAAATCTCCCTGTTTTTACCTACCTCTCAGAAACAATTATTTCCTGGAAATATAATCCTTACCTATTATTATTATATCTATGCCTGGTTCCACCACTGTGCTCAAATATTCCTATAGAGTGAAGCTTGTTTTAGTTTTCCTTGTGAATTAGTAACTCCCTATCTTTTTTACACAGTAATTTAAAAATAAGACCATCTCGGGAGATAAAACTACCTCCGAGAGGGAAGCCTTTTCTCTGCTGTACGTGAATTCTCAAGGACAGGAGAGGGAGCAGCTAGGGGAAAGAACTTTTACTGGACACTGTCCTGGTCAGTCTAGCTGTGGTCATTCTGGGATTTGAACAAAAATGTGTTTCCAGCACCAATTACAATTCCTTTGCTTTCCAGGGGAATCATTCAACTATTTATTAACTGCCTGAGGAAAAGAGAAAGAGAAAGACGTGTCATAGAGAAATTTCAAGGTTTGAATGAATCATTGACATTTACTCACACATTCCTTTGTTTAGCAGTTATAGCCACTGCAGCCGAGACCGGTGTCATGCCCTGTACAAAACACTGAGGAATACATTCCCGCCTTGAACAAGGGAATCATGCGATGGACACTATTCCAGTGACTTCTGTGATATTTCTGCACTTCAATTGTATTGTTCCTTCCCTCCCCCTGCCCCCTTTCCCCTCAAGGATTCTGTCTTGTTGTTTTCTTCCAGGGACTGAAAGGGGTGAGTCCTAGTCAGGACAATGTAGATGTCTTTTGAGAGTCTATTTTTGGCTCCTTGCCCTTCTCTTTCAATCCACTGCCTCATTGAGCCAGTCTATTGTCTCTGGACAGCTCATCCACCATCGCTACTTTCTGCCTACAAATTGTTGCTCTTTTCTGCTAGCGCCAGGCAAATAAATTAGACCAGCTGATATGGTCAAAGAAGGGCGAATCGAGAATGGGTGGTGGAGCAGAGAGTTGATGAATATATGAGTTGGGGCTTGAGGACCCGTTGTCACAGCAGGGACTAAAGCTTCTTATTCCACTCCTCTGAAAAAAGAGTACAAACTCTTTTTTCAGAGAGTGTGGCCACCACATTGAAGGTACGTTGACAGTGAACTTAATGCTACGAGAAGTGGTTCTGAGGAGGGGAAGATGTGCTATATAACAAGTTCTTCTATGGCCTCCCCTTGTCCCACCTTGACTACAGCCACAGCTCTGGTAGGTGGATAGTTCTGTGTGGCCTCAGACTCCTTCCACCTCAAGTCCAAACCATGGGTCACTCCAGTTCTCTCTTCCAGGACTTTCTCTGAAGCTGAGGGACCTGCTAAGCCAGTGCACAAGAACAGCCAGGACTTTTGAAGACAATGATAAGTTCCAGGGCCCATCTCCAGTGAATGGGGTCAGGAACTAGGGGATAAATAAATGCCTGGGGTTGCGTGTTTCACCTGGGCGATCCTGAGAGGTCCCGGAAGAATCAGAGCCCTGGCCCCTACTCCAACAACTGTGAAACTGCATGCTTCTCCTGGCTTCTCCTCCCTCCTTGTTGCACTGTCCCTTCTCCCCTCCTGGCTTCCTGGAGTCATCACCCAGATAAACTTCCACACAAGTCTTTCTCTCATTTCTGCTTGGGGAGAGCCCAAACTAAATGGAAGTTGTCATACACATAGGATTTATAATTTTCAGCAAGTGAGAAATGCAGCTTGTTCTGCCAAATGTATCAAAAGCTTCTGCTCTGTAGATGGAACCTCAGCTAGCTCATCTGTGATATCAGAAGTGTAATTACACTGGATTTGCCTGGGGCCGGCGGTGTTAGACCAGGGGTCTCTGCTGGACAAGGGTCATGCTTTCAGTCTTGTTCTGTGCATGTCTGGACTTCTTTCAACTCAAAAATCAAGGAATTCTTTAGGACAAGAATTACAAACCTTGATATTAAGGGATTTTTATGTCACTAGGAAGCAAAGGCGTGGGGGTAACTATTACATATTGAACATATTGGTATGATTGAAGTAAAGTTGATTACAAAAGAATACATATTTAACATCTTGGTATGTTTCAGTAAATTGTTCCAACCATGTGGACAGTACTTAGTGACAGGAACCCAGCCCAGAATGGATCTGAATCTTTTCAAAAGCTGTTTCTATTCCTACCACTAGGTGGTGCCCTATGCCTTGGAAAAATCTTTCAAAGTAACTGCTGGCCCACAAGCCCTGATTTGCTACATTCTCTTTTCTCTCTCCCTGTGTCTCTTCCCTCAGTGTGTCCAATGTTTTTGTTTACTGTCTTTTTCAAGTTAACATTTGCCTGGGTAAAGTTGAGGACAACAATAGAAAAGACAATGGCCCATTAACCTAAAACTTAAATCATCTTTCTTATTAACCAAATAAGAAAAGAATAACATGCACACAATAAGAAATTCCAAACATACAAGAAAGTTATAAAGATGAATTTGGAGAAGTAGAATGAGCACTGGACATCTGCTCGACTAAATCTTCATTTTGTAGCTAAGATGAGTGAGATTAAGATATTTCCAAAAATTCACACAATTTACTAGCACAAGTATCCGCAGTGTTTTCCACAGTGGCTGCACCAGTCTGCATTGCCACCAACAGAGCACTAGGGTTCCCTTTCCTCTCCATCCTCTGCAACACTTGTTTTTTTCTTTTTTTTATTTGTTTATGTTGGCCATTCTCACCTGTGTGAAGTGCTATGTCATTGTGGTTTTAATTTGCATCTCTTTGATGGCTAGTGATGCTGAGCATCTTTTCATCCCTCTCTGTGGCCTCTGTATGTCCTTCTTGGAGAAGTGTCTGTTCAAGTCCTTTGCCCACTATTTAACTGGATTGTTTGTCTTTCTGGAGTGGAGTTGTGTGAGTTCTTACACTTTTTGGAGAGCAAACCCTTGTCTGAGGTATCATTGGCCAATATGTTTTCCCATATGGTTGGGTCTCTTTTCATTTTAATGCTGTTTTCTTTAGCCTTGCCAAAGCTTTTTATTTTGATGAAGTCTCATTTATTTCATCTTTCTGTTAGGTCCCTTGCTGTAGGGGACATGTTGGTGAAAGTATTGCTGCGTGGAACATCTCAGATTTTCTTGCTTATATTCTCACCTAGGACTTTTATGATGTCACGACTTCTGTGTAAGTCTTTTATCCACCTTGAATTTATTTTTGTGTTTGGTGTAAGTTGGTGATCAAGTTTCACTGTATTGCATGTAGCTGCCCAGCTCTCTGAAGCCCATTTGTTGAAGAGGCTCTTTTGACTCCATTTTATGCATCTGCCCCCTTTGTTGAATAAATTGACCATAGAGACTTGGGTTTATTTTCAGGCTCACTAATTTGTTCCTCTGGTCTCTGTGTGTGTTCCTACAACAGTACCAGGGTGTTTGATTATAATCACCTCATAATACAGTTTAATATCAGATATTGTCACCCCCGTTACTTTTTTCTCCTTTCTCAAAGTACCTTTGGGTGCTCATTTATGGTTCCCATGTAAATTTTTGAAATGTGTGTTCTATATCTGTGAAATACGTCATTGCTGCTTTAATAGGGATTGCACTGAATGTATAAGTTGCTGAGGAGAGTATGCACATTTTGATGATGTTCCTTCTTCGAATCCATGAGCATGGCACATGCTTCCATTTGTTTGTGTCTTCCTGAATTTCCTTCTTCAGTGTTGTGTAGTTTCCTGAGTACAGGCCTTTTACGCCCTTGGTTAGGTTTATTCCTAAGTCCTTCATTTTTCTTATTGCAGTATCAAATGGGATTTTTTCCTGATTTCCATTTCTGATATTTCATTGTTGGTGTGCAAAAATGCCTTTGATTTCTGAATATTCACTTCAGCAGTCCCACTTTTGGGAATATATCTGGAGGAACCCAAAACACTAACTGAAAGAACATAAACTCCCCTATGTTCATTGTAGCTTTCTTTACAATCACCGAGATATGGAAGTGGCCCAATAGCCCATCAGTAAGTGAGTGGAGAACACAACTGTGGGACATTGACACGATGGAATACTACCCAGCTATAAAAAAGAAGAAAATTGTGACAGTATGGATGGACCTGGAGAACATTATGCTCAGTGAAATAAGCCAGTCAGAGAAAGACAAATACCATATGATTTCAATTCTATGTGGAATTCAATGAACACACTAAACTAATGAGGAAAACAGAGTCACACTCACAGATGGAGAGCAGATGACAGCTAGTGGGAGAGGGGAGCTTAGGGGATGGAGGGAATGAGCAAATGGGAGAAAGGACTCAGGCTGATGGACAACAGTGTGATGATTGCTGAAGGGAAGAGGGTATAAGGGGAGTAAAATGTAATGCAAAAAAATATGATAAAGATTAAATTAAACAAAAAAGATATTGCAATGAACCTTCTCAGCAGCAATGGGCTCAAGAACCAAAACAGAACAAAACAAAGTAAAAATGCCTATTCAGTGAAAAATTAAGTACACAGTTTTAATTTCTCAGTAAAGTTGATGATGAATACACCGTGTACCAAAAATGTTTGCCAACATTTCCCATTTCCCATGGGACCCATTGTAATGAAAACTGCAAGCCATGAAAATACCATAGAGGCCACAGAATTTTCTTTACATCTTAGACATTATTTTAAGACTTTCAGGAACAAGTATGAAAGACAGAGCAATTCCTGTTCATGTGTTTGGTTCAATAAACAGAAGAACTGAGCAGACAGCTGAGTGACTCATTTTTAGTATGTCAACAGATGCATCAAATGGAAACTTAATTCCAATCATTGTTCAATTTTTTTCATAAAGTTCAAGGACTCCAAGTAAAAAGCTAGTTCATCTGACCTAATTGTAAATGGCAACTCTTTAAAAAACTAACAATGAACATAAAATTATTTGTTTTCTTATGAAGATCAGAGTCTGCATACATTCTAACTCTTAATGGGAAATTTCTTGCTAAACCTATGGAGCAAAAATGTTGTATGACACTTTTATAGAATTGCAGTTAATAAAAACAAAATTTGGAAATGGGGAGA
This sequence comes from Desmodus rotundus, assembly GCF_022682495.2. NCBI lineage: Eukaryota > Metazoa > Chordata > Mammalia > Chiroptera > Phyllostomidae > Desmodus > Desmodus rotundus. The sequence goes on from NC_071398.1 coordinate 81,062,867, forward strand.
TATAAAATCTTATCCCATAAAAGCAAGGTAATAATTGAACAAAGTAAATATTTTGAACTTAATAAATTTAAGATGTGATGATTAAATTTGATTATTGTGCTGCAGAATATCCTGACTTATGGAATAAATTTGTGATGGGCCACCTTGTTTTTACTTCTGAAATGGATATTCTGTTCCAGGATGGAATAAAGTTGCAAAAGCTAACAATTTTGAAGCATCGAAATGATACAAAATATTGTAAAGTCTAGAACAACTTACAGGCAAGTATTGCCTTGTAAATGTATCTGTTTAAAAAGTATACTTTGAATGGAGGCATCTGTGAAAATGTCTTAACTGAAACAATACAGATTGCAATATCAAGAGAATAGAATTGAGAATCCCGTCCATTGAGAAGAATTGGTTGTGAGCTTCCTATGAGCCTCTCCGCTGGAGGAGATATGCAGAGAAGAACCATGGAGGCCTTTTCACAAATATGGTCCAATGACCCTAGGGAAAACCCCCTCACTAGTAACAAAATGTCTTAAAGGCTTTTTAGAAGAAACAGAGAGGAGAAATATTTTCTACTTAGGCCTCGCTAGGTGTTGAAGTCTTCCTTAACAATAATAGTGTTACAGAACAGAGCCGGGGGTGGGGGGAAGGTTGAACGATATACTATTACCAAATGGACCCCCTCTTGAGCTCAGTGGGTCAACCCCTGTACTAGGTTCCCCTTGCCCGCCCCTAGGAAAAGACATATCTCAATTCCAGAGAAAGAAATTATTCATTTCAAAATTTATACAGACTTAGAATAATGACTTAATATCTTCCTTTAAATACTAAAGTCTGTTAGAATACCCACAAACGCACACAGTCCTTCCTTCCCCTCTGCCTAGTCCGCAGTGCTGTATCTCAGGAATAGAAGTAGAAGGCTGTGGCTCAGGTAGCCCCTTGCTTCCTGGCATCATCAGCTCTGTTGCCACCATGATCGCCAGTTAATCCCAAACCATGTGGCACCTACTCATGGCCCATCAGCAAGAGTCTTTTCACCCCTTTCCTCCCAGCAAGGTCTCTCATGCTTCCTAAGCCACGTGGCAAAAGGCAGCACCCCAAGGCCACGTGGTCCTGATTCTGGCCAAGGATGTGTGGTCCCGAACAATCCAGCATGGCTGCCAAGCCTGGGTTTACATCCCCATGCCAATCTTCCTCTGCAGCCTGCTTCTGACTCCTCCCACAATTAGTTACCCCTGCAAGCACTCCCCTCTTTTTCCAGCCTTTCTTGGAGGCCTTAATGAGTCTGGGCAGGTATGGCCCCATGGGTGGAGCCTATCATCTCCAACCTGTCATGCAGGTGCTGTAACCAGGGGGAGTTGCCTGCCAGTTACATCCTGAGTGGAAGTCACTCCCATTCCCCTGGCTCAAAGCATGGCCATAGTTATTTAACAAATCCATGAAACCAGTTAAAACTTACAGATATGGTAAATGACCATGCCTGAGGTTGTTTGCAAAACTATTGCTATGCAGAACAACTGTCAATGGCCCTGCTCCATGTGTCCCATCTCCCAGTCCTCAGCTGTTTGGGTGAGGACATCCCTTATTTTTAATATTACCCGGACACCCTGAGTTCTTGACCCCATTCCAAACCTTCTATGGGAGGGGGGCCCTGGCTGCACCCTCTTACAATAGAGGTAGCCCAGGCTGAGTGGTTCCGTGAGGTGGAACATTGTCCCATACACCAAAATGTTGTGGGTTCAATTCCCAGTGAGGGCACATCCACTAGGTTTTAGGTTTGAACCCGGTTGTGGCATGTATGAGGGGAAACCGATCAATGTTTGTCTCTCACAATGATGTCTTTCTCTCTGTAATATCAGTTAAAAAATATCCCCAGGTGAAGTTTGAAAATAATAGTAACAATAATAGAGTAGATACAGGAAATAGAACTTCCAAGAGGGAGAAGTACAACAGCTCCTTCTCAGGATCCTACATGTCTCCCCCCAGGTTAATCTAAAGGAAACTGAGTGCAGTCAGCCTGCAAGGCTGAGCAGAGATCATGGAAATGCACTGAGAACTCAGAATCTCATTTCCACTGCATGATTTGCAACCCCTGTTCCCTGCTATTGTACTTCTAAAGAAAAGCAAGATAGACCACATTGAAGATAATATCCTGCCCCAACTCCTGCCCTCCCCCAGCCCCAGCTGCTCACTCAGTGGGACAATAGTTCAGTATCAGAAGGAGGCAAAACGAGTGTGTACATGAGCCACAACCCAGTTAGCCTCCTTTCCCTCACTTACCTGAGCCAAGTTTGCAGGTGGGTGTCAGTTGTTTAATATTGATGAGAATTAATATGAAAATCATGTATGGTCTTGCTATGTTTCCCACTTGTCAATACCATACATTTGGCCAAGTGTGGGAACCTTCGCCTAATTATGGCTAAAGAGTCAATTGACTATAGTTTTTGACCTGTGCTCTTATGCCCTCGCCCCATTTTGGGGAAAGGGGGAATTTTGCCTTCTTTTCAGATGCCTGTTAGTGACCGCCTACCCTGGAAAGTGATGGAGCTGTCTGTGCCCAATACAGCCTTTCCAGTATCGCATTACAAGATTGAGTTTTCTTCTTATTGTATAAGAGGAAGAATGTTTCACTATTGGAAGTCATTAGGAGGGGGAAAAAAAGCCCTCTATTTATTGGAAGGAAAATTTCAGGAATCACCAATACTACCTAACATATTTGGATGCTAATCTGGGGAACATGAGACATGAATGAACTATTCTGGAATCATCAACCTCAACTGTAAGAATGAAGTCGGTGAAGAGAATGAAGAATGAAGTAGGTGAAGAGAAAGGAGGAAATTAAAGTCAAGATGTAAACACAACGGACAAGAGGTCCAAGGGGTCAGGGAAGGTGGTGTCTGGCAGAGTCAGAGTGTGTCCTACACAGAACTGCAGCAGACAAACTTCCCTCCCCTTTCCTTATCAAACCAGCTTAGAACTTCCAATTCCAGGATGATAGTTTCTCCTATTTGTAGGGTTTACCTCTGGAGAGCTTTTGACACTTAAATAGTATCTTTAATTAGCAAAAGTTTAGACTGAAACATCCAGGTGAGGGGGAATTGTGGAAGGAATTCCCTAGCCCAGAAATTTGATTGCACATTAACAGTGCCTCAGTCCAAATGTGCAGACAGCGATGAGGAAAACAATTCCAGGCCCTTTGCAAGGTAGCTGGTGAGAAGACATAAGATGCATATGGCAACCACAGAAAAAGAAAGATGACAAAGAGGCACACAATTCCAGCAGGGTATGATAGTTTTCTGTATCACTTGGCTGGGGTGTAGTACCCAGGTTTTCAATCAAACACTCATCTGGAAGAGTTGTGAAGTATTTTGTAGATGTGGCTAACATCTGCATGTCAGTTGACTTTAATGATGGAGATGATCCTGGATAATGTGGGTGGGACTCCACCAATCAGCTGAAAGGCCTATGAGCAAAACAGATTTTCCTGAGGAAGAAATTCTGCCTCCTGAGTACAGCATGAGCTTCTGCCTGAGCTGACCAGAGTTCTGATCTGCCAGCTCCCACCCAACAACTTATGCTTGTCACTCTCCCTTCCTACCTACATCAGTCTCCTTCTTCCTTCCTTCCTTCCTTCCTCCTTTCTCTTTCTTTCTTTCTTTCTTTCTTTCTTTCTTTCTTTCTTTCTTTCTTTCTTTCTTTCTTTCTTTCTTCTCTCTTTCTCCCTCTTCTCCCCCCCCTCTTACTTTCTTTCCTTTTTTTTGTTTCCTCCTCCCTCCCTCCCTTCCTTCCTTCCTTTCTCTCTTTTTCTCTTTCATTCCTTCCTTCTCCCCTTCCTTCCTTCATTTCTATTATTCTATCTTATTTTCATTTTATCCTTTTTTCTATCTATATTTCTAATGTCTTACTCGTTCTTTTTTCTGGAGAACTTTGATAGAGGAAGTGGTGAAGTCTGGAGGAGGTGATATTAAACCCAGCCTCTATGCATAAGGACCTAACTACATGAAAAGTGGAGGTTAATCCTTTGATCAGGGAACAGCTTATCCAAAAGCCCTAAGAGGGGAAGGAGCTTGACTTAAATGAGGAAGTAAACAGGAAATCAGGAATCTTAAAGCCCAGTGAGCAAAAGAAAGAAAGCTGGCCCAAGATGAAGCTGGAGAAGTTTGCAGAAGTAGGACGCCTAGTAAAATATTGCCGCTGATTTTTCAAACAACTGTAGGTCATTGAACATGTTGAACCTGCAGAAGGATGGCTGCTTTGTGGAGAAGAGATGGAGGCCAACAAACACTGAGAAGTTTCCTGCAGTGGGCCATGTGGGAAATGATGGTAGCCTGGTGCACAGTTTGGCAGAGGAGATGGGATGAGTCAAGGTTATGCGATAGAATGGATGAAGAAGGTGGGAGGTGAGGGCATGTTCCTACATTTCCAGCTTGTACGGTTGGGTGGATGATCATGATACTAAGTAGGCAGGGTAAACAGAGGAACAGGATCAAAGAATGTGAATTCACAGTTCAGTTTTGATACTAGAGCACAGAAGAGAGATTTCAACACGAGATGCAAGTTTGGGAGGCATCATGTCCAGATGGCATTTCAAGCCACTGGAATGGACATGGTCAATCATGAAGATAAGGAGACCAAACAAGGAGAGACTGCCCAGGACTGGACCCTGAGTAATTCTAGCATTGAGAGACATGTTGGAGAATGAGTGGCCAAGTATCACTGAAGTAGAACAATTTAAAAAATGTTGTACGAATGCTGCCAAGAAAACTAGCTACAGCCCTGAGTGGTGTGGTTCAGTGGCTTGGACACCTTACTGCAAACCAAAAAGTCGCGCATCAATGTTTCTCTCCTTCTCTTTCTCCCTCCCTCCCCCTCTCTCTATAAAATAAATAAATAAATAAACATACAATTTTTTAAAAAAGATAGCTTTATCATTTTACACATGTTCCATAGTTTTAAAAAGCAGTCTTCACCAATAAGCTTGTATTCATGTAAACTTCTGTGTGAAGTACAGGACAGCATGAGACGATAGCAAAGGCTACTTCAGTCCGACCGTGGAAGATGTTTAAAACTCTCAGCATGAAGCATCTTACTCAACTGTGTACTATCAGCACTTAGCAAAGAATAGGAAGTTATTCAATATGTTACATGAATGTTTACATCGACTATGTAAATACAAATGAATAACTACCATGACTTCACATACATTCACATATTTATTAAATATTTTATATTAATGTTAACATCCACTATGTACATAGAAGAGAATAACTAACATGAGTCCACATACATCTGTATGTAGTCTAGAATAACGAAATTTTTACACAAATATCACAAATGTGATTTTCAAAATGGGGGACAATTATGGTGGCAAGTTCCTAAAGCCTCAGAACATTTTTCCATTTCTGTCTTTCAGCCTATGGTACCAAGAGGCAAGTAATGCACCTCCTTCTCAGCCACATCTTAGGACATTCAAATCAGCTGGGAGAAAAATGTAGGCAAATGTTCTTCATGCATTCAAATTTTGCACTTAAGTGCAAAAAGAGCACTCGTTTTCCAGTTATTTGGGCAACGGTGTTGAGAATGAAGTCCCTGAATGAAGCCACAACCACTTCAGTGGTTTGTTTGAATCACCTTTTCAATCAAATTTGTTACCAGAACAACTGTTAAATAGTAGATGAAAGCACTAAGAATGATAACAGGGATGTTCAATTACCAAGGGAGAGAAGCAAAGGTCTAGGAAAACAACTTATTATCAAGCTTTGGCAAGCTGTGTTTTCTCTGCCAGTTTTTTTTTTTTCTCCCAGATGTCAGCTCTTTGAACACAGCATCTTAAACTCCACTCCCATTTGCCCCCAGAAAGTCCTGACGGGCGCCTCAAGCCTCTCACCCAACAGGAGGCAATTTGCACTGTCCCAAGCTCTGTGCATGCCAATGTACCCGCGGCTTGCTCATGCAGGGATGACTGTGTGTACCCCACAGGCACACACTGGAACTGACCTCAAGAATTCTGCCAGTCACAGAAATTATTACATCAAGATGCTATGGCCAACAGAATATAACAAGGAGAGACTTGGACAGATGACAGAGATGACCTTATGAAACTGGCAAGGAAGACTGGCAAGTTGGATGATTTTCTATTCCAAATCAAGACCACAGCTATAAAGAAGTGCTTAAAGTAATTACTACACCCAAATTAATTTTGTTTAGAGCACACTTGGACTGCTTAAAGCATCAAGAATCTGTATGGAGCCACTGGGGAAAAAGCGCCAAACAATACACCAACCTGAAAAGTAAGATGTAAGGGGGAAAAAATTGTAGGGGGGTGGGGCCAGTGGCACATGGTGAGGAGAAGCCCTGGGGGTCAAGGTTCCTGCATAGGAATTTACAGGGCCTACATCCTTGCCCCAAAATGCTCTTTCTAGCTCAGATACAGGGAGAGCACTCTTCATGCCCGAATCATGCAACCTGGTAAAGTGCCCGAGAGGCGCTTGGGTCAAGTGTGACTTGTCTAGTCCCCCAGAGCTGCAGGCCCGTTTTTACCCTTGGCCCTTATCAGTATCCCCCATCTCCACCAAGAACCCCGAGGTCCTGACTGCAGTGCCAAGGCTGAGCCTGAGAGTGAAACCTGCCCGCTCCTCTGGAACACACTCCAGGATAGGACTCGGCTCAGCTCTTCCTGTGTCCTCCTAATAGAGCAGAGACGGGCCCACAGGCGCCTCCGAATAAATAAAAGCAAAGGCAACAGAGAAATACTCTGGCGACTAACAAGAAGCACACCATCCCGCCGCCACCCAGACCCAAACCCAAGCTGGCATCTCCTGCAAGCACCAAAGGACCCAGGTCCACACATCCAATAGGAGCCACTGGCTCCTGGTGGGGGAAATAGCTGCTGATCTCCCATTCTCTGACCTTCCCAACCTGGAAACTCATCCCCAAAGGGCGAGTTCATCATCCAGCAGGGTCTGGGGACACTAGTGTGAGCAGAGCTTGACATGGACCCGATACTCCAGTTGGATCACGGGGGACAGGGTGGTCCACTGCACCTCCAGGGCCAGGGAGCACAACCCCACAGCCATGCCCTGCCTGTACCCTGGGGCAGAAATCCACTGTCGGCCCCACGCCCGCAGCGGTAGCCCCGACCCACGCAGGACGCTCACCTTGGCCGCACAAAATGAAACACAGCCCTCAAAGGGTCGGATTCGGTGCTGCCGCCGAGACTGGGAGTCTCTTTCCACACTCAAACTCTCTGTCACCGCCACCAGTTTGCCACTCTCTGGTTGCTGCTCGCCACCAGAGTAGCTTCCAAACCAGTTGTGGTTGCCAGGAGCAACGTTGGGCCAAACGGAATCTGAGATCTCGCGCTGCCGCCTTTGATTGGTCATTTCAAATGGAATTAAAAAGTCAAGGCCTCACCTCGTGCAGTGTGCACGTGCAAAAACAATGCTGTTTCTGTTGGAGGGTGGTCGGGGATTGAAGATTTTATTTATTTATTTTTTGAAAGAGTGGAAGGGAAGGAGAAAGAGAGGGAGAAGAACATCAAGGTGTGGGAGCCTCTGGCATGCTCCCTAGTAGGGACCTGGCTAGTAAGCTAGGCATGTGCTATGACTGGGAATCGAACCTGCAAGCCTTCGGTTCCCAGGACCACTCTCAACCCACCCAGGTACACTAGTCAGGGTGAGTCTAGGTGCTTTTGCTGGAGGAACTTTTCAACCACTTTTTCCGCAAAACTCCTAGGGGCAGGGCCTCGAATGGAGGGTGCAGTCTGTCCTTGCAGCCAGCGGGAGAATGCTCTCTGCTGGAAACACTTAGTACTGCGGATACACTTCCACTTATTTATTAAATACATAATTTAGAGCATAGGTACTTGGTGCTATACTTGCAGTGCATTGTTCATCCAGTGTCCTTCCTAACCATTATTTCACGTAGGTCTTATTCTATTTAAAAGTTAACTGGGGCACACAGAAGCCATGGAATTTGATACTGAACCTAGATCATGCAGGACCTCCTAATTCCTGTCTTCTTAGTGACCATATTCTTTTCTTTCCTTTTTTGAATCCCTCACCTTCTGCTATTGCTAAGCCCCCCACTGGATCCAATTCTTATGAGTGATTCAGGACTCTTGTTAGCTGGGATTCCACAGGGGGACTTTGTAGCCAGAAGAATCTCCAAAATGATGTAATCTCTCCTTTTTGGAAGAGTCCTGTTTTGGGAGTGTCTGTGCACTTCACTTATCTCCTTATGAAACTTGAAGGAAACTTCCAAAGGCAGGAGCAAAACAATGAATTGTTACATTATTGGATCTCTAATGCTGTTGTTCTTCAACAGATTCCCAACTTTGAGTGAACCTCTCCTTACACTGTGAGCACAACCCGTGCTGCTCCTTGCCTCTCACTGAAGTTCTGCTCTTTCAGAGCCCAGTTCAAATGCCACTTCCTTCAGAAAACCTCCCTGTTTTTACCTACCTCTCAGAAACAATGATTACCTAGAAATATAATCTTTACCCATTATTTTTATATCTATGCCTGGTTCTGCCGTTGTGCTCAAATATTCCTATAGAGTGAAGCCTATTTTAGTTCATCCTTGTGAATTAGTAACTCCCTATCCTTTGTACACTGTAATTTAAAAATAAGACCATCTTGGGAGATAAAACTACCACCTGGAGGGAAGCCTTTTCTCTGCTCTACGTGAATTCTCAAGGAAAGGAGAGGGAGCAGGTAGGGGAAAGAACTTTTATTGGACACTGTCCTGGTCAGTCTAGTTGTGGTCATTCTGGGATTTGAACCAAAATGTGTTTCCATCACCAATTACAATTCCTTTGCTTTCCAGGGGAATTATTCAACTATTTATTAGCTGCCTGAGGAAAAGAGAAAGAGGAAGACGTGTAGTAGAGAAATTTCAAGGTTTGAATGAGACATTTACATTTACTCACACATTCCTTTGTTTAGCAGTTATAGCCACTGCTGCCAAGACTGGTGTCATGCCCTATACGAAACACTGAAGGAACACATTCACGCCTTGAACAAGGGAATCATGCAATGGACACTCTTCCAGCGACTTCTGTGATATTTCTGCACTTCAATTGTATTGTTCCTTCCCTCCCCCTGCCCCCTCACCCCCCCCCCCCCCCCCCGCGCCCCCGAGGATTCTGTCTTGTTGTTTTCTTTTAGGGACTGAAAGGGGTGAGTCCTAGTCAGGACAATATAGATGGCTTTTGAGAGTCTATTTTTGGCTCCTTGCCCTTCTCTTTCAATCCACTGCCTCATTGAGCCAGTCTATTGTCTCTGGACAGCTCATCCACCATCGCTACTTTCTGCCTACAAATTGTTGCTCTTTTCTGCTAGCGCCAGGCAAATAAATTAGACCAGCTGATATGGTCAAAGAAGGGCGAATCTAGAATGGATGGTGGAGCAGAGAGTTGATGAATATATGAGTTGGGGCTTGAGGACCCGTTGTCACAGCAGGGACTAAAGCTTCTTATTCCACTCCTCTCCTGTACAAACTCCTTTTTCAGAGAGTGTGGCCACCACATTGAAGGTACGTTGACAGTGAACTTAATGCTACGAGAAGTGGTTCTGAGGAGGGGAAGATGTGCTATATAACAAGTCCTTGTATGACTTCCCCTTGTCCCACCTTGACTGCAGCCACAGCTGTGGTGGGTGGATAGTTCTGTGTGGCCTCAGACTCCTTCCACCTCAATCCAAGCCATGGGTCACTCCAGTTCTCTCTTCTAGGACTTTCTCTGAAGCTGAGGGACCTGCTAAGCCAGTGCACAAGAACAGCCAGGACCTTTGAAGACAATGATAAGTTCCAGGGCCCATCTCCAGTGAATGGGGTCAGGAACTAGGGGATAAATAAATGCCTGGGGTTGCATGTTTCACCTGGGCGATCCTGAGAGATCCCGGAAGAATCAGAGCCCTGGCCCCTACTCCAACAACTGTGAAACTGCATGCTTCTACTGGCTTCTCCTCCCTCCTTGTCGCACTGGCCCTTCTACCCTCCTGGCTTCCTGGAATCATCACCCAGATAAACTTCCACGCAAGTCTTTCTCTCATTTCTGCTTGGGGAGAGCCCCAACTAAACGGAAGTTGTCATACACATAGGATTTATAATTTTCAGCAAGTGAGAAATGCAGCTTGGTCTCCTAAATGTATCAAAAGCTTCTGCTCTGTAGATGGAACCTCAGCTGGTTCATCTGTGATATCAGAAGTGTAATTACACTGGATTTGCCTGGTGCCGGTGGTGTTAGACCAGGGGTCTCTGCTGGACAAGGGTCATGCTTTCAGTGTTGTTCTGTGCATGTGTGGACTTCTTTCAACTCAAAAATCAAGGAATTCTTTGGAACAAGAATTACAAACCTTGATATTAAGGGATTTTTATGTCGCTAGGAAGCAAAGGCATGGGGGTAACTATTACATATTGAACATATTGGTATGATTGAAGTAAAGTTGATTACAAAAGAATACATATTTAACATCTTGGTATGTTTCAGTAAATTGTTCCAACCATGTGGACAGTACTCAGTGACAGGAACCCACCCCAGAAAGGATCTGAATCTTTTCAAAAGCTGTTTCTATTCCCACCACTAGGTGGTGCCCTATGACTTGGAAAATCTTTCAATGTATCTCGTGGCCCACATACCCTGATTTGCTACATTCTCTTTTCTCTCTCCCTGTGTCTCTTCCCTCAGTGTGTCCAATGTTTTTGTTTACTGTCTTTTTCAAGTTAACATTTGCTTGTGTAAAGTAGAGGACAACAACAGAAAAGACAATGGCCCATTAACCTAAAGCTTAAATCATCTTTCTTATTAACCAAATAAGAAAAGAATAACATGCACACAATAAGAAATTCCAAACATACAAGAAAGTTATAAAGATGAACTTGGAGAAGTAGAATGAGCACTGGACATCTGCTCGACTAAATCTTCATTTTGTAGCTAAGATCAGTGAGATTAAGATATTTCCAAAAATTCACACAATTTACTAGCAAAAGTATGCTAATGAAGAAAAGAGTTCAAACAGATAAAACCTCATCATTCTGGAAGGACTTACCTTATAGAAATTCAAAACAGATTCTTATGACTCTTGCAATAGTAATTGTTTATGAATAAAGTGATATTATTTATATTGTTTTATAATTTCAGTAGCATTTTGTTAGAATATATTTTATTAATTATGCTATTACACTTGTCCCATATTTTTCCTCGTCTTGATTCATCTCTGCCCTGTACCGCACTTCCACCAGCATTCCCCCACCTTAGTTCATGTCCATGCGTCGTGCATATAAGTTTTTTGGCTTCTCCATACCCCCTACTATTGTTAACCTTCCCCTGTCTATTTTGTACCTACCATTCATGCTTCTTATTCCCTGCAGCTTTCCTCGATTCTCGCTCCTCCCCCTCCCTACTGATAACTCTCCATGTGATCTCCATTTCTCAGATTCTGTTCCTGTTCTAGTTGTTTGCTTAGGTTGTTTTTGTTTCTGTTTCAGGTTCGGTTCTTGATAGTTGTAAGGTTGTTGTCATTTTACTGTTCACATTTTTGATCTTCTTTTTCTTAGATAAGTTCCTGTAACATTTTCCATAAAAAGGGCTTGATGATGATGAACTCCTTTCACTTGACCTTAGCTGAGAAATCCTTTCCCTGCCCTTCCATTCTCAATGATAGCTTTGCTGGAGGGAGTGATCTTGAATGTAGACCCTTGCCTTTCATGACTGAATACTTCTCTGCAGCCCCTTCTTGCCTGCAAGGCTTCTTTTGAGAAATGGGCTGATGATCTTATAGGAACTCCTTTGTAGGTAACTGTCTCCCTTTCCTCTTGCCACTTTTAAGGTTCTCTCCTCATATTTAATCTTGGGACGTGTAATTATGCTGTGCCTTGGCGTGTGCTTCCTTCGGTCCAAGTTCTTTGACACTCTCTGACTTTCCTGGACTTCCTGGAAGTCTATATCCTTGGCCAGATTAGGGAAGTTGTCCTTCAGTATTTTTTCAAATATGTTTCAATGTCCTGTTCTTCCTCTTCTACTTCTGGAACCACTATGATTCACAGGTTGGGGTGATTCAAGTTGTCCCAGAGGTTCTTAAGCCTCTCCTCGTTTCCTAGAATTCTTGTTTCTTCATTGTGTTCTGTTTAAATGTTTGTTTCTTCCTTCCGCTGAAACTTGTTGATTTGAGTCCCAGTTTCCTTCCTGTCATTGTTGGTTCTCTGTCTATTTTCCTTCAGTTCACGTTGTCTAGCCTTCACTTCTTCCCCTGTTTGGCAACCATACTCAACCATTTCTGTGAGCATCCTGATTACCAGTGTTTTGAACTCTGCAAATGATAGGATTGGTTATCTCTTCATTGCTAAGGTCCACTTTTGGAGCTTGGATCCAAATGATTTCTTTCATTTGGGCATTTTTGTTGTTGTTGTTGTGTACCTGTTATGTAGTAAGGTGTGGAGCCTTCTGTATTAGCCAGGGCGGGGCAACCCAGGTCTGTGTGTTGTGGCTCTGTATGTGGGTAGGGCCCTGAGAGGGAACAATGCAACTTGATTGGCGCTCTGTGGTGGCTTTGATTCACAAGCAAATTGGGCCCTTCTGTTGCTGATTTCCCAGTGGGTGGCCTTGTGTATGTTCTAGGACCCTGTGGGGGAACTGTCAAAAGGCACTTCCATTTTTAGTTCCTGAGGAAAGTCCGCAGTGTCTTCCACAGTGGCTGCACCAGTGTACATTGCCACCAACAGTGCACTAGGGTTCCCTTTTCTCTCCATCCTCTGCAGCAGTTGTTTTTTTTTTAAATTTGCTTATGTTGGCCATTCTCACCTGTGTGCAGTGCTATGTAATTGTGGGTTTTTTTTAAATTTATTTTTTATTGTTATTCAATTACAGTTGTATGCCTTTTCCCCCCATCCCTCCACCCCACCCCAGCTGAACCCACTTCCCTCCCCCCTCTCCACCCTCCCCCTTGGTTTTGTCCATGTGTCCTTTATAATAGTTCCTGCAATCCCCTCTTCCCACTGTCCCCACCCCACTCCCCCCTGGCCACTGCTAGACCGTCCCCCCCTCAATGTCGCTGGTTGTATTTTGTTTGCTTTTTTCTTTTGTTGATTATGTTCCAGTTAAAGGTGAGATCATATGGTATTTGTCCCTCACCACCTGGCTTATTTCACTTAGCATAATGCTCTCCAGTTTCATCCATGCTGTTGCAAAGGGTATAAGCTCCTTCTTTCTCCCTGCTGCATAGAATTCCATTGTGTAAATATAACATAGTTTTTGGATCCACTCATTTGCTGATGGGCACTTCGGTTGCTTCCAGTACTTGGCTATTGTAAATTGTGCTGCTATGAACATTGGGGTGCACAGGTTCTTTTGGATTGGTGTTTCAGGGTTCTTAGGGTATAATCCCAGCAGCGGAATTGCTGGGTCAAAGGGCAGTTCCATTTTTAGTTTTCTGAGGAAATTCCATACTGTTTTCCACAGTGGCCTCACCAGTCTGCATTCCCACCAACAGTGCACTAGGGTTCCCTTTTCTCCGCATCCTCTCCAACATTTGTTTGTGGATTTGTTTATGTTGGCCACTCTGACTGGTGTGAGATGGTACCTCATTGTGGTTTTAAGTTGCATCTCTCTGATGGCTAGTGATGCTGAGCATCTTTTCATATGTCTCTGTGCCCTCTGTATGTCTTCCTTGGAGAAGTGTCTGTTCAAGTCCTTTACCCACTTTTTAATTGGATTGTTTGACTTTCTGGAGTGGAGTTGTGTGCGTTCTTACACTTTTTGGAGATCAAACCCTTGTCTGAGGTATCATTGGCGAATATGTTTTCCCATATGGTTGGGTCTCTTTTCATTTTAATGCTGTTTTCTTTAGCCTTGCCAAAGCTTTTTATTTTGATGAAGTCTCATTTATTTCGTCTTTCTTTTAGGTCCCTTGCTCTAGGGGACATGTTGGTCAAAGTATTGCTGCGTGGAACATCTCAGATTTTCTTGCTTATATTCTCCCCTAGGACTTTTATGATGTCACGACTTCTGTGTAAGTCTTTTATCCACCTTGAATTTATTTTTGTGTTTGGTGTAAGTTGGTGATCGAGTTTCATTGTATTGCATGTAGCTGCCCAGCTCTCCCAAGCCCATTTGTTGAAGAGGCTCTTTTGACTCCATGTTATGCATCTGCCCCATTTGTTGAATAAATTGACCATAGAGTCTTGGGTTTATTTCCAGGCTCACTAATTTGTTCCCTTGGTCTCTGTGTGTGTTCCTACAACAGCACCAGGCTGTTCTGATTATAATCACCTCATAATACAGTTCAATATCAGATATTGTCATCCCCCTTACTTTTTTCTCCTTTCTCAATGTACCTGTGGGTGCTCGCTGTCATTTATGGTTCCCATGTAAATTTTTGAAATGTGTGTTCTATATCTGTGAAATACGTCATTGCTGCTTTAATAGGGATTGCACTGAATGTATAAGTTGCTGAGGAGAGTGTGCACATTTTGATGATGTTCGTTCTTCGAATCCATGAGCATGGCACATGCTTCCATTTGTTTGTGTCTTCCTGAATTTCCTTCAGTGTTGTGTAGTTTCCTGAGTACAGGCCTTTTACGCCCTTGGTTAGGTTTATTCCTAAGTCCTTCATTTTTCTTATTGCAGTATCAAATGGGATTTTTGTTCTGATTTCCATTTCTGATACTTCATTGTTGGTGTGCAAAAGTGCCTTTGATTTCTGAATATTGAAGTGGGCAATTGGGCTACTTCGGCAGTCCCACTTTTGGGAATATATCTGGAGGAACCCAGAACACTAATTGAAAGAACATAAGTTCCCCTATGTTCATTGTAGTGTTCTTTACAATCACCGAGATATGGAAGTGGCCCAATTGCACATCGGTAAATGAGTGGAGAAAATAACTGTGGGACATTGACGCAACGGAATACTACCCAGCTATAAAAAAGAAGAAAATTGTGACAGTATGGATGGGCCTGGAGAACATTATGCTCAGTGAAATAAGCCAGTCAGAGAAAGACAAATACCATATGATTTCAATGCTATGTGGAATCTAATGAACACACTAAACTAATGAGGAAAACAGAGACAGACTCACAGATGGAGAGCAGATGATAGCTAGTGGGAGAGGGGGAGCTTAGGGGATGGAGGGAATGAGCAAATGGGAGAAAGGACTCTGGCTGATGGAGAACAGTGTGATGATTGCTGAAGGGAAGAGGGTATAAGGGGAGTACAATGGAATGCAAAAAAAATATGATAAAGATTAAATTAAACAAAAAAGATATTGCAATGAACCTTCTCAGCAGCAATGGGCTCAAGAACCAAAACAGAACAAAACAAAATAAAAATGCCTATTTAGTGAAAAATTAAGTACACAGTTTTAATTTCTCAGTAAAGTTTATGATGAATACACCGTGTACCAAAAATGTTTGCCAACATTTACCATCTCCCATGGGACCCATTGTAATGAAAACTACAAGCCATGAATATACCACAGAGGCCACAGAATTTTCTTTACATCTTAGACATTATTTTAAGACTTTCAGAAACAAGTATGAAAGACAGAGCAATCCCTGTTCATGTGTTTGGTTCAATAAACAGAAGAACTCTGCAGACAGCTGACTGACTCCTTTTTAGTGCATCAATAGATGCATCAAATGGAAACTTAATTCCAATCATTGTTTAATTTATTTCATAAAGTTCAAGGACTCCAAGTAAAAAACTAGTTCATCTGACCTAATTGTAAATGGCAACTCTTTAAAAAACTAACAATGAATATAAAATTATTTGTTTTCTTATGAAGATCAGATTCTGCATACATCTAACTCTCACCAGGAAATTTGTTGCTAAATCTATGGAGCAAAAATGTTCTATGACAGTTTTATAGAATTGCAGTTAATAAAAACAAAATTTGGAAATGGGGAGATATAAAATCTTATCCCATAAAAGCAAGGTAATAATTGAACAAAGTAAATATTTTGAACTTAATAAATTTAAGATGTGATGAGGAAATTTGATTATTGTTCTGCAGAATATCCTGACTTATGGAATAAATTTGTGATGGGCCACCTTGTTTTTACTTCCGAAATGTATATTCTCTCCCAGGATGGAATAAAGTTGCAAAAGCTAACAATTTTGAAGTATCGAAATGATACAAAATATTGTAAAGTCTAGAACAACTTACAGGCAAGTTTTGCCTTGTAAATGTATCTGTTTAGAAAGCTTACTTTGAATGGAGACATCTGTGAAAATGTCTTAACTGAAACAATACCGATTGCAATATCAAAAGAATAGAATTGAGAATCCCGTCCATTGAGAAGAATTGGTTGTGAGCTTCCTATGAGCCTCTCCGCTGGAGGAGATATGCAGAGAAGAACCATGGAGGCCTTTTCACAAATATGGTCCAATGACCCTAGGGAAAACCCCCTCACTAGTAACAAAATGTCTTAAAGGCTTTTTAGAAGAAACAGAGAGGAGAAATTATTTTCCACTTAGGCCTCGCTAGGTGTTGAAGTCTTCCTTAACAATAATAGTGTTACAGAACAGAGCCTGGCATTGGGGGAGGGTTGAACGATATACTATTACCAAATGGACCCCCTCTTGAGCTCAGTGCGTCAACCCCTGTACTAGGTTCCCGTTGCCCGCCCCTAGGAAAAGACATATCTCAATTCCAGACAAAGAAATTATTCATTTCAAAAGTTATACAGACTTAGAATAATGACTTAATGTCTTCCTTTAAATACTAAACTCTGTTAGAATACCCACAAACACACACAGTCCTTCCTTCTCCCTCTGCCTAGGCCGCAGTACTGTATCTCAGGAAAAGATGTAGAAGGCTGTGGCTCAGGTAGCCCCTTGCTTCCTGGCATCATCAGCTCTGTTGCCACCATGATTGACAGTTAATCCCAAACCATGTGGCACCTACTCATGGCCCACCAGCAAGAGTCTTTTCACCCCTTTCCTCCCAGCAAGGTCTCTCCTGCTCCCTAAGCCACATGGCAAAAGGGAGCACCCCAAAGCCACGTGGTCCTGATTCTCGCCAAGGATGTGTGGTCCCAAACAATCCAGCATGGCTGCCAAGCGTGGGTTTACATCCCCATGCCAATCTTCCTCTGCAGCCTGCTTCTGACTCCCCCCACAATTAGGTACACCTGCAAGCACTCCCCTCTTTTTCCAGCCTTTCTTGGAGGCCTGAGTGAGTCTGGGCAGGTGTGGCCCCATGGGTGGAGCCAATCATCTCCAAGCTCTCATGCAGGTGCTGTAACCAGGGGCAGTTGCCTGCCAGTTATATCCTGGGTAGAAGTCACTCCCATTGCCCTGGCTCAAAGCAAGGCCACAGCTATTTAACATATCCATGAAACCAGTTAAAACCTATAGATATGTTAAATGACCATGCCTGAGGTTGTTTGCAAAACTATTGCTATGCAGAACAACTCTCAGTGGCCCTGCTCCATGTGTCCCATCTCCCAGTCTACAGCTGTTTGGGTGAGGACATCCCTTATTTTTAATATTACCCGGACACCCTGAGTTCTTGACCCCATTCCAAACCTTCTATGGGAGGGGGGCCCTGGCTGCACCCTCTTACAATAGAGGTAGCCCAGGCTGAGTGGTTCCGTGAGGTGGAGCATTGTCCCAAACACCAAAATGTTGTGGGTTCAATTCCCAGTGAGGGCACATACCTAGATTGTAGGTTTGACCCCCAGTTGGGGCATGTATGAGGGGCAACGCATCAATGTTTCTCTCTCACAATGATGTCTTTCTCTCTGTACTATCAGTTAAAATATATCCCCAGGTGACGTTTGAAAATAATAGTAACAATAATTGAGTAGATACAGGAAATAGAACTGCAAGAGGGAGAAGTACAACAGCTCCTTCTCAGGTTCCTACACATCTCCCCCCAGGGAAGCTAAAGGAGACCGAGTGCAGTCAGCCTGCAAGGCTGAGCAGAGAACATGGAAATGCACTGAGAACTCAGAATCTCGTTTCCACTGCATGATTTGCAACCCCCGTTCCCTGCTATTGTACTTCTAATGAAAAGCAAAATACACCACATTGAAGATAATATCCTGTCCCCACTGCTGCCCTCCCCCACCCCAGCTGCTCACTCAGTGGGGCAATAGTTCAGTATCAGAAGGAGGCAAAACGAGTGGTGTACATGAGCCACAACCCAGTTAGCCTCCTTTCCCTCACTAATCTGAGCCAAGTTTGCAGGTGGGTGTAGTTGTTTAATATTGATGAGAATTAATATGAAAATCATGTCTGGTCTTGATATGTTTTCCACTTGTGAATACCATGGATTTGGCCAAGTTTGGGAACCTTGGCCTAATTATGGCTGAAGAGTCAATTGACTATAGTTTTTGATCTGTGCTTTTATGCTATTGCCCCATTTTGGGGATAGGTGGAATTTTGCCTTCTTTTCAGTGAGACATGGCTGTTAGTGACCGCCTACCCTGGAAAGTGATGGAGCTGTCTGTGCCCAATACAGCCTTTCCATTATCCCATTACTAGATTGAGTTTTCTTCTTATTGTTTACGAGGAAGAGTGTTTCACTATTGGAAGTCATTAGGAGGGGGAAAAAAGCACTCTATTTATTGGAAGAAAATTTCAGGAATCACCAATACTACCTAACATATTTGGATGCTAATCTGGAGAACATGAGACATTAATGAACTATTCTGGAATCATCAGGCTCAAGAATGAAGTAGGTGAAGAGAATGAACAATGAAGCAGGTGAAGAGAAAGGAGGAAATTAAAGTCAAGATGTAAACAGAATGGACGAGAGGTCCAAGGGGTCAGGGAAGGTGGTGTCTGGCAGAGTCAGAGTGTGTCCTACACAGAACTGCAGCAGACAAACTTCCCCTCCCCTTTCCTTATCAAACCAGCTTAGAACTTCCAATTCCAGGGTGATAATCTCTACTACTTGTAGGGTTTACCTCTGGAGAGCTTTTGACACTTAAATAGTATCTTTAATTAGCAAAAGTTTAGACTGAAACGCCCAGGTGAGGGGGAATTGTGGAAGGAATTCCCTAGCCCAGAAATGTTATTGCACATTAACAGTGCCTCAGTCCAAATGTGCACACAGTGATGAGGAAAACTATTCCAGGCCCTTAGCAAGGTAGCTGGTGAGAAGACATAAGATGCATATGGCAACCACAGAAAAAGAAAGATGACAAAGAGGCACACAATCCCAGCAGGGTATGATAGTTTTCTGTATCACTTGGCTGGGGTGTAGTACCCAGGTTTTCAATCAAACACTCATGTGGAAGAGTTGTGGAAGTATTTTGTAGATGTGGCTAACATCTGCATGTCAGTTGACTTTCAATGAAGGACATAATCCTGGATAACGTGGGTGGGACTCCACCAATCAGCTGAAAGGCCTATGAACAAAACAGATTTTCCTGAGGAAGAAATTCTGCCTCCTGAGTACAGCATTAGCTTCTGCCTGAGCTGACCAGAGTTCTGACCTGCCAGCTCCCACCCCACAACTTATGCTTGTCTGTCTCCCTTCCTACTTACATCAGTCTCCTTTCTTTCTCTCTCTCTTTCTTCCTTTCTTTCTTCCTTTCTTTCTTCCTTTTTCTTTCTTTCTTTCTTTCTTTCTTTCTTTCTTTCTTTCTTTCTTTCTTTCTTTCTTTCTTTCTTTCTTTCTTTTCCTTCCTTCCTTCCTTCCTTCCTTCCTTCCTTCCTTCCTTCCTTCCTTCCTTCCTTTCTTTCTTTCTTTCTTTCTTTCTTTCTTTCTTTCTTTCTTTCTTTCTTTCTTTCTTTTCCTTCCTTCCTTCCTTCCTTCCTTCCTTCCTTCCTTCCTTCCTTCCTTCCTTCCTTCTTTCCTTCCTTGCTTCCTGTCTTCCTCTTTCTTTGTTCCTTCTCTCCTTCCTTCCTTTCTTTTATTCTATATTACTTTCTTTTTATCCATTTTCTGTCTATCTTTCTAATGTCTTACTGGTTCTTTTTTCTGGAGAGCTTTCATACACGAAGTAGTAAAGGCTGGAGGAGGTGATATTAAGCCCAGCCTTTATGCATAAGGACCTAACTACATGAAAAGGGAGGTTAATATATCCTTTGCACAGGGAAGAGCATATCCAAAGGCCCTAAGACGGGAAGGAGCTTGACCTAAATGAGGAAGTAAACAGGAAATCAGGAATCTTAAAGCACAGTGAGCAAAAGAAAGAAAGCTGGCCCAAGATGAAGGTGGAGATGTTTGCAGAAGTAGGACGCCTAGTAAACTATTGCCGCTGATTTTTCAAACAACTGTAGGCCATTGAACCTGTTGAACCTGTAGAAGGATGGCTGCTTTGTGGAGAAGAGACGGAGGCCAACAAACACTGAGAAGTTTCCTGCAGTGGGCCACGTGGGAAATCATGGTAGCCTGGTGCACAGTTTGGCAGAGGAGATGGGCTGAGTCAAGGTTATGTGATAGAATGGGTGAAGAAGGTGGGAGGTGAGGGCATGTTCCTACAGTTCCAGCTTGTACAGTTGGGTGGATGATCATGTTACCAAATAGGCAGGGTAAACAGAGGAATAGGATCAAAGAATGTGAATTCACAGTTTAGTTTTGATACTAGAGCACAGAAGAGAGATTTCAACACGAGATGCAAATTTGGGAGGCATCATGTCCAGATGGCATTTCAAGCCACTGGAATGGACATGGTCAATCATGAAGAGAAGGAGACCAAACAAGGAGAGACTGCCCAGGACTGGACCCTGAGTAATTCTAGCATTGAGAGACATGTTGGAGAATGAGTGGCCAAGTATCACTGAAGTAGAACAATTTAAAAAATGTTGTACTAATGCTGTCAAGAAAAGTAGCTACAGCCCTGAGTGGTGTGGTTCAGTGGCTTGGACACCATCCTGCAAACCAAAAAGTCACGCCTCAATGTTTCTCTCCTTCTCTTTCTCCGTCCCTCCCCCTCTCTCTAAAAAATAAATAAATAAATAAACACACAATTTTTTTTAAAAAAGATAGCTTTCTCATTTTACACATGTTCCGTAGTTTTAAAAAGCAGTCTTTACCAATAAGCTTATCTTCATGTAAACTTCTGTGTGAAGTACAGGACAGCATGAGACGATAGCAAAGGCTACTTCAGTGCGACCGTGGAAGATGTTTAAAACTCTCAGCATGAAGCGTCTTACTCAACTGTGTACTATCAGCACTTAGCACAGAATAGGAAGTTATTCAATATGTTACATTAATGTTTACATCGACTATGTGAACACAAATGAATAACTACCATGACTTCACATACATTCACATATTTATTAAATATTTTATATTAATGTTAACATCGACTATGTACATACAAAAGAATAACAAACATGCATCCACATACATCTGTATGTAGTCTAGAATAACGAAATTTTTACACAAATACCACTAATGTGATTTTCACAATGGGTGACAATTATGGTGGCAAGTTCCTAAAGCCTCAGAACACTTTTCCTTTTCTCTCTTTCAGTCTATGGTACCAAGAGGCAAGTAATGCACCTCCTTCTCAGCCACATCTTAGGACATTCAAAACAGCTGGGAGAAAAATCTAGGCAAATGTTCTTCATGCATTCAAATTTTGCACTTAAGTGCAAAAAGAGCACTTGTTTTCCAGTTATTTGGGCAACGGTGGTGAGAATGAAGTCCCTGAATGAAGTCCACAACCACTTCAGTGGTTTGTTTGAATCGCCTTTTCAATCAAATTTGTTACCAGAACAACTGTTACATAGTAGATGAAAGCACTAAGGATAATAACATGAATGTTCAATTACCAAGGGAGAGAAGCAAAGGTCTAGGAAAAGAATTGATTTATCAAGCTTTGGCAAGCTGTGTTTTCTCTGCTAGTTTTTTTTTTCTTCCAGATGTCAGCTCTTTGAACACAGCATCTTTAACTCCACTCCAATTTGCCCCCAGAAAGTCCTGAAGGGCGCCTCAAGCCTCTCCCCCAACAGGAGGCAATTTGCACTGTCCCAATAGACTGCTCTGTGCATGCCAATCTACCCGCAGCTTGCTCATGAAGGGATGACCATGTGTACCCCACAGGCACACACTGGAACTGACCTCAAGAATTCTGACAGTCACAGAAATTATTACATGAAGATGCTATGGACAACAGAATATAACAAGAAGAGACTTGGAAAGATGACAGAGATGACCATATGAAACTGGCAAGGAAGACTGGCAAGTTGGATGATTTTCTATTCCAAATCAAGACCACAGCTATAAAGAAGTGCTTAAAGTAATTACTACACCCAAATTAATTTTGTTTAGAGCACACTTGGACTGCTTAAAGCATCAAGAATCTGTATGGAGCCACTGGGGAAAAAGCGCCAAACAATACATCAACCTCAAAAGTAAGATGTAAGGGGGAAAGAATTGTAGGGGGGTGGGGCCAGTGGGGCGTGGTGGGGAGAAGCCCTGGGGGTCAAGGTTCCTGCAAAGGGATTTGCAGGGTCTACATCCTTGCCCCAAAATGCTCTTTCTAGCTCAGATACAGGGAGAGCACTCTTCATGCCCGAATCATGCAACCTGGTAAAGTGCCCGAGAAGCTCTTGGGTCAAGTGTGACTTGTCTAGTCCCCCAGCGCTGCAGGCCCGTTTTCACCCTTGGCCCTTATCAGTATCCCCCATCTCCACCAAGAACCCCGAGGTCCTGACTACAGTGCCAAGGCTGAGCCTGAGAGTGAAACCTGCCCGCTCCTCTGGAACACGCTCAAGGAGAGGACTCGGCTGAGCTCTTCCTGCGTCCTCCTAATAGAGCAGAGACGGGCGCACAGGCGCCTCCCAATAAATAAAAGCCAAGGCAACAGAGAAATACTCTGGCGACTAACAAGAAGCACACCATCCCGCTGTCACCCAGACCCAAACCCAAGCTGGCATCTCCTCCAAGCACCAAAGGACCCAGGTCCACACATCCAATAGGAGCCACTGGCTCCTGGTGGGGGAAATAGCTGCTGATCTCCAATTCTCTGACCTTCCCAACCTGGAAACTGATCCCCAAAGTGCGAGTTCATCACCCAGCAGGGTCTGGGGACAGTAGTGTGAGCACAGCTGGACCTGGACGGGATTCTCCAGTTGGGTCATGGGGGACAGGGTGGTCCACTGCACCTTCAGGGCCAGGGAGCACAACCCCACAGGCATCCCCTGCCTGTACCCTGGGGCAGAAAACCACTGTCAGCCCCACGCCCCCTGCGGTAGCCCCGACCCACGCAGGACGCTCACCTTGGCCGCACAAAATGAAACACAGCCCTCAAAGGGTCAGATTCGGTGCTGCCTCTGAGACTTGGAGCCTCTTTCCACACTCAAACTCTGTCACCGCCACCAGTTTGCCACTCTCTGGTTTCTGCTCGCCACCAGAGTAGCTTTCAAACCAGTTGTGGTTGCTAGGAGCAACGATGGGCCAAACGGAATCTGAGATCTCGCGCTGCCGCCTTTGATTGGTCATTTCAAATGGAATTAAAAAGTCAAGGCCTCATCTCGTGCGGTGACCACGTGCAACAACAATGCTGTTTCTGTTGGAGGGTGGTCGGGGATTGAAGATTTTATTGAGAGACATGTTGGAGAATGAGTGGCCAAGTATCACTGAAGTTGAACAATTTTTAAAATTAAATAATACAGATGAATGTGGTACTAATGCTGTCAAGAAAACTAGCTACAGCCCTGAGTGGTGTGGTTCAGTGGCTTGGACAACTTTCTGCAAACCAAAAAGTCGCGCATCAATGTTTCTCTCCTTCTCTTTCTCCCTCCCTCCCCCTCTCTCTAAAAAAAAAAAATAAAATAAATATACACACAATTTTTTAAAAAAAGACAGCTTTCTCATTTTACACGTGTTCTGTAGTTTTAAAAAGCAGTCTTCACCAATAAGCTTGTATTCATGTAAACTTCTGTGTGAAGTACAGGACAGCATGAGACGATAGCAAAGGCTACTTCAGTCTGACCGTGGAAGATGTTTAAAACTCTCAGCATGAAGCGTCTTACTCAACTGTGTACTATCAGCCCTTAGCACAGAATAGGAAGTTATTCAATATGTTACATTAATGTTTACATCGACTATGTAAATACAAATGAATAACTACCATGACTTCACATACATTCACATATTTATTAAATATTTCACATTAATGTTAACATCGACTGTAGATAGAAAAGAATAACTAACATGAGTCCACATATATCCGTACATAGTCTAGAAAAACGAAAATTTTACACAAATACCGCAAATGTGTGTATAAGAGATTGTAGAAAAGCTGGGAAGAAAAAATGATCTCCTTACTTGGAAAAAATAGCACACCAATTTGTGTTGATTTTCTAGAACATTGGGGTCTGCCTTGGCTGATGGGTGGGGTAGGTGGTTCCTGGCCTGCCGTGGGGCCCTACACATCCATCTGCCTGCTCTTTGTCAGGAGAGAGGCAATCAGGTCAATGCACAGCCCGAGTCTTTCTCTCTTTCTTGTTCAATAAGGTCCATGCAGTGATGATACTTGGTTTCATACCATGGTTATAGTGTTTGCTTGCTGAGCTTTCTCATGTTTCCTCAACTAGTCTACTGTGCGGAACGTATGAGCTATTTGAATGGAATAATTCTATTTGAAACAAATGGTTGAGAAAAGGGAATTGCTAGGACTGACTAGTATTTGGTCCCCTATACAGAGCTGAGCTTCGCACTCAGGTCACCTGACTTCAAATTGAGCTCATGGGCCATGGGCGTTGTGCGTGTGTCTGAGTTTGCGCAGTTATGTACACATTTCATAAAGATTAAAAATCAAAGTCAGCAGTGGTATTCACCGTCCATGAAGTCCCTGATTCAATTTATGGTTCCTTGTTTTTAGGGAAGATTCCTTCTACTTCATCGAGAGCAACCATGTCTCCTATGTTTGGAATTTGTATATTGTGTTTTCTCCACAAAATAACTTTGAACTTACTCTGATAGGTTTAAATACCAAATTTGGAACAAATGAAAATGCTATTTTCTCCCCTATATAGTAAACACTTTGGTCTATATACTTCTAGATTGAAAAAAAATCCGTGTATGTGCCACCCAAAATGTAGGAATGACTGACAGTCAGCGTGTTGTAATGGCTAAGGGTTAACCTCAGCATTTTCTTGCCCCTAATGCAATGTGTGTCTGCATATAAATGTGTCTCTCTCTCTCTATAATAACAGTATATATATACGATAATACCATATACATAATTTATATATATGTATGTGTGTGTGTGTATATATATAAATAAAATCAGAAAACCTTTGTCTGTATCAGTAAAAAACTAAAGTGATTTCCTCCAGGGAATGTTCAGAGGGAAATGGGATGTGAAAACAGACAAACCACCTTCTAAGTATATACTTCAATATTGCTGCGGACATGCACTTGTACAATATTATTTCCCGTTAAACTTTTTTCTATTAGGCTTTTATGTTATGACTTGGTACTGACACTAAATTAACCAGAACAGTAGAATAAACTCCCACGTACCCACCACCAGGCTTCAACAATCACAAACTCGTTGCCAATCTTGGGTCATCTATATTCCCATCCGTCTCCCACCTGCTGTCTTACTGGGAAGCTAACCCCACATACAACATGTCCACTATAAATTTCTCAATATTTAATTCTAAATAGAGGAGAACTCTTTATTTTTATCATAAACACATGATCAATGACCACATCTAAAACATTTCATCATTAAGGAATTCCTCAGTGTTCAAAGGCCCTCAGAAATGGCTTCGCAGCTTTTTGATTTCAGAACTGTTTTCTTTGAATCAGCAGTGTTTTCTCACACAGGGATGTCACAGGAGAGGTGGGACCTCAGAGCTGTGTTCAGGAACCAGCAGCAGGTAGAAGTAGATTGGGTCCACTGGCAGGGAAGGTGGCCAGTGGTGGGGAGGGTCTGGGGTCTCAGATATGGGCCAGGTTTGGACAAGAAAATGTGTCAGTTCTGCCTTTCCCTAGTCCTGCATCGCCCTAGGCGGGTTTCCCCCTCCTTCCTGTGCTGCCAGGGCCAGGATGTCAGAGCACAGGCAGGAAGCACTGGGGCAGGTTCAAGACACAGCTCCCACCTGACCTGGTGTCACTTGAACCCACAGCAATGAGTGCAGCTGCTCTGCCCAAACCCTGGAGTCCCCCCTCCACACAGGCCCCGCCCCTCCCCCACTGTGGGCATCCAGTATAAGGCAGAGAGCCTGCCTCCAACAAATGATGATTCAGAGGCTCTTTGCTTACCTCTCCCACAAACTCACACAACACTTCAGCTGGAGAAGCACAGCTGGCCAGCCTTCTGCCAGGCCAATGACTTCATTTCTTTCTTCCTCAATTTCTTCATCTGTCAATGGAGACTGTCACCCCTACCTCATAGGGTTGTTTTGAAGATTAAAGAACATACTACATGTAAAATTCTCAGCACAGGAGAATAACCACATACACACACATACAACTAAAATATTTGATTCAGACATACAATAATATTTGTTGATGATCTTCTATGCACCTGGCAGTAGAATATACTGGTGAACCACACAGGCAAAAATCTCTTCTGTGATGGAGCTCCTACCTATCCCAGGGAAAGAGCAGGAGCTGGGCTTTTACCTGGGGAGCCTGCAGGGATTTCTGTATCTTTAATCTTAATGGTGTTTTGTCTAAAAGTTGAAGAGAGAATTAGGTTCCTTTTGGGAGGGCGGAGGGGGCCTGCCTAGGCTCCATTACCCAATTTTGCTGCTCTGTGACCCTTGGTGAGATCTGTCATTGTTTCGGGCCTTGCTTTCCTTATCCAGGAAATGGGGATAACACCAGAGTACCAAGTGCTTTCCATACATCCTGGGCCACAGAGAGGCGCTCCCTAGTTTTCTTTGGAAATCCAGCAAGTGCACATTGCAGCTGTCCAGCTATTTCCTTGGAAGTTTGAGAAAGTGATCTCACTTCCCTTGAACCTTCCCCTTCTTCCCCTGTGGAGTCTCCTCTACTTGGGATCCTTTGGAGATTCCCAAGTGCTCAGGGAGGTCAGTCACCACACATTTGCACATCATGGGTGGAAGAGGTGCTCCTTTCTGGTTCCCCCTTCTCTTGTCCAAGAGGCTCAGATATTTGCTATGCGTTGTGGGACACTGAAGTAATTGGGAACAGGATCTTCTGTGAGGATGACTTCAAATACCCCTTGCAACCTAAGAAAGGTTGAAAAGACTGGGCTGGAGTCTTGGGGAGACAGCAGGTTCCTGAGGCATGTTTTTAGTTCTGAAAAGCAGCACAGAAATGCAGGCAAACTCTTTCATTCTACAGCTGCCCAAGCCAAGGCTTTCAGGCTGGAATCCTCCTCAATCATCCAATGGGTCACAGGCAGGTCAAGGCCTAACACCCTGGGTCTCTCTCCTGCCTCCACTCTTCTGCCACAAACCAGCTGGGTCTCATGAACTCCACCTGGGAAAGTGCTAAGGAAGTTCCCTCTTAGTGCCTACTTGGGCAGGCTGGGGTAAGTTTGTGGCTTGGAAAGAACCCAGAAAACGACCTATGTCCACTCCCAGCATGCAGCCAGGAGTGGGGAGGGGCGGGGGTGAGGGGTGGTGGCTGGATGAAGACACCAGGACCACTACCCTGAAGTTCTGGCTGTTCTGGAGAGAGAACTCTGAGACTGGGTCTTGGTGAAGCCAGCTGATTATCTCCTGGTCTACATCCCCTGTGCAGTGTCTGTATGGGGGCGTCTTGCTTAGAGAGTTCCCCACTATAGGACGGACTGTGCTTTCTCAGGGCCAGAGTGGGCAAATTGCTGTCCCTGCCCAGCCTCTGCAGTTTTCGGAGGTCTGGGTGGGATTTTTCAGTCTTCGAGCTTTCTGCCCCCGCCTGAAGCAGCGGGTGTTTGGGGTGGCTGTAGTTGCTTTTACTTCGCCATTCCTCCTCTTCTTCCTCCAGGGAGTTTAATCTCGTCCTGCGCCCTCAGCCCCCACCTTTTCAAACCTTGTCTGAATCTGTCCCGTTAAAAGTGCGCCAGTTATCCTGGCCCTGCAGAAAGGGCTCCTGCCGCCTGGCGCTCCTGGGATTCCAGCGCTGTGACGTCCCCCTTGACTGCAGGTCTCCAGCTCCTGAGCTCTTGATCCTCGTATTTGAGTTCCCTGCAGGTGCTCTAGACCGCCCCACTCCCTTCCTGGGATGCGCGCCCGGAGCTCCCTCCGCGTTCCCGACCTGTGAGCCACGGAGCAGGGCACCAGGTGGTGGACTCACCGCGTGCCGGCTCCTTCCCCTGCCCCTCACAGGGGGCCAGCTTCCTTCCTCTCCCGTCTACTAGCTTTTCCTGTCGCACTGGCTTTCCTGGCCCTTAAATGATCTTCCCAACTTCTCCTCTCCGAGAGGGCTCTGCGGGAGCTGGGGGGGGGGGGGGGCGGGGGGCGCTGCGGCAATAGGCAGGGAGCTGGTTGCTGGGCTCCTGCATGCTCCTCTGTCTATCTCTGTGGCCCAGGTCCCCCGGGTAGCGGCAGACACCACGTGATTGCTGGCGGATCTTCACCTCCCACTTCAGCTATCCACCACTGCCTCCAAGCCCCCGGACCCCTCTGGTGCGACATCCTTGGACTTCGGTGCTCTACTCTGCTCCTGCTCTGTGTCCCTGTGTAAACTCTTTCGCTCGGACCCCGGAGAACCCTCCCTCCCATTTCCCCTCCTCCCCCGTTCCCTTCGCCCTTTCTCCGCCAGCCACTGCAATGAATTCCTTGGGGAATTGGGGCTGGATCTCCGCGGCGGAGGTATGGCCTTATTGAGCAGGACTCCAGGGCTCCAAGGGAACCACTTGAAGCAGGTAAGCACCCTCTGGGGGAGGAGTCCTGCTGGAGGTTGAGGACCACTTCGTACCCTGGGCGCCTTGCTGATGACTTGGACAAAGGCGGGCAAAGCCATCTTTGGTCAGACAGCTGGGGAGCAAGGTCTCAGGCCCACAAGAGTTTACCATGATGGTGGGAGCTGCTCTCTGTGAGGCTCTCAGGTGGTCTGGGGGAGTTAGGTGGAAGGAAGGTGAGAGGTGTGTGCATTGCTTGTGGTTCAACCCACATCCTTGCCCCCTCCTGGTTACTCCCTTCTGCTTTTTGGGCATGAGAGAGGGCCTCAGAAAGGCATCTGGGGATACCCAGGGGCTGGGGAGAAGAGGAGGAAAGACAAGGACAGTGCTGCCTCTGCAGGGAGATAGCAATGTGGCTCCCCACCCTCTTCTATCCCCCAGAGGGACAAGATCTTGGGAGGCAGAGGAGTTTTTATGTTGTGTGTGTTGTGACCCTTCACGGCCTGGCAGGGCCATGGTATTCCCACAGAGGGAATAATATTTAGGGAGTCGTTGGGTTGTGTGACATGCCTTTATTGACAGGTGGGTGAGTCATGCACACTGCAAGCTCCTTGTCTATGTTCATGTCTTATGTCGTGGCTCTTGTTCCCCAGTGTGGCACCCATCATGGCACCTGACCCCTTGCCTGTGTGTCTTGGTGAGAAGCCCCTACTTGTTTAAGTACTTGAGTGGAAAAAGGCTGGTAAAATGGCAGAACATTACATAGCATAAGATAATTCTTCCTGTGTGAACCCTCTTGGTCTTACGGGAACAGTTTATCAGACCCCGTCACTGGTCATCAGGCCCCTGCAAGGCTATGGGAACACTGCTTCCCTTTATTCCCCAGACACCTGGGTGAGGAAGCCAGACTGCCTCCACTTACCCTGGAGCCCACCCCTTCTGGGTTCCTCACCATACAGTGTACACGAGGATGTGTTCTGAGAGGTTCTCTTGGCAAGGAGGGCAGAGCCCTGCACCCATACCCACAACAGCAGTACAGGGTACAGCAACAAGCTAGCAAAACACAAGCACTGCTGCCCAGGGCAGCAAGAGCCCACCGCCCTTCAGTGGTTAGGGATGCCCACCATTCCTGTGAAGGATTGCCTGTCAGGCCTTCAGTGGCCCAGGTGTCACAGGCTAATGCCTGTAAAGCTAGACTAGCACTGTAGTGGACATCAGGGACATATATATATATATAGCATTCTGTCCCTATTAGGGCAGACACTCCACCTCGGGATGCAGTAAGTATATCTGAAACCAAGCTACTTTCCTTAATTGATACACTTCTCCATTTAACTGGCTTAAGGACACACATGTTGCATTCAATGCGCCAGCAGTGGGCAAAGCCAAAGCAGTTATCTCAGTCTCAGTGACTAGAGAAGCAGCAGTCACTGCTTGAGGAGTAAAAACAGCTAATGGTTAATACCACCAGGGGATATGCTTTACCCAGTGTGAAGCTTGAAAAGCTTCCCAACTTGTTGGCCTGCTCACAAGAGTTTTCTGAACTGGAGCAGGCAAATAGGGCCATGCCTGAGTACAATGACCATCCAAGGCCCAGGAAGGAAAGGCCACCCATGTGACACACACACAGAGAGGGCTCCAGTAGGAACTGCATGCAGCCCACGCATCATCTGGTACCACCCCAAAATGCTCTAGAGTCTGACTCTGACACAGGTCCGTTGGAGTCCAGCCTACCTGGGCTTTTCCTTTGGGGTTCTCAATGCAAAGGGGAGCTGGTCAGCCAGCTCCATGGCCTCAGCTGTGAGGCACCCCGTGCCATCCCATATGAAGTAGCTGCTTGGTCCGTCCTAGATGCCAGTCCAGGTAGCATTCCAGAAGGGATGCTCACTGTTCCTCTGGTTCTGAAGCCGAGTCCAATTTGAGACAGAAGCAGGAGAGATGCGCCACGGGGGGGCCAGCCCACGTCCTCAGGGGGAGTGCAGTGCAGACCGAGCATGCTGATTGGTTAGCCACTGAAGCATAGATAGGAATCCACTCCTCTAAGGTGTTACCTTGCACTCTAAGGGCAAAAAGACAGAGCAGTTATAGGCACCAGTAAAGGCAAGTCCTGACCCTCAGGCAATATACACGCCAGCTTCTGGTCAGCCCATAAGACAGTGGCTGGCAGAGGGGGTCTTCCTGGGCATGAATACAAGCCCTTTCATGCCTCACCTGTGAGACCAGCATCCTCTTGCAATAACAGAGGAGGACTCATAACATGCCACTGGGAAATCACAAAGGTGCCAGGAAGAAGCATTGCGTGGACTGCCAGTCCTGGGCACGTCACCTTTAAGGCTGGGGGCAATGTCCCAGTCACCCATGGCAATCTTTGTAAGTTTCTCTCCACCCCTTGGCCCCAAGGGGCAACAAGAGCCACCAAACACATATGCGGAGCTTTCATTTCCCAAGGCCACATTCAAGTGGCTGTTTGCCCTCGCTCCAGGCTCTCTGGAGCAGGCAAGAGAATATTCCCCTCTTTTCTCACGCTTGGTTTTGACAAAGCACCCTTAATCTGTCCCTGCATCGGAATTGGAGCTGCAGTCTGGTGGAGCAGAGCTTCTAGCGGAGCTGGGCCCTGCTCCGACTCCTCTCATTTAGAATCCAAGGACAGTCTCTAAGCGTTTGGTCCAACCCCTCAGGGTAGGGGTGGCAGCTGCAGCTCACAGGCCCTGCTTCAGGAGAACATTGTACCTTCCCATCATTCCAGCAGCTTGGGGATAATAGGCTACAATCACTTTCCACATTAAAATTCCAAGGCCCAAGCCCATTATTGTACCAAGGCCCCAGTAAACCACGTCCCCTTATCACTTTCAGTGATTAAGGGTCCCTCATAGGCAACACATACCCACTCCCAATCAGCAATCACTGCTTCCTGATCTGGGTACTGCGGGGGGATAAGCAGATAAAAGTCCTGTGTCACGTCCACACCTGTAATAGGATAGTTACATCCCTCTCAACTAGGTAGGGGACCAGTCACCTCCACCTGCCACCAGGGCAGCCATTCCTGTCCCCACACCACCTGTCCAGAATTCCAACAGGCTTTCGGGGATGCGCTCTCGAGCATATAGACAGGTCTCTCAAGCTTCTTGTACTTCTGTAAACGTAACAGACAACCCTCAAATTTCGATGGTAGCCCACATGGTCTTTCCTCTAGCATATAAGAGGCGACGGTGTAGCCACTGGGCTACTTCCCTTCCCCAGGCACTGGCAGGTGCCATTTCTAGCCACCACACCCTGGCTAGAGCATCAGCCTCATCATTCCCTGGAAGTAAGACGTGCATGTCCTGTAACACGATATACAGTGATTTGTTTCTAGTGACCTAACCCCCATAGAACTCTTGCCACAAAGCCTGTCCCCACAATGGACTCTGCATGACCTTCCATTTATTTGTATGCCATGTAGAGATTCACAGTGTTAGCCCCCAGAACATGGCCCAGCTATCTGTGCAAAGAGTCAGGGGCTGGGCTTCACTGACTGCCAGGAGCCAAGTGGCTCGGAGTTCCGCCCACTGGCTGCTCTGTTCCAGGCCAGCCTCAAACCAGATTGTGTCATGTGTGGGCGAATTGCTACGGTGGTCCTCACAGCAGGCTGGTCCCCGCTGCACCCATCAGTGTACCATGCATCTGAGGGAATAGGTGTGTGCCCTTCCTGGAAGGGGCTAGCTTCCATCTCTTCTACAGGGACAGGAAGAGTAGATTTCTGCTCTATATAAATAACTGACCCTGACACTTGCTGTAGCTCAACCCGCAAAGGGCTAGTGGACAGAGTACTGCTTTATTGTAGAGATGTACCCCACCTAGCTAATAAGGGTGTCTGAGCCGACCCACTATGAGGCCTGGACATCCAGTCCCTGATCCATCCTGCAATGGCATGAGTGGTCCTAACTGTGACGGGGGCAGTTCCTGGTATGGCCTCTGTGGCCAACAGGGCAGCATATACTGCAGCCAACTGCTTTTCAACCAAGGAGTAAAGTACCGCTGATTCTTCCTTATTGGGGCCAGAAACCCAAGTGTTGACTATCTAGTCCTTTCACTGCCACTGACCCCACCCAAAGCCTTGCTGTGTGACATGCACATGTACCTCACAGGGTCCAGCAGGACATTTCCTCCCTCTTGTTGGGAGCTTGGCCCAGTTAAATGGTCCTTTCGAAGCACAGGACGTGTCTTTTTGGGACACCCCCCCATGGTGTGCACTGATAAATTAGGTCTGCACAGGACACATCTGAGTGGGCACTGAGCTGCTCTTGTGCGGCACCAGTGCACACCAATCCCGCGGGCTCTGGTGGTTGGCACCTCGACTGCATCCCCTCGGGTCACCTACCCGCTGTTTCTGGGACTCCAGGTACCACTGTTATCTTCGGCGGCCTCTCTGACAAGCATTAATCTGGCTTGTTGCTGCCACCACCACGGCTCTCTGGGGGCCTCTCTATCAGTGGGCTTTCCAGGTGCCACCTCCAGGCTGCATTCAGTAACCTCCCAGGTCGCGCTGCCACCTCTAATCGTTCCCATGGCCCCCCTGCCTCCTGGAACAGCACTGGAGAGCTGAGCTCCTGGAGCTCAGCCTTGACCCACAGGCACAGCAGCAGAAGCTCTTGCCCACAGGGGTCCCCACTTCTTGTGATCAGTGAGCTGCCAGGAGAGCTTTCTGGGTGCTGACTGCTGGCTTCCCCAGAGCGCCCAGCCCTGGCAGGCCCTCTGGCCAGTCACTCTCAGCAACTGTGTTCCATGTCTGTGTGGAGCAGGGGAGGGAGAGACGTCCCCACACCCAAATACCTCCAGGAACCAAAGGCTGCTGCCCTCAGGGAACTCAGTTCCTTGTCCGCCAATCCTTTCCCCCTGAATAGCTTATGTGAGAGGGGGGGAGGGATTGCAGCCCCTCACCTGCTCAGAGTCTTTTTCCCAGGACCCAGACTGAAACCTTCAAGGCAGTTTTTCCATCTGCCTCGCTGTTCGTGGAGCTTTGCGGCATCAGGGAAGTGCAGTCTCCTCTTCTTCAGGCTTCAGGGCACTTGCTCCCTCTCTGGGCTCTGGGAATTCCACTGCCTTGAGAAGTGTCGTCTCTGTCTCAGTCACCCCTGGCGAAGCTGAAAGAAACACCCAGCCCACGGCCATCACAGCCGCCTCAGCACTGGGCTTTTCCAGGGTCTTCCCCACCACCCACAGGGCTTTCATCACTGTGTCCCTGCACCATGGATGTAGGTCTGTCATGGGTGGGAGGCCAAGCTTCCAGGAGCCCAGCCACCTAATACTACCTGTTGGTCCTCATCCAATCCAAGCCCCCTCTGGGGGTGCTGGCTCTATGGCGTTCCGTGAGGTAATCCGGACGACTAAGCCAATTTTGTTGTGACCCCTGAAATGCTGGGCAAGTCCATGGTATCTGCACAGATGGATTAATGTTCACAGAGCCAGTGGGATGTCGGGCCTGCCTTTACTCACGGGTGGGCAAGCCGTGCACGCTGCAAGCCGCATTTCTATCTTCATGTGTCATGCCGTGGGCCTTGCTCCCCAGCGTGTCACTCATTGTGCCACCTGTCCCCTTGCGTGTCTCTCCCTGGTGAGAAACCCCTAATTGTTTAGCACTGGAGGGGAACAAAGCTGGAAAATTGCGAGAACATTACATAATGTGACAAAGTTCTGCACAGGAGAGCCTACTTCATGTTATGGGAACAGTTGATCGGATCCTGTCTCAGGCTATGAGACTACTGCTTTCTAGGCCCCTCCGAGTCTATGGGAACACTGGTTCCCTTCATGA
This sequence comes from Desmodus rotundus, assembly GCF_022682495.2. Classification (NCBI taxonomy): domain Eukaryota; kingdom Metazoa; phylum Chordata; class Mammalia; order Chiroptera; family Phyllostomidae; genus Desmodus; species Desmodus rotundus. The sequence continues at coordinate 81,097,354 of NC_071398.1, forward strand.
CCCAGACACCGGGGTGAGGAAGCCAGACTCTCTCCACTAACCCTACACCATCCTACAAGGCTCCAGACATGCCACCAAGCTCCTGGGCTTCATGGCCCAGGGTAGTCAGGCTGGCTCAAAACTTGTGGCCACACAATTTCAGAATAGGTCTACACCTCAAATTTTCCAACTTGTATGTATGAACAACTTCTGAGCATGGTGTTAATGCACTCCCTCCCCTTTCTCCCTGGCATGACTCCTCAGTCTGGATTTTGAATACTTGTCAGTGGGGCTCCCACCTTCTTGAAGGAGCAGAGAGGTACTCTAACACTACCTCCATTTCCCTGTCCCTTCTGTGCCTGTCACCTGCACCCACAATTGAAGGAGATTGTGCTGTTTTCAGGAACCGGCTGGTGAGGAATCTCCAGACTGCAGGCTGCATATGTGGTTCCAGGGTTTCCAACAACGTGCTGATTTACGGGGTGTTAGTTCACTCATGCATTCCACAAGCCTAGCATTAAACTTCTCCTCTAGGCCTGGAACAAGGGATAAAGGATGCTATAAGCAGATCTCACTGCAGCCTCAGGGAGGAAAGGAAAAATTCTTGACAGCCCATTGGGGAATTGTAGTGTTGTGAGAAGTGCAATGGAAAGCTTGGTCCTGCAGGTGAGGGAGTGAAGTGTGTACCCAACTCACCTGGAGGACACAGGGAGTGGAAAGAGCTAATGCAAAGTGAGAGTCACCCAGAAAACACGTACCAAGTGGTCAGACCTGTGTGGAGTCCTGAGTGGGATTCATGGGCAGTGTTGTGGGGGGAGCCTTTAAAGAAAAAGTATGTCAGAAATTAAAGTGGAAGCATGTAACCCACCACGGCAAGCAAGGCTCTTCCAGAGGAGCAGTGGCTCTCCTCCTGGTCCCACCTCAGAGGTGACGCTGTTTCTACTGTGCTATGAGCAGCAGTTGTGTGACCACCTAAATGGTAGTTGGCACTGATTAGCCCATGCCGGGTTTCATCACATGGTGCGGACCCCCTTTTCCAGAGCAGCTTGGCTGCCATAGATTATTGGTAATAGTGCCGCATCGCAGACTCTTGTGTGTAAGGTACCTATCTTTTGGTCATGGCATGAAAAGTTTGTGCCATAGCAACGATAGCCTTGATGCCTGGGAGCTCAGCAGCATGGTGCTCTTTCCCCCAGTCTGAATGGATGACCACTCTGAGCAGGATGAGTTCATGCAATTGCCTCTGTATTTGTGAGACTATGACCTGCTTTTAAAAGTCATCATGGCTGCAGCATAGTGGTAAGGACTCCATTTCCTTGCTCTGAAACTTTATAAAACTGAGTCTCTCCTGTCTGGTTGTTGTGTAGCCTGGTGTTCCAGGATTGAGCTGACCCTGCCTAGAAAAGCCCCTTCTAGTGCAGTAGCATTCTCTGACTGGTTTACCTGCAGGGGTACCTCTCCACTGAGCTGGAGTGGCACTGTGGTGTTATTCACAGTGGCTGAGTCCTGGCCGAGGTGGCAAGGGGCCGGCTTTCAGTGACTTCAGGCCAGTACATCAGAGTGGGAAGAGCACACTGACTTCCTACAGTCTAGGGGGTTTATCCAAGCCCCTCCCCAAACACCTTCTCTTTTCTCTACAATGGCCCCTTGATGGGACCTTGCTTGAAAGTGTAGGACCTACAGGAAGGAAATGGCTGGAGAAAAGGTTTCTTGCTAATCGCAGGTACCTTCCCAGCTTCTACCACTGGCTTACACACGTAGGCACTAGAACACTTCATTGTTCGCGTTTGAGCATTCTGTGTCGCGTGGCCAGCTGCAACGGAAAGAACAGTCGAGGTTATTTTAATGTGGAAGAAAGGAAAGAATTCATAGAACATTCAGATTTTCTGCAGGAAAGGAATGGGCCAGGGGTCAAGAAATATGATGATTTCCCCTCCACCCCCGAGCACTTTCGAACCTTATTAAGGACTTATTTATTTTGCTCATAACATGGAAAGCAAACATAAGCCCTTTGATTACACATTGTAGCCCACCTGGATTTCATGTTTTCATCCTTTTCATGTTCTATCCTGCATTTGAACTTCTTTGCATAGTCACCAAGTGCTGTGTATCTTTTTATATTTTTTAAATAATTTTTAAAGAAGAGTGGATGGGAGGAAGGAGTAGACGGAGAGGAACACCAATGTGTGGTTGCCTCTACGTGCTCCCAGCTGAACCTGGCCCTTAACTCAGCCATGTGCCCTGACTGGGAATCGAACCACCAACCTTTTGGTTCACAGGTCAGTACTCAGTCCACTGAGGCACACCAGCCAGGGCCATTTTTTGAACTCACACTCAGCCTCAGAACAGTGCTTTGCACTTGTAAGAGATAAGGCGGGTGAAAGAGAGCAGATGAAATCCTTAATTAGCCAATTTAATTATTGCTGCTTGCACTGCTTAAAAAAGAACAAGGGAAAACAAGCAAGTTTTGGTTAAAAGAAGATTAAGATAAGTATCTCAAATAAGACTGATCCTCCCTCACGACTGGATTTTCCCTGCCCCAGTTGAGCACCACGGGGGGATTAGTGAATAAGGTTTTGTGCCTCAGTGTTCTCAACTGTAAAAAGGGTATTTGAGTATATTGTTTTTATTCATTCATTTTCCCACTTTTATTTTTCTTTTTAGTACTCACATAATCAGCTTTTATTTCATGCTCAGGTTGTGGGGATCAATGATGGCTTCTCAAAGCTCCTCTGTCCTTGAGAGGCTGAGAGTTTACTAAGTTTCCTCCCAACACATCCCTATTTCTTTTCCATGCTTTGGTTTCATACATGTTTGATAACTTCCTACTATATTCCGAGTAGTCCCCTAATCAGCAGATGAGGGGAAAAGAGCATGAGGTGGAGGAAGGGGGAGAAGGAGACAAAATGCCACAACCACAGAAACTCTCTGGAGAGACAGAGAGAGAGATTAAAAAAATATAGAGCAGCTCATGCATGGTGACAGCATAGAGTGTCACGACCTAAAGGAATTGCAGGGAGGAGGACATGCCATCACCTGGCAAGTTATCCCTGGCAGAGAGCTAAGCACACACAAAGCCCTGAATCAAGGGGCCTGGCACCTCTGAGGAACAGCAAGGAGGCCAGAGAGGCCCGAGTAGAGTGATTAGATGAGTCTGGAACACGATGGGGTCAGCGCATGAAGGCTCCTGTGAGAACATTGACTTCCACTGTCTGGTGGAAGGTGGAAGGAAGTCCACTGGAGATTCTGAGCAGAGGAATGAAATAATTCCACTTCATTTAAGGGAAAGGAAAGCACTTAATGAGAGAACCTAGTTAGGAGATGACTGTAAAAATCCAGTTAAGCCCTTGCTGGGTTGCTTGGTTGATTGGAGCATCCTCCCAAACATGAAAAAGTTTGTGAGTTCGGTCCCAGGTAAGTGCACATACAGAAAACAACTGATTGACATTTCTCTCTCATCAGTCTCTCTCTCTCTCTCCCTCTGTGTCATATCATGGACATATACTGGAGTGAGGATTAAAAAGCAAATGCAGGTAACAGATAGTAGTGCTTTGTTCCCTGATGGAGGCAGTCATGATAGAGGCGGGAAGAAACGGTCGGATGCTGTGCTAGTCTGTGTGCTGGAAAGTCTTTGTACCTTGTCCTACACCCACGGGGCAGTTACCAAACTGCGGTGTGAATGCTGCTTTGATGAGGAGGAGCAAGGGCTATGTAAGAGTAGTGACTTCATTCCTCCCTTTGGTGCCTGAGCAGAATGCTCCTCCCCCCTGAAGTAGGTGCTGAATAAACACTGTTGGAAACATGAATGGACCTAGGACAGAGTGGAGAGAGCTCAGGAATAGATGCCCCACAAATATGGTCAACTCATCTTGAAAAAGGCACAAACGTAATTCAATAGAGAGGGTAGTCTCTTCTACAAATGCTTCTGGATGAATTGGACATTCCCCCCCCCCCCACAAAAAAATCGAGACACCTTACATCTTTCACAAAAATCAACTGGAAGTCCATCATGGACCTAAAGATAAAACACAATATTAGAAACTTGTGGCGGAAACCGTAGGAGAAAGGTCCTTTGGGCTTGGTGATGAGTGTTCAGATACAACACCCAAAGCATAATCCATGAAAGAAAATGATGTTATAGTAGACTTCATTGAAATGAAAAAGTTCAGCAAAATAGCATTTCATAACCAGAACAATATGACAGAGAAGCAGAAGTAGCTGTCCAATGAGGGATGGCAACAAGGGCACCTCAAGCAGAGAAACTCTCAAGGGAGACATGGGATGGGGACCTCGGAACAGCCAACTTCAAGGCACAGCAGCTGCCCTAAAACCCTTTTGCACTCATGGGGAGCAAGGTTGCAAAGAATGTTACAATCAGTTAATTCTGCTACTCCCACTGGGGCTTCTGCTCCCCCTGTCTGCAGGTGTCCATTCTTATCCTTACCTGTGTATCCCCTTTCTGGGATTATGAGGTGTCACAAAGGTGGGGCTGACATGGATACACCCCTCTTCCTGGGGTATGCGGGTGACAGGACAACACAGAACAATATCAACTCTTACAGGAGACCACTCTGCGTGGCATGGGCCCAGCTCCCACTCAGGAACACCAGTGTGAAATGAGGTCCAGCACACACACTCAAGCCCAGGGATAGGTTCTCCCATGGGAAATCAGGTCTGCATTGGACCTAGGCTGCTTTGAGACTTGCTTTTGGGGAAGTCTCCCCCACCCTGAGTTGAGGCAGCAAATGTTTACTGCATATCTTTAAAGTAACTTCCTAAAATCTATGCTAAACCTTCCAAGGACAAGTGTAACTGGTTCAACCACTTTTCCCTTTATATTTGCAAACACCCTTCCTCTTTGATGTAATTAGCAACATCCTCTCCTTTGTTTTCTGTAAAAGGTAACCACCCAAAGGGAACCTGTGCATGGTAAATGAGGCCCATCCTCAATGTAAGGTGCCCTCTCTGTCACTTGGAGAGTGGCCATGCCTTCCCTTCTCTCCACAGGATTTCTGTACTCCCTGTGAATTTGTCCACTGCTGCCAAAACATACTGATCTGGAGGGCCGGGGTCCACATCAAACTCACTTGCTGGAAATGGAGATTTGTAGATTAATATGATTTTGTCTTGAAGTATTAGGATCAAGTGTGGTGAACAGGTTATGGCAGAGAGACAAATGGTTCTAGAACACGTCATGCACTCAGATACATTTGGTGGAGATTTTGAAGGGTGAAAAATATTTGTTAAACAATATATTGAAGAGAACCAAGATGGCGGCAGAGGTAGACACACTGCATCTCCTCACACAACCAGAACTGACAGAAAATCGAACGACAAGGAAGTCCCACACCAAGGAGATAAAAAATAAACATTCATCCAGACCAGTAGGAGGGGCAGAGACGGGCAGCCTTGGCGGAGAGGACTCGCGTTGCTGTGGCGGGCCGAGACTGGCGGAGTGTTGGATGAACGGGGCAGGCAGTCTGACCTCTAGCAGACCCTGCGGCCCCACATTTGCGCACAGATAAACCGAGAGGGCCGGACTCAGAGTGGCGGAGAACAGTGCAGGCAGAGTGGCGGGTAGCACCCCGAGGCTCCATACTCGCGAACAGATAAACCGGGACAAACGGGGGGGGGGGGGGGAGCAAAGCAGACCGCACAACCCAGGGCTCCAGCGCGGGGGGGGGGGGGGGGAATAAAGCCTCAAATCTCTGATTGAAAACACCTTTGGGGGTTGGGGCGGCAGCAGGAGAAACTCCCAGCCTCACAGGAGAGGTCGTTGGAGAGACCCACAGGGGCCTAGAGTGTGCACAAGCCCACCCACTCGGGAACCAGCACCAGAGGGGCCCAATTTGATTGTGGGTAGCACAGGGAGTGAGTGAAATGCTGTGGAGAGTGGAGAGGGCCACATTGCACCCTCTCGGCCCCTCCCACACATACAACGTCACAGCGTCACAGTGCAGCAACCAGCATTACCCCGCCCCGCCCCGGGAACGCATAAGGCTCTGCCCCTCTAAGTAACAGACGCGCCAAGACAAAAAAAAAAAAAAGGCCCAAATGACAGAGCACTTCGAAGCTCCAGAAAAAATACAACTAAGCAAGGAAGAGATAGCCAACCTATCAGATGCACAGTTCAAAACACTGGTAATCAGTATGATCACAGAATTCATTGAATTTGTTCGAAAAGTAGATGAAAAAGGAAGGCTATGCTAAGAGAAACAAAGGAAAATGTACAGGGAACCAATAGTGAGGCGAAGGAAACTGGGACTCAAATCAACAGTGTGGACCAGAAGGAAGAAAGAAACATCCAACCAGAAAAGAATGAAGAAACAAGAATTCAGAAAAAGGAGGAGAGGCTTAGGAACCTCCAGGACATCTTGAAACGTTCCAACATCCGAATTATAGGGGTGCCAGAAGGAGAAGAGGAAGAACGAATTGAAAACTTATTTGAACAAATAATGAAGGAGAACTTCCCTAATCTGGCAAAGGAAATAGACTTCCAGGAAGTCCAGGAAGCTCAGAGAGTCCCAAAGAAGGTGGACCCAAGGAGGAACACACCAAGGCACATCATCATTATTTTACCCAAGATGAAACAGGAGAGAATCTTAGAAGCAGCAAGAGAAAAGGACACAGTTACCTACAAAGGGGTTCCCATAAGACTGTCAGCTGATTTCTCCAAAGAGACCTTACAGGCAAGAAGGGGCTGGCAAGAAGTATTCCAAGCCATGAAAGAAGCAAGGACCTACATCCAAGATTACTGTATCCAGCAAATCTATCATTTAGAATGAAAGGGCAGATAAAGTGTTTCTCAGATAAGGTCAAGTAAAAGGAGTTCATTATCACCAAGCCCTTATTATATGAAATGTTAAAGGGACTTATCTACGAAAAAGAAGATAAAAAATATGAACAGTAAAAATGACAGCAAACTCAGTTATTAACGACCACACCTAAAACAAAAACAAGAGCAAACTAGGCAAACAACTAGAACAGGAACAGAACCATACAGATGGAGATCACATGGAGGGTTGTCAATAGGGGAGTGAGAGGGGGAGAGGGGGGGAAAGGTACAGAGAATAAGTAGCATAGATGATAGGTGGAAAATAGACAGGGGGAGGGTAAAAATAGTGTAGGAAATGTAGAAGCCAAAGAACTTATAAGTATGACCCATGGACATGAACTATAGGGGGGGAATGTGGGAGGGAGGGGGTGGGCAGGATGGAGTGGAGTGGGGGGAGGAAATGGGACAACTGTAATAGCATAATCAATAAAAATATTAAAAAAAAAGAATGTATTTAAAATAGTTGTGTCCACTCCAAAAAACAGAAGGCAGCCTCCGTAATCTGTGTCATCAGGCTCCACTCAAGGGACAGAAATGACACTAGTTGTTTAAACACAGTGATGGAATAACAAGTTGTTAAGCAGCTATTCTAGAACTGAAAGAGAAAAAAGGAATGTGAGCACTCACAGAGAAGCAGCAGTGGGCATGCTGAGGCTTAGGCACACAGGGAAGGGGTGAGAATGACTGAACTGATGGCACCTGGAGGCAGGCCTGGCTGGCGCTGGTTCTCTCAGGGAGCCTGCTGAGGCAGGTGAGTGTTGGGGAAATGGTGAACTGAATCCCCACGGTGCTGTTGAAGTGACAGTGCCACGCCAGAAGGAAGAGTGGGCCTCAGGGTTTTGCTGAGAGCAAGTAAACTGGGAGGACGGAGTCTCTTCCTCCACCAAGTGTCCAGGGCCCCTCTGGCACCCAGGACCTGAACCCATCAGAGGGTCCTGTGGCTAAGCAGAAATCTGGCTTCCAGAGCACCTGTGGCCCATGACAAAGCAAACAGGGAAGCAGGTGTGAAGACAAGAGGAAACTATCTCATAAGGCATCCTTCTAACAAGTACCATTGGTGAAAGGGAGGAAAGTTTTGTAAGCAAAGAAAGGAATGTTGAAAAATAAACTTCAAAAGTTAAATAGGCTGAATCTTCGTCCTAAGATGTGTCATATCTTTCAAACACCTTTGGAAATCCTACTCTTCCCTGACAAGGCAGATGGAAAGCAGTGTGCCATTCTTACTGATTCCAAATGTAGGAGGAAAGGATCCATTCGGGTCCACTGTGCTGCACTTGGGGGGTGCCATATAAGATCACCTCAGTCAAAGGGAGAAGATGAAGACCATGCAAACTTCCTGGGCTTCGATTTCTTGACCTTTCTGTGATGTGATCCTTGAACTTCAGGTCATCATTATTTACGTCCAAAAAAGATGGAAAAGGAGCTGGAAGTGTTACAGAGCAGGCGGGGGGTGGTTCATGATAAATTATTATGGAAAGGATTCCCCCCTCCGTCTCTGGAGTTTCGCTCCCCAACACACACCTGCTAGGTTCGAAATGCCCGCCGCCAGAGGAAAGACGTCTCTCAATGCCAGAGACTGGTGAAAAGGAAAGAAATTATTTATTAAAAAGTTCAATCAAAATGTAAAGCAGTGGGCGGTCATCCAGAAATCAGGGGTTCAGACAGTGATGTCTGCCGGGTTTCACGGACTGAAATGTGGGGAACATATTTGTAATATGACAGTGATGTGCCCAACCAGAAATGGCAGTTCAGTAACAAAAAAAGGAAGCAATGAAGAAGAATGAATATCGGGGACAACTCATAGTCAGTGACATAAAATTTGACATGAAATATTTCTCTGACCATTTAGAGGAGGTGCTCCATGAAGCAGGACTGGAGGGTGAGAGAGTGAGGGTGGGATTCCAGGTGACGGAGAGGAATGCTGCCTGGAAGAGTGGCAGAGGGATGACGCAGTTGATCAAATAAGGAAATAGGAAATGGAAGTAAAGAACAGACTAAGTTTTATTGGAATCTGGCCGAGATCACTTTTCTCTGTCATTGGGGATCAGCTACATCTTTTGAGTTTCCTCCTAATTGCCTCCTAGCCTATGGGAGATTGGACAGAAGAAAGAATGAATGAAGAGGGTGGTCACAGAGGAACTTCTTTTACAAGATTACATAGGACTAGGGAGTAGGAATGCCAACCAGTCTAAGACAATGCTGAACTGATCCCAAGTGGCACAAGCTAAAACTCCCGATAAGGGTGGGAATAATCAGACTGGAGGTCAGTACTAGCCTCTTGTAAATAAGCTGAGGCTCTGTGGCCATGCCTGGGAAACAGGTGGGGAGGGCGAAGTAGCAAGGAGAGCATGGAAGTGGCCCTGTGAGCCTACGGTCTTCCAACCAAAACCTTCGCTGGGAATGGCTGTGAGACCCAGGTCCAGGGGCCTCCCGCCTGGGTCAGCCATCCTCCACAGGACCACCGAGCTCCCTGTAGTTGAGCTGGAGCTGCAAGATAGCAAGTGCCTGTCGGGGCTGTTCAGGTCCCAGTGTTTCATTGCTTTCCCCCCCTCGGCTCTTTCTATATGCTCAGTATTCCTTTTGCCCACCTTGCATTTCCCTGGGGTTCTTTTTCTCCCCTCACAGTTCATCTCTCAGCATTTCCTTCCCCATCATGACCCCTAATATACTCATGATCAGTTACTGAGAGGTGACCGTGGCAGCTAGATCTATTAATCTTCAAGGGCCCCGGAGCTCCTTTACCTCAAGAACACTAAAAAGTATTGTGGATGCTAGACACCCATTAAAGTGGGAATGTATGAAGCCAGAAAGAAGACTTTAAATTTTTGTGTGTGTGTGTTTTCCAACAGAAAAAAGAAAAAACATCAGGAAGAAAGCACAAAGTCCAGAGGAAACCTGGCAAACAGCCACTGTTATGGAGTGAGCACGTGCTTGATAACTCTTCCCTGTGGCTGGGCTGGGAACAATTACACAAGAAAAAATGTGTTTTCTCAGTATGGCAATTATAAATAAAAATAATTCTACATTGGGTCAATAAACAATATTTCCTTCTTTTTCCTAACTTCTCTGTCATTATTACATTGACTTAAAAGATATTTTGCTCCTCCGGTGACCACTGCAGAGATTCTTCGTCTACATGTCCACTTCAGTGCCCGGGACCCTCTAACTCACCTTCCCATTAAATGTCTCTCTGAAACTCAGCCTTTCTGCCAAGTGGTTAATTGTGTCTAATGTAACATGGTAGGGCTCCCATCCGATGTTGCTTAAAGAAAATATTTGGGAATGATTTGGAAAAGTTGTTATCCTCCAATTTTGTGGTTTCATACAATGAATCGAATTCAAGTAGATTGCATGTGGGATGGGAAGGAAACTGGCAGAAAAAAGGAGGAAGCCTTAAAACTTTGGTTGTATCTGAGAGTTTTTTTTAATAATTTTACTTATTTTTTGAAATTTAAAGCCCAAATTGTGTAAAAGGCACAGACGGCCATGTTTGAGAGCTACCAACAACAGAGAACACACAGAAGCGTGAGTGTGGGTGCTCACTTAGGGAAACGTGTGGTGAGTGAGATGGAGTTCTGTGATCCTGCCACCAGCCTGTCTGGGTGTCATGCTCTGTGTGTCTGTCCCCATTGCTGTGCCACTCCCATGCACACAACAGATACATCTCCCGAGGCTGGCCACCCCAGCATGGCTTCCCTACTGGGGTTTCCAAGTAATGTCACTGATCTTCAAGGTCAGGACAGAGAGAGAAGGGATTGTCCCTCCGCACAGAACTTGGGACCCCATTTTCTGTTTGTGGTCCAAACTTGCTATTCATTCTGTGAATGATCATTTCTATGAAAAATGTGTCAATAATTATTCATACTGACTTACCCAATGCTCTATTTTTAACTTTTTAACTTTTAAAAAATTTTTTTCAAGTACAATTGTCTCCATTTCCCCCAGCACCAATGCTCTATTTTTTAAAAGCACCATTCTGGGCAGGTGGATCTAGGTTTTAGGATATAGTGTGAGATGCAGAAAAAATATTTCCTATTCATAACCTCAAGTTTTCATCTTCAAAGTGATAGAGAAAAGTAGAGAATGAAATCATATTGTTATAATAGAAAATAAGGATGCTCCAAAAGCCATTTGATTTTAGACTTGTAGCTAGTAGAATTGGAAGTACTTGATGTTCAGAAAAATCACAAAAGGCAGAATAATGAGTAACTAAAGATTTTCATCAAGAGGCATTAGAAAAGTATGCATTTAGTGCATCCTTCCCCCTGTGTAACTTAGATTTGAGACAGGTGCCCGTTACCAATTTCAGCAGAATTGCTTCTCATGACAGAGAAAGGCAGGTCATTAAGCAGATGGATTTCGAGGGGCTCTCTTGCTCAGGTAGCAGGCCAAATTCAACGGAAGTGTAGGTGTAGAGAGTATAGTCTCTGACTAACGAAAAATTAAAAAAAAAAATAGCAGAGAACAGTCTTTGCAATTGCATCAAGTAGAATGTGGCTGAAGTAGCAGAATTTCCAACTGGGAGTTGCTTTAAAAAATAATGATACATTTTCTGATGTGAGAAGAAGTCCAGAATGGTTCTGAGGCTTAACAAAGTTATGAGAGAACCATCCTTCTGATGGGGCATCCTACAGTTTGGAAATGCTTTCTGTGTTTTGGTCTCAGAATCTGTTATTGCAGGTGGTCATCATAAGCAGTCCTGGCCTTAGAGAATGGTGCGAACATAGGCCTTGTGCTAACTATATTCCTTCCCTGGCAAGAGGGTCATGTTCTTAAGCACATGCTGCCCAACATCTGCCCCCAAAACGGGTTTCTAATGACAAGAAAGTAGAAGTGACACTAGGGTAGGTGATCAGTCATCTCTACCATGGCAACCAGAATTTTCTGTGTGGGATAATAATAAAAACATTTGACTGAATTGGATTAAAAAAGAAGTATCCATTGACTTTAATCTATGTCACATTTGGGAAACCAGTGTGATTCTTAAAAAGCAACATATTCTCTCCTTCAAAGAGTTTTTGACCACCTCAAGGAAGCAAAACATCCAATTTGGTTATATAAGTTGGAGAAGATTTAGCAGACTAACTTGGGCTTCTGGTTTTCATGAGAAAAGATTGGTAAGTGCAATGTGAAGTAAATCTCAGAAAAGACTTGTTTTAAATTCTAGGAATGACAGATCTCTTCCATTGAAATATCCTCTGTGCGCCAGGGCCATGTGGCTCAGTTGGTTGGAGCATGGTCCAGTCCACCAAAAGTTAGCGGGTTTGATTTCAGGTCAGGGCATATACCTAGGTTGAGGCATTGATCCCCTGTTGGGGTGCATAGGGGAGGCAACTGATCCATGTCTCTCTCTTTCCCTCATTCCTGTCTCTCTCAAATCAATAAAAAACATACTCCTTGTGTAAAGATGAAATGTTTTCTAAAAAGAAAAGTTAAAAGCACATCTATACTCATCTGGTAGATCCACATGGAGGGAGGCCCTGATGGTCTCATAGGAATGTCCAACTTCTCAAAACACTAAAGTGGCTCACCCGTCTGCTGCAATCATAGCTATTTCAGAAGGAAACAGTGTCTGCACTTCCTGTACCTGTTTAGAAATCACAGCGTGGTGCCTCTTTCCCTCCGCACGTGTCTGTGACTCTACAGACAGCACCAACAGCCTCTGGGTAGGCATGAGATACAGGCTGCTCGGTAATGGCACAGAGGAGAACAAGCACTGTGGGCTAGCTCAGAGCACCCTCATGAACTTCTGATGGCCCAAGTCGAAGAAGATGACCCATACAACCACCAGCAGGTCACGTCCAGGACAAACAACACCCTCACGTGGACTGCCCAAGGCCTAGCGGGAAGGGGTGCGCACCCAGCCAGGAAATGCTCTGGTACATCACACAGCTGCGATTTCAACAGCAAGAGGATCTGTTCACGTTTATGACACCACACTGGGAAAACGGTCGACGGGTAGAGAAATGAGTATTTTGTAACCCAATGCTGAGGATGTGTTTTTGCTAGACAAACAGTGCTATGAGTAGAAGTTCTGTCAAGGGGATCCAAACTTCACTGCCATTGGAACATATTATAAGCTAAATTGAGTTTTCTGGACTTGAATTTAGACATAATTTACAATACTGTTTCCATAAGGAAATGTATTCTGGGTTCCAAATGACCAATTTATATACGAACTTTAGCAATACAATTCACTTGTAATTGCTGTAATAATTGTTTTTTATGGAGTAATTTAAAAAAGCCAAACCACCAAAAAAACCCCCAAAACCCCAAAGATCTGTGGAAGTTCATTTGTAACATCGGCAATGGAATAGTATGTACAAATCGATAATGATTAAACTCACAGAATAAGAATTAATAGTATTGAGAATGATGAGAATGTTGTAGGACAGAACCTAATCTGAAATGAATGTGTTCTGTTGGCAAAGAGGTTTACCTCACAATTTTAAGCTGCAATATTTTTATTGTGTTCAATGATCTCCATAGAGCAGCCACCATTTGATGCAGTAAAAAAGCATCCACCTAGTTCAATGTGAACGAATGTAATCGATGTGAAAGCCTCAAGAGATTCTTACCCATAGTCCCAATATCACCAGAGGAATCTGAGGCAGAGTGACTGCATTTACCCAAGGTCATGTGGGGAGTCCAAGCATTTGAACACCTCACTTTCACTTTTCATATCTACATTTGTACTAAACTTTTGTATTCAAAGCCTCACAAATCTTTGAGGTTTTGCAAAGTTTTCCAATAGAGATCTTGAAAGGATTTTGTTAAAGTAAATAATTCATGGGCAATAAGTTAGTCAAAATTTTAGAAGTTGAAATTTATTCTAATGTCATTTTATACTTTTGAACATTTAATAACATAAGTCAGATGCCAGCATCCCACACTTAAGGACAACTGCGTGGCACAGAGAAAGTAGAAATTCAGCCCTGGCCAGGTTGCTGAGTTGGTTACAGCGCTGTCCCGATACACCAAGGTTGTGTGTTCAATTCGCAATAAGGGCACATACCTAGGTTGTGGGTTCAAACCCTGGTTGGGGCACACACAGGACACAACTGATTAATACTTATCACTCCCTACCCCCCTTTCTCTCTCTCTCAAATCAATACACAAATTCTAGGGAGAGAATTAAGGAATAAAATAAATAATTTTTTAAATCTAGAACAACAAAATTGGTGATTCTCTTTCTCCCTTCCTCACTCTCTCTAGAATTAATAAGTTTTAAAATATTGAAAAACTTTTTACAAAACAGAAATGCTTCTATCACCTGAATATCTGTCCTATGAAGACTGTTCTGGAACTGGCAGCATCTAGAGAGGCATAGGACGGTGGGCTCTGTATTCACAAAGCTGAGGTTGAAATAGTTCAACTCTCTGGCCCGATTTCATCTTTTATCCAGTGAAGATAACCTCCATTTTGGAAGACTGCTGAGACACATCATTATATCTGGGATCATGGTCTCTCCAGACATAGGAGTCAGTTCTACCTGTGTCTCTCCATCCCAGCCTATAACATGCAGATCCTAATGTCTCCTTTAGATGCAAAGTGAAGGGTTTGAGAAAAAATGCAAAGATGCTTTGGAAAATGTATATAATTTCCACATGATGTTTTAAGTAGTTGATCCCCAGCTCAGGGGACTGGTGGCATTGGATACCTAAGTCTTGCAAGAGGTAGGATGTGAGCTCGAGGTCCTCAGACTTTTCTAATTAGGACGGTTGTCCTGAAGCACTGCGAGTTGTTCTCCCTATTCAGGAAACCTAGCATAAAGCCCTTCCTCTAGGCTCACACGAAACCAAGTGGCAGGGAGAGCACAGCTCTGATATCCACAACTACCAAATCCAGGACTTAGAATTCCCTTCGTCCCCCACAAAACAGAAATATGAACTCTGAGACAATGACTAGTACAGCTTCTGATTTAAAATATTTGATCATACTTTATTTCCCATTTAAATTACTTTCAAGACACACTGACATAGCCTGAATGACTTTGGAAGAATGTGGAAATTCTACGATCGATGTTCCGTCACATTATGACCAGTTAGGCGTCTTTGAGGACTCAAAGCAATGGGAAGCAGAACACTTCTCCCCTCCCAGAGTGGGGGGAGCTCTGGGAAGATGTGCCCTGACTCCTTCTGAAGTCCAAACAAATCTGTGCACATGACAGTTCCAACACAATAGGTAGGCATCAAGTGAGAAAGACCACAGAGAAATCTCAAGTGAAGTAAGTGTGTGCCGAGGTGGCTCTTAGGGAATCGGGCTGCATTGCAGTGTTGGGTTCTCTGTCCTTCTCATTGAAGATGCAGCCCTTTTGGACTCTTGATAATTAGCCCAAAACAGGGAAACATCTCAGTTACTACAGAATATTGAAGATGAAAAAATGGTCTCAGCGAAGCCCACATTATACAGAGAATTCGATGCCTAGACCTGTATGGACTGGGTCTAGTTCCCCCTCGATTTGTCAGCTGTGCTCGTATTTGTGACTCCACTGCTCATATCGGAGCTGGGATTGCAGCATATTTACTTTTCACCTTATGTGCAGCTCAGCTCCTAGTGTAGGAGTGTTCTTAGCTCGAGTAAAAGAAACACGTCCTGGCTGTTCATTTATAAGGTTGTGACCTTGAAAATGGAAGGCATGCCGAGTATTCCCTTTAACAAGGGAGGATCAGCAGCTACAGTCCACCCCAGAAAGGAAGAAGAGGTTTTCAGTTCCCACAGAACTACTCAGCCAGACTTACTGAGTGCAATCTTCTAATAACTGGGGACAGCCAATAAAGCTGATGGCCTGGTCCCAGCGCTGTGTGCTCGGGCCACGCCCCTGAACACATGGCAGCCTTGGGATGATTGATGACACGGATATCATTGCATCAGACCAGAACCCCGAGGGACTGAAGACACAGGAGGAAAGTCAGGATACTGACTTTCAGTAGATGAATACTAAGTAGCTTCATATTATTGAAGCATTAGACAACAATAGAGTCCACCTTGCAAAGGACAGTTTTGAACAATATATGAGAACACTGGTCAAGGTTTCTAAGTCAGTCTGAGCTGAAAGGCAAGAGGAAATCATGTTTTACTAGCTCATGTCCTGGAAACATTTGAGTCCCTGGTTCAAGAACAAAGGAACTCGCTGCAAAATTGTTACATTTGGTATGGCTCATAATGCCTGCATGTTTTCAAAACCTGTCATCGACGTGAGCTGGAAACTACCACACACATGCATCCTTGCTGATACGATTCAATGCGGACACCCAAGATGTGGACACTGCCTGGACATGTTATGTTCCCACATGATTATCATGACCCACATTCCCAACCACCTTTTACAATAACTGAGCATGTTCCCCACGTCTACTGGTGTCACTTGCTGCAACAGTTTGACTTTGGTAAGAGGTTGTTGCAGTTGGCAACAAGTAGTCCCAATGTTCATAATGCGCTTATGTTTAGGAATCATCTTTACGGAAACACAGGTAAGTTTTACGAGAACAAAATGCCTTGTTTTAATACAACATCGCCATAAGGGGGACTGCATACCAAATTGGCTTTTTGAAAGAACCCATCACCATGATGGAACAGCTGAAATATTACATCTTCAGGAGCCAGCCACCAGGCCGCCATAGTGTATATGAGAGCTCGTTTACTTTAAAAACACAGAATGTGGCTTTCCTTCATTTGACTGAGCTCTAAGAGATTCTCTCAAACTATTTCATGCCTAGTACAAGGAAGAGTACGTAGGAAATAGTACAAGGCAAGTGTATAGTTTCCTGGGAGCAGTTAATTGGAAGTATAAATAGTTTTGCATTTTCAAAATGCACACAGTCAAGGAGAAGTTCAATGCTTGCCTCTCAAGTGTAACGTTCCCATAACACTTTCTGCACTACTATGCACAGCACGGAGGAGGCAGATCAGTAAGAAATAGGTAGGTGATCAGGGCTTCCAAACTTTTCTAATACTTCCGATGGGAGATCTAGAGAGTCCAGTACATTCAGGTTTCTGAGAAATTGCTTTCTTCCTAGTGATAATGAGTCCCTGAGTAAAGACAAGCCCCTGTGGACACAGTGCTTTCCACCCAAGTAGGGCCACCTGCCAGGGGCCCTAACACACAAGGTGTGTTCTAGTGGATGCTACAGGTCTCACGGGACTCGGTGCCAGCTTCCGAGCTGGGCGCGGGGCGGCCTCGCTTGGACTTCAGGTCCTCGCTGGGGCTGCTGGCCCACTGTCTCTTGCGCAGCTTCCTGGCCGAGAGAGGTCTCGCTGAGGGGTCTTGGGTGGCAGGGCCTGAATCCGAAGTGCTTCTCTGAGCGACCTTAACCTGCAACACAAGCATCTTTGTAAGAGGCGTGGATCATATTCATGTTCCTACAGCAAGTTTCTCATCAAGCTTGAAGTTAGATTCTTCTTCCCCAGGTGTTGGACACAGCGTTACCCTTTCTTCTTACCTAAGGACAGGCCCCACCTAAGAGCTAGGAAGAAGTCTGACACGACCCCTGACGAGACACCTTGCAAACCTTCCTTGACACCTCTGATGGCAGAGACCTGCTCCCAAGGCCAGTGTGACAGTGTCAGAACAGAGTGAAGCTCTTTGAGGGCTAAGCCTTGGCCTCTTTACCCTTGTGTGCCCTGACTACCCAGCAAACATTCCACATACAGCTAAGAGAGAACCCAAACCAGCTTCCATTTCTCTTAGTGGAGCCGCCATTGTCATTCAAATGAATAAAACCCAAATGAGTGACTCCACCTTCGCAGGTGTAAGCCTTCTTTCCAACATTGAAAAGTCCTTCCTCCTGTTCCTCATGTAACACTTTAATCATTCTCGGGTGATTGTTATGCGGTTTTCAGGTAGGGTCTGCATGATAGCAGAAGATTAGCAATCTACTGCAAAAGCCAGCGGACAGTACATCCCCTTTCTCATGGCCTGTCCTTTCAGGACAAAGCAGGAAGTCAGCAAATGTAAGGCTTTAAGAAGCAGAGGAGAGTCAAGACTTTTTTGGAAGTTCACATATCAGTGAAAGAAGATACTGGTCAGAAGAGAGAGAGGAACAAGACACATGAAGTACAGAAATGCTTCACTTAACCAAAGTTAAAGGTAACAGTGGGAGATTGCAGGAGGAAGATCTTTGAAACCAATGCAAACCAAACACAAAGAAACAGAGAACAGGCTGTCCCAAGGGCAATGCATGTTCAGTCCTGGCCCCGACAGGAAGCGCTGTGACAGGTCACTTCCTGAACAAGTGACTGCCAATGACCTCCTTGGGAAGCAGCAAAAAGAAAGAATGGAAATTATTTCCCTGTTTATATTCTTTCCATAGGAAGTATGTAGTTTTAAAAGGCAGCTAAATCCATTTCATGAGAGAAAACCCAGCAAATCTGGCCAACAGGTGACACCCTTGCAAAGCCTGCCTCTACCTCAGATTACGTGCAGAACACTTCAAAGGGGCAGCAGCCTTGAAAGGTCAGGATGAGGACTGAATGGCAAATTACCATCCATGGTGAGTCGATGAAATGAAAGGAAGTTTTTTAGCCCTGGCCAATGTGGCTCAGTGCATTGAGCGCCAGCCTGCGAACCAAAGAGTTGGCGGTTTGGTTCCCAGTCAGGGCACATGCCAGGGTTGTGGGACAGGTCCCCAGGAGGGGGCACATGAGAGGCAACCACACATTGATGTTTCTCTCCCTCTCTCTAAAAATAAGTTAATAAAATCTTAAAAAGTTAGTTTTACTACTGCTCTCCCTTTTGTTTTCAGTTACAAAGTGATACAAAAGACAGGCATTTTCCTTGAACCCATCAGAGGCGGAGAATCAAGTCTTCAGGTTCACTGTTAAAAAAAAGAGAGAGAAAGATCCCAATGGGAAAGAGAATTTGAGCTAGCAAAACTTTTTCTTATCCCTAATTAAATAGCCAAAGTCCATCCCTGGACTGTCCTCTCCTCTAGATTCAATTTCTCTGATACAAATGGAGGAAATTAGAGTCAGTGACCTGGGTTTAAACTAAGGATGTGATCCTCAGGCAGGCTCCTTAGGCTCAGACCTGTTGAGAACAACATGAGGTGAAATTCACCAGGTACTTAGACTCTAAGGTTCACCCAAACCCTGTCTTACACACTGTGTCTGGTTCATAGCGGGGAGAGGGCAAGGATGTGAATGGCTCCATGAAAACGAACCTCATAACTAGGGAAAAAACGTAGAGCCCCACAGAACTGCTAACTGACAGGGGCTGTGGTGAGGGCATCACCATCATCCTCTACAACTTAGTGGCCAATCCACTGGCACTGAGCAACCCCAGGTTCAGATCAGGTCTACACACATCACACTCCCTTGTCCGCAGCAACTAGGAGCTCCAGGGTTTATTCCCCCCAGTGACATACCTGAGAAGGGTCCTCATCTAACCTGCTTTTCCCCTTGAACTTGTCACATGTCCTGGTCTTGTTCCCAACTCAAGCCAGCCATTTCAGGGAAACACTACCATTCTGAGTTTCGAAGCAACTATATTTTTCAAACTGAGTGATGAAATATGCTTAAGAGATGAGGCGAGCATTTGATAAGGTGACTCAGGAAATGCTGAATTAAATTAAATTTCAGGAAGCCGGGTTTTGAAGTTTGCATCTAATCACGAAGCCTCCTGTCACCTCCTGTCCCGAGGACCCCCGTTCAGTTGCACACGTGCACAACATTGCTCAGCGATTCACAACCGCTGGTGCCTCCTGCCTCCCGTAGCTCATACAGGGATCACACATATTCAGGAACACTGCTTAGGACTCCCTGCTCAAGGCATTCAATAGCAGTGTGCAGAGCAGGCCCCCTAGAGTGCAGAGCCCTTTTTCTTAGAGAGTAAGTCCAAACTCCACAAGCAACTCCACTTCCCATCACCTCCAAAGAAAAGAAGAGGAAAAAGACCTGTGTGCTGATTTCATGACATGATTTCCTAACACACTTTCCAAACATCTATTTCTTTCTGCAGCCACTTCAGGACAACATCAACAGCTCTATTCATTCAACAAATATCTGTTGAATTCCAGACGTCGCATTAGACAGGAGGACACAGGGAAGCCACAAACAATGTGGAACCTCACAGAACCCATCTTGCAACTCAGAAGGCACGCTTTTAAGCAAGCAGTGACTATCAAGTGAACCGGCATCACATAATGGAAGTGCAGGGCACTTACTACCTATGTCATGATTTCCTGTTTCAGAGCCAAATACCTCCCTGGATCCCTGTAAGTGTGAGCCCAACAGATAGGTCTTGGCGTGCACTGGGGATTAAGGAGCAGCTCCCAGTCAGCCACCTAAGGAAATGGCCCAGCCTCCTCTGGGACCTAAACCGGACTCCTGGCTGGCAGGTCAGGGGTTATCTTATGGTCAATAGCTTTGGTGCCACTTGGAAGCTGCACTCTTTGGAGTTACTAGTTGCTTCATGGAAAAGAAGCTGTTTTAATGGTCACTGGAATGTCAGAAGACACCCCAGTGTACTCTCTCCAGTGTTTTGTTGTTCCTGGAATCTCAAAGTGAAATCATCATGGGGGGAAGGAGGGAGGGAGGATGGAAAGGATGGCGGAATTGATGATGGAAGGAAAAACATTGCACAAAATGGTAGAATATTTCTAGTACGAGTAATGGACCATTGACTTTAATGAGTGAAAGAAAATTTTGACCTTTCCTTCACACTCTTGAATTAGAAAGATTTTTTTGCCATGTAAGTTATGGAGAAACTTAATAGTAGGTATAAAGTCCTTAATACTGAAACATCTTACAGATCAAACAAGTTTGCAAATATGCACTTGTTTTGATTCAGCTAATCGCCAGCCTCACTCTCGTTTGGTATCCCAAACCCTAAACACTTGCTCACTGAAGAATGCTTACGTAACAATAATAAGGGTTATGACACTGGCAAAACTTCGTTTACTGGTTCAAGTTAAGCAGATTGCAGACATAAACTCTGACAAGCAAAAAACATTCACGAGAGTTTTTCAATTCTTGACGCTCTTCCAGCAACGTCCAACAATACTCCTGTGATCCCCAGTTTGCAAAACACTGGGAGAAAAGCAAGACTGTGGCACTGAGAGAGAGTGGGTGTCAGCTCTGGGCATTAACTTTGTGTGTTTCCGTTCCTCATCCTTTTCTGATTGTGCTTCCGGCCAGAGTTCAATACAGTGAGGAAGTAAAATGCGAACGTTTGACACAAAGCACACACTCCATGCACATAAATGACAGCTGCAGGTGGTGGATCGTAGAAATGCTCCACGATTTGTTAAGCAAATATCCTCTCTGCTTTAGGTAACATTTACCAGGCTGTTTGCAAGAAACACAGAGATCACTAAAGTCCTAGTCCCCAACAAACAAAATAGCGAAATCCATAAAGAGCTCCTTACTTTAGACATCCAGTGAAATGTGTGCTTTTGGCAGAAAGTAAAGGGAGTCACAAAAAGTGAAGAATGGGCAGCAGCAGAGAGGAAAAAACACCAACTTACTATGACCAAGACCTGTGCCTAAATGAAAAGCACCCCTTCCAATCCCTCAGTGCTAATGCCTGAAACTTTCTTCCAAGCCCTTTGAATTCTATCTAACGAGGCCACTTCCCATCTCACTGTCTGAGGGACCTGCTGGGGCAAGGGCCAGGTTGCAGCAGGATCATGGAATGTGCATCCTCAGGGCTGCTCACCACTGACTTCTCTGTACCCCATGGAGAGGAAGGACAGACTTGCAAGAGCTCCCAAGTCAGAGGGCGTGGTGTGAAACCCTCGCACAGAGAACCCTGTCATCTCCTGAATTTCCAAGTACAGATTCTTGTTCGCAGGAGGTACCTTTTGGGGTCTGCTGCCGCCAGCTCTTGTTTGGGACGTCCCAGCGTGGCTTTCTCTGCTGATACTTAGGAGGCACCGTGTCAACTTGTGGGCTGCAAGGCGTGGACTGGTCCTGCTTGCCACGGTTGTACTTCGCAGGATGTAAGGGCTCGTCTTTCCCGTTGGGAGGGCAGCAGGCCCTAGGAACAAAAAAGCTGCCTGTCAACATTGCTAGGTCCAGATCGATCTATAATGACCACGATATGCATTAGGTCAATTGTTTAACAAAGAGAGGTAGAATTCCAAAGATCCTTTCTCCCTGCCACAGCGGTTAGGGATAAACTTCAGAGTCACCCTGAGAGTTGCCAAACTGAAGAAATAACTAACATGTTTTCCCTTATGAGAAACATAAGAAAACAAAACAAAACCCCACAATGGGAAAATGAACCCATGGACACGAACTATAGGAGGGGAATGTGGGAGGGTGAAATTTGCATGTGAAATTCCATGTGGACTTTCAAAAGTGCACAGATAATTTTGTTTTAAAATCATGCCACACCTTCCTTTCCAACTTCTGGGAGTCCCTGGGGCTCAAGCCCAGTGTCTCCCGCATCCTCTGCAGGGGCAATGCCCCTTCTGGCCGCCTTCCAGCTTCTTTTAGGAAAGGTGTGTGGTGTGGAAGGTGCAGTTCCTCCCTCGTTCTCCCGAATCCCACTGGCCCTTCGCCCCTTGCCTGAAGCTTTAGTTTGGCCGGATGATCCCTTCTTTGCAGTAACACGAGGAACTGGAGGTGAATCTGTGTCAACTGATTTTAGCAAAGGGGAAATCTGGACACTCGGTGGAGACTGTGGTGAACTCAGACGAGCGACTTGTGCTTCTAACATCTCTTTGTCTCTCTCCAACTTCTCGTGGCTTGTCCGCAGGGAGCAGTACTTATCCCAGTGCTCTTCTGCCTCCTTGCTTTTTCTTTCAAGGGCTGCTTTCAGTTCCTTCACCTCGGTCATCAGCTCATCTACATGAGCATCCACAAGAGCACCTGTCAAAAATCACAGCATGACACTCTTTACTTGACATTCCACATTATAAAGCAGAAAACCTGAAACTTGGGTTTTAGTTTCATTTTTGTTTTCATACAAGTGGAGAAGGTATATCTATGCATGTTCTTATAGATTCACACCCTTTGTTTGGGAGAGATCATATCAGGGTGAATACTCCAATAGACTACATAGGTCTTCTTAGGAAAGCTTAAATAAAGCCCACCATAATCTCAAACTTGTATTGCAGCCAACCCATGAAATGTTCTTGTAGTTGTTCATATGAAATCAAATGGATTACTTTAGCACCTCTCCTCTATTCCTTTTTCATGCTTCCCACCCACTAAATGAACAACATAAGTCATTCGAGACTATGAAATCTCCTCCATTGTAATGACTTTGGGAGGTAGAAGGGGGCTGGTGATAAGGCAGGTCCTAAAAAGCTCTGAAAATTACTTGTAAGCAATGGAGGGTCCCGTGCCCAAAAGTTTGGGGGACACTAAAAGATGGAGTCTTGGTCAACTTTTAGCTGCCATGGTTGGCAGGAAATCCATTAGAAAAACTCCCTGGAGCTCCATAAACTCTGAGATCTCTTCTGAGCAGGAAAGACCCCAGGACCACCCTGCTGAGCCTTGGTCCAGAAGAGCCACCGTGACAGTGCTCATCATCACCTTTCCACTCAGTGAGAAGAATTCCACTCAGGCATCAGTGGAGAAAAGTTGTCTTTTCCTTTTCATTTTACCTCCACTCCCTGACACAGAGTCCCCAAGCCCTTCCATGGACTTGACCCATGGGAATAGGCCAAGGACAACCAGGATCAGGTGTCTGCAATCTGGCAGGTCCAGCTCAGATGGCACTCCACCTGTGATCCTATCTAGATAAATGCACATCACGTGGAAAACTCTTCCTGGAAGGGACCATTAGCAAAAGGCACTGCCAGTGTTTTTGTACATTTCATAGATCAGAAGATGTGATTGTTCTAGGTTAAAATTCAGGCTTCCCTCTGAATCCTATGAATGATCCAACAGTGAGCATAAAGTTTGGAAATTGGACAAAGGACAACCACCGAGAATCAGCATGCAGTAGGACACTGGAGCACGGAGACACTGCCTGTGCCCACACCAGGCTTTGCCGGCCTGGGCACGGGGCCCTGCCCAGCTCACCCCACCTGCTTTCTGCTTCTCTTGTGCAGCTTCTTCAAGGCGACACAGCTCTTTCTGCAACTGCTCCATTCCCTCTTCCATCATCTTACAGTGGCTGAGCCAACAAGCGATCTCCCCCTGGGCACGCTCCTTTTCCTTCTTCAGCTGCTTTATATGTGTTTGATTGTTCCTCTGCAAAACATAAAGTTGAATTGGAGACTTGCAATTTTTTTTATAATCACATAGATAGATCATTATGAGCCCTGGCTGGTGTTGCTCAGTGTACTGAACGCTGATCTGTGAACCAAATGGTTGCCGATTAGACTCCTGGATGGGCACATGTCTCTGTTGCTGGCCAAGTCCCTGGTTGGGGGCCTGGGAGAGGTACCAAATCAGCGTTTCTCTCCCTCTCTTTCTCCCTCCCTTCCTTCTCTCTGAAAAAATAAAGAAAAACTTTAGAAGTATAAAGTAAAAAAAGCAAACAATCTTTGAGATATACTTAAGAATCATATATTGTCAATATAACAACTATTATGTTCACACTAAAACATCTAATTAAGAATAAAACAATTCACCCTTTCTACTCAGTTTCCTAAGCCTCCCTGGTCGACACTGCATTTCTGATGCCCCTTCTTTGCATCCACAAACACAAAGCATGGTTCCTAAGCCAGTGTTCTCTTCAGTGGCTCACTCTGCCTGTGTTCGTGCAGTGGGAATCAATCACATCCTGGGGGGTGGGGATAGGAGTCCATGGACTTATTCTCCGTGGGTCAAAAACTCAGAGAGAATATGTCCCCATTTGCAATCTTGTGCTGATATAAAAGTGTAATACCTAAGATGGCATGTGTTCCAGTCACACCAGGTGAAGGCTAAACAATATTATGGCTCACAGTACCAATTTTAATTTTATAAGTAGCTCAACTAGAAAGTGAGTAGAAAGGTGGGAGAATACATGGTTCCTTAACCAAACACAAAAGCTCTGCAAATGATTTAGAGGCACAATTGGACCTGATACCAAGGTATTTATAGTATGGATGTGTCCTTCCTTGTGGGAATATTCACACATTGCTACAGAAATATGAATTGGCATGAAGTATGACCCTAGATCCTGCTAGAATATTCCATAATATATGGCACATGCACTGTGCTATGTAGTATGAAAAGAGGCAGAATTCCAAAGCCATTTAGCTCTAAGAGATTCTGGTAGCAGATCATGGAGACATAAAAGCACACCGAACTATAAAAACCAAAACCAAAACCAGAGCTCCATACTCATGTTGCCAGTGATTTCATCCTTTCTAGATTTCATCTTGACATCATGAGCAATGTTCCAAAAATTTCTGCACTTGCAAAATTTTCTACTTCTGAATCCAACTGTAACTGCATTAGAGATGGATTAATTCAATTGCAAGGATGCTGGTCAAGTATACGTCAGTAAAGTTACATGTGGTCTGAATAGACTCAACAACGCACCATTCTGTACCTGGTGTGAATATAAACACACATTCCCCCCAGTGAAACTGTCGAAGAGTAAAAGGGCAGAAAGTGTGTAAAAAAGTAGACCAGACGCTACATCTTCCTATTATGAAACCTAATATCTCTCATGGAGCAGAACATCATCGATCATTCATGTTATTGTGAATTTTATGAGTGTCTGTTTTATCGGCAGATTTCCTTCCTCTTGATCACTGTATAAGAGCAATAAACCTCAGAGGTCGATACCTCGTTTTCTGTTTGAATATATTCAACACACAACATCATAATTTATAAATGTAAACCCTCGTTTCGTAAAGACCTTTACTGGAGGGTGTTTGTTTTCCAAATTCCTTAGTGTACCTTCTGGATGGCAGTCACTTTATAAAAACATCTCTGTAGGGATCAAAACAGCCTCCCTTTCCAAGGAGAATTACTGAAGTGCCATCTCCAGTGTCAGATTCCTGAGACTAGGGCTCACCTCCTCTTGTTCCTAGCCAAGAGCCTTTATGGCTCCCCTGTGGACAGGAAGAGGAGAGTGGACACATGCATGTGCCAAGTGCCTGACCAAATGCTTTGCCACACCTTGACCTTCCTGGAAGGCAGAGGAAAGTGGGTTTGGTGCCAGTGGTGAACTTGGAGACCCATGAAGCAAGACTTTGGAATTACCTACCAAATTATTACCTAAAGCTCAGAGGCCTGCCCTAATCTCTTATTGGTTTAATCTTCATGTCCATCTCCAGAAGTGTTTCACACCCTCTCCTTTGAGGATTTACTGGGCAATGAAGTTCATTCCAGCCATGAGTCTGTGAGGCCTTGCACTGATTTTTAAAAAGAGCTCAGCAGAACTGCTGAGTGATATTATTCATAAATACTCTGAACTTTTCCGTAAAAATTAAAATGAAATCTCGTAAGTCAATACCTTTAAAACCACAATTCTTCCGTATAAACTGTTCTAAGTCATGAACCAAGGAGAAGGAAACATACCTTGGTTTTTATCAATTCTCCCAAAAACTCAGTGACTTCTTTCAAGGAATTTCTGAGATGTTCTTCACTGGACGTCAAGAGGTCTATCTGCACCTTCTGCGAGCTGACGCGTTCTTCCTGGGAAGTCAGCTTCTCACTGTATGTCTGGATTTCCACTTCATGCTACGGCAGAGAAATGCCACTTTAGCAAAACTCCCCCAAAAGAAACCTGCTGTTGCAAGGACCATTTCAAGTGCACTCTGCCCATCTCCTGCCACTCTACTGCGAGATGCAGATGGAGCTTTACAGCTGAAGTTATCTGATGAGACGTGTGCAGGGAACGGGGAGAAAGATCGTGCAGCTCAAAGGACGGCGCCCTTCCCAAAATCTTAGAGCATAACAATAATGCTGCCCTTTGACCTTCTTGCGAAACAAACGTCTCCTGACTGTGGTCTACACACAGTCTCCAGCTCCCCCAGGTACCAAACTCTACTTTCACCTTTTTGTTTGTGTCCAGAAGCAAAGTCTGATGTCTCTTTTCAGCTTCCTGAAGCTGTCTCTGATAGTCAGCTATTTCTTCTCTCATTTTCTCTTGCTTTTCCATCTGGTGTTTGTGTATGCAGTCCAAGCTCCTTTTCAAGTCACTATTTTCTAGCATGAATTCCTGCAATTGACCCTGATGAGAAAATTAATATAATCATGGAAAAATAATGAAGAACCTTGATATATGTGTTCCGGAAAAGCTGAGTACTGAGGAGGAAAAACTACTTCACGAGCAAGACAAAAATCTGTACAGAATAGTGCAATGATCCTTCGCAATGGATTCATTTTTAATTGCAACTTCATGTCCAGTGACAATTTCCTCTGTTCTACCCAGCCACCCCCAAGGTTGCGGCCATGGGACCACAAAACCTCTGAAACCTGACTTCATCTAATGCACTCTGGGACGCCACCCTCCTAGGCTATGGGGCTGGCTTATTTCAGGGTTCCCATGGCAATCATTCCATGCCCTCATCAACAGCACTATCATTCAACCTTCATACTCGAGTCTCTCCAGGGTTAGACTTTCTTCCTTGAACAGCTCAGAGGCCACGTTCTATCACTGTAAGAATTTCCCTCCAGGTGCCCTGAACTCTTTTTCCTCTCTCTCTCCTCTATGAAGGACAGGCAAAACCCCGGTCCTGGAGGCATCTGTCTCCCTGGCGCCAGATCCCACATCGCTGCTTCTACCTGTGTCTGTATACACACTGGCCATGTCCACCTCCTCATGTCCCCTTCACTCACCCCCCTCTAACCTGCCCTCACCACAGCTCCTCCTGCACCAGCTCCTCCTCAGCCAGCTCCATGGTGTCGTAGACCTCCATGATGCAGATGCGAGGAGCACACTGCAGTCCTTGACCACTCATTTGCCCTCTGAGTAGGTCCCCGGGATGCTGAACATTCCTCTGTCTTCACAGACCCTCCTCCTTGGCTGCTAGGACATGGCACTCCCCTGGGTGGCCCCATCCTGTCTTCTCAGGGTCTTTGCTTGCTCTTTCTCCCCCTTTCCCCCTCCATGCTGGAGGTCCCACGGCTCCGTCTGTATTTTCTATTACTCCCATTATCTTTAATTAGGACCTGTGTTCTAAACGACCCGAATGCATATAGCCACCCCACACCTTTCCTATAAACTGCAGCCTTTTGTATGATGTGCCCCTTCAGATTGTGTTCTGACACTTTACCACAGCCTGCCTTCCTCTGCCATTCTTTTTCATATCATTCTCCATTGATTCCAGCCACCAGGGCTTCCTTTCCATTTTTAAAAATCGTACAAAGATCTTCCTAATCTCAAAGATTTTACCAACTGCTCTCTACACCCAGAAGCTTCCCTGCTCCCCCCGGTTCTTTGTAGCACTGACACCCCAGCCCGCAGGCAACATTCTCTGACCACCCTATCTAAGCTAGGTGGGTGCCTACCCCACTCCCCAATTCCCAATTATTCTGCAGTAAAGAATCTCATTTGTATCCTTTAGAGCACTTAGCGGTTTAGGACTATTTTGTGCTTCCTGTTGTGGGCCCAGACTGTAAGCTCTATGAGTACAAGCAGCACAGGACAGCGATGGTTCCACATGGTACACCCTACCCCTAGTAGTGCTTATTGTTTACAGAATGAATAAATGAGTGAATGAAGTCACTGCAGGCTCCCACGCTCCGATGTATAAACCTGAGGCTAGACACTCAGCTTTTGTGTTTAGTAGAGCCTACCAATGAAGTACAAATAACAACACATTTGAGACAGCCCCAAACAGCTCAGTCCCAGGGCACTTTTCAGCAGATGCAACATTCAAATGTATCATCGGTGGCAACTCCTTCCACACAGCATTGCCAAAAAATCACTCAAGTCAATTGCTGAGATTAAGTGCCCCAACTTTCCATTTTTTAAAGTATTGATTTGAGAAAGGGAGAGAAAAACACCAGTTTGCTGTTTAGCCCTCCATGTATTCATTGGTGATTCTCGTATGTGCCCTGACCTGGGATGGAACCTAAGACCTTGGCATATTGGGATGACTCTCCCACCAACTGAGCTACCTGGCCAGGACAATGCCAACTTTTGTACATGTTCCTCAGCTTCCATACCGTATTTGAAGAAAAGTCCAAATTTCCACAGCTCCTTCTACAGGCTACTACAAATACCATTTCAACCTCCCTATACTAATTCAGGGTCAAAATCACAACTCTGTGCTACCCTTTTCTAAGGATTCTGCAGGAGGGAAGCCGCATGAGGACTGTGTGGTTGTAGGAACGTTCACCATTTAACTGGGTTTGCAAACAGGTTTCGCTGTCCCTAGCAGCACTGCATGCATGTGGCAGCTCCTGGGACTGAGTGTTGAGATTCAGGAGAACAGGAGACAACGGGAATCAGCAGAGTCTGCTATGGGAACAGCAGGGGGAGTGGCTGCCCAGATGCTACAGATCTGCCACATGAACCCTGCTCTAAAACAGCACCCAAGACTGCTCTCACTCCACATGTTACTGGAACTTTCTTTGTGTTACTTTGTTAGTTCTCAGCAAGATCAGTGCATCTGCCTGTAGCCACATTCTGGCTGCTAATCTGCAGCAGGCGAGGAAAGCAGCCTATTGAAAACTGCATGGAATCTACTTCTGATGTGACTTAATAGTGTACAGGGCGGTCATGTATGGAGAAATGTCTGGGCTCCAGGACAGGTCTGGTCCTGTGCTCTGAGGCTGCTCGAGCCTCCTACTGCGCCCCCGGCACTGCTGGTGGGCAAAGATCCCTGCTTGTCTGACCCTGACACGAGCGCTCCAAGTGTTTCTCTCAAAAGCTCAGCCACGTTTGGTAGAGTCCAGAAGGTCTTACAGAAGAAACCAGGAGAGTGTGCACACCGAAGTGCTAATCCGTCACAGATGGACTTACTTGGGTGTGCTTTATTTCTTCCGCCATTACGTTTAATTCTTCAGTTAGCCTGTTTTTCTCTCCGCTGAGTTCTTCTTTCAAGTCTGTGATGTTCTGGGTCATCTCGTGCACTTTCCTCTGCAGCTCCGTTTCCCTCGAAGTCAAGGACTTTACCTGAAATTGAATCGCTCCTCAGGATCTGCTTTTGCTTGTCCGTGTGGACGAAACTAACCCCTGTGATCCAACAGTCACAACCCCTTCTCTGCAGGCTCCAATGAGAAACAGGGCCGTGTCTAACCCTCCCTTCACTAATCACTCAACCAACATGCTCAGGTCCCACTGGTGAGCTTCCCTGTTCTTTATAGCAAAGGTTGAAGAAGAGACAGCAATAAGGAAAGCAATGAGAAGGGAAGATAACATTACTAAGTATCAAAACCCAGATTCACTGAGTCAAAATCAAGAGTCACTACTACTGCAGGCAAGTCAATGTCCCAGAAGTTCAAGATCCCATAAACTACGTCGAGCAAACTTTACAAAGTTTGGTCCAATATTGGAAATACCTTCCAGAAGATAATGCAATTCACCCGTGGTTTCCCTCCCTCCTGACAACATATGCAATTGTAGAAAAAGCCACTTACTCTTTCAACACAGGACAGCTTTTCTGTTTGTGTTGATTCAAGCTGTTCCTCTAGGTCCCTGCAGGAATTCTGCAGGACTTTGTTGGTGTCCTGCAAGGTGTCATTTTTGGACTGCAGCCTTCGGATCTTCTGCTGCAGTTCCTTGGTCAGACTCTCCAGGTCTGCTTTCTGCGTCATCACTTGAGGCTCTCCTCCTCGCTGGGACAGCTTAGAGACAAGCTGCTCTTGGTCCTGGAGTTCCCGTTTCAAGAGGCTGATCTCTTGCTCCCTCTTCTTGACCTTCTCTTTGCAGTCTTCTGCTTCTTGAATGAGGCCATGCACGGAAGACTGCAGACTGACACAGTCACTTCTGGTCTGGTCAAGCACGTGCAGCAACTGCCAGTTCTCAAGCTGCAGTTGGGCCATGTGCGCACTCAGACCCTGCTCTCTGGCCTTCCAGGTGCCCTGGTCATCACCCAAGGCGGGCCGTCTCTCCTTGAGGTCTTTCATCTGCGCTCGCAGCCTCTCCTGCACAAGGTCACTTTCTTGTTTCACGCGAGCGATTTCCTGCTCTTTTTCTCGCGATAGACTCTCAAAGGAAGCTTTTAACTGTTCTAATTCCCGGACGCGCTCTTGCTCTTTTTGTAATTGTTTGGTCAGTTCTTCATTTTTTGACCTGAGGTCATTCAGACTCGGGGCCATCTCCTCTATCTTGGCCTTTAACTTGTCCACCTCTGCTTTGGAGCTCTGCGCTTCCCGAGTTGCACGCTCGTGGGTTTTTTTGGCCTTTTTCAGTTCTTTTTCGAGTTGATCGACTTCGCCCTTAAACGACTCTGCTTGATGCTTAGTTTCCTGCAGTTTTGCCAGGACGAAGAATTGCTTCTTGTCATCGTCTTCTAGTTGGTCTTTCAGCTTTTTGAGGCTCTTGCTCAGCTGCTGCACTGTGTGCAGTGGGGAGCTGTGTTCTGGGAACTTCCTGGCTTGTGAGTCATCACACAGAGCTGCCACCGCCTTCAGCACCTCTTTCAGTTCTTTTTCCAGCAATTCCCCTGCAGCTACGGATTCTGCTTGCATGTTGCGATTTTCTTCCTCCTTTGCCTCTAACAGCTGTACCAGGGAAGAGTGTAACGTGGTCAACTCAGTCACTTGACCCTGTTTCTCTTGTAGCTGCTGGGTCAAATTTTCCTTTTCGGACCTGGTCGTGGCAAGGTCCAATTCGGAAGCTTTCAGATGTTCTGTCATGAATTCTATTTGTGCTTTCAGGGTCTCCACTTCTGCTTTGGAATATTCAGCATGCAGAATGGTCTCCTTGTGCTTTTTTCCGGCCATGTGCAACTGGCTTGCAAGATTCTCATTCTTACTCGCAGTGCCCTTCATGTTCTCCAAGTGTTTGTTCTCGGCACCCTCAGAGCTGACCCTCGGTGTCTCCATGTCCCTTTTGAGCAGATGTCCCTCGTCCTGTGTTGGGCTCAGCCTCAAGGCGACCATGTCTGCAGACTCCAAGGTTTCAGGTACATTCGGATCTTCCTGTTGCACTTCACATAGTTTGTTCTGCAGACTTTTGCGTTCCCTTAGAAGGGATTCCTTGTTGTGATTCATGTGTTCGATTGGGTGTTCCTGGTGATTTCTGCCCAAAGACAGGGCCTGTAAGTCCTTTATCAAGTGCTGCAGCTGCTCCTGGAGGTGGACTTTCTCTTTGGAAGACTGCTCCTGACAACCTTCTGCTGGCAGCAGGACTTCCGCAGTCTCGGTGACTGTGTCCATCTCTGGGCTGAGGTGCTGCTGGACATCCCTGTCACTGATCAGGTCCTGCTTGTGTGCTCTGTCTTTTCCTTCGACAGCACACTCTTCTGACCAGTCTGTGTCACAGCTGTCACTTCTGCCCTGGAGAGCCTGTGGCTGTAACATATAACAAGAACACATTTTACTTTTCAGGAAGAGTCAGAAAAGATTCAATAGGCTTCATTATTGCCTTGTAGGCACTGGCTTCTTGCCTGTGCTAAAGACATGTCTTCCAATGGCATATTTCCTACCACATTCTCCCCTCTCCATCCCAATGTCAACACAATGAAGCAAACACTCAGGACGTATCCTGTCTGGACAAGGCACTGGCACAGGCGTGTGTCATGAGGACAAACCCTCCAGTGGTTTGATGGTCTACACTGGCACACACTGAATTTTCAAGGGGTTTTTCTCACTAGGGATTGTCCAGGGAGCTGAAATATAAGTTTTCCTTTGTGATTCTGAGACACGAGGCTAACCAATACCACAGACAGTGCTCAGCTTCCATCGTTAGCATTTCTGATATTCTTCAATAGGAGAAGGCGGTGAGGTGTCACGACCAGATTGTCAGCCCAAGGACTTAAGCCTGCACTTACTGACTGGATTCTTGGAGAAACCATATGTCAGGACACCCCCTTCCTGTCATCTGTCAAACAGGGGTCAGCTGCTGTGACTACCCCTGCTGCTCCCTCAGCACTTGCCGTTTCCATCACACAACGGCAAGGAGAGGGAATGAAGTGAGACTCCTGGACTCTACAGCATTGGGAGCTTAGCTGGGAGACTGGAAGGACAAAGCCAGAAGTAACTAAGCACTTTCCCATTCAGTACACAGAGAAATGTCTTTTTACACCACTGATATGGAACCGCAGATTTGTATCAGGGCAAAGTGTTGGAAAATGATTCAGTCATCTGCCATAAACTCTTACATTTGTTTCATGACTATAACTCTGTAACATTAAACATCTCTGGAAAGGGCTAGAGTGGTAACATTCACATCACGTTCCTTTTCCTAAGCTCTAGTTGAATATGGAAGTGAGCTTGATTAACACACAAAGAATGAAAACATACAACATAGACATGCTCAAGACCACTTTTCTGACTCCGTGATAGGATTTTCTCCAGGATGCTTGGAAAAACCTCTTTAGTAGTTCCCCATATTGGTGTTTAAATGTAATCACTGTAGAAATTCAGCTCTCCAGAAAGGTTTAGTCAGGTTCCTAAAGTTCTGGTATGTGTTTTTTAAAAAACTTTAGAATATATTTTATGCTCTTGAAAACCTATTCTATCTACCAAGGAATGATTCACTTGACACTGGTGCTCAGAAGCCAGAAGACTGCTGCGATGAGCCTCATTTGTCACCAGGGAGTCCCTGGGTGTCAGCAGCTCCCTGACACTCTCCTATTCCGAGGGCAGGTCTCGGTAACGCTGGGTTTTGTTATTTCACTTGACAGCAGTTGAAGCTTGTGCTTTGCATCTTCCACTGGCTCAGTCAGCTCCAAATCCCTCAAACACATGCTCCCGTTTCCTTCTTATGTTTCTCATCTGACAACGTGGCCTTCTGCTTGAGTTCTGCCTGAGCTTCTTCCTGTCTCCACCTGTACTGTCTGTCTCTCGATGACACTGGGAAGGTTCTTCACCTCCACCCTTAGGCTTTGTCCTTCCATCTCCAGTGTGCTTACTCTCTCGTATTCATCGCTTCTTATTTGTTGTATCTTCAAACACATTTCCAATCAATTCATATCACTCAGCAAGATTTCAATCTCTAATTGCATCTACTTTATGAGTTTTCAGTTTCACTTTTCCAGTGAGAAAATAGAGAGTTTTCTCTTCTTTCCATTATTCTGACTCCTTTTTTTTTTTACTCCAAACACTCAATACAGCTTCAGACTCTCTCTCGGTGTTGCTTAACTTTTCACTCACTTGTTCAACGCGATGTTCCCTTTCCTTGAAGAGGGCTTGAGAACCATCACGCTGCTTTTCCCGATCAGACAAGGCAAGCTTCAGTTTCTCTGAAGTCAAGGAGATCTCTTGCGAATTGATTTTTTCCTGGAGATCTCTTAACATGGTTTCTTGAGAAGCATTTTTAGCTATGAAAAATAAAAAATGTAAAGCATTGTCAATGTTTTAAATATCGATTTCCTAAGAATGTGACACTGAAAAAGAAAATCTAAACACACTAAGAACTCCTGAGCCCTGTTAAAATCGGCATTATTGCCCACACACCTCCTGCAAATTAGATCATCAGACAATCATCTAAGACCCAGAAAGTCAACATGGTCCTTTTAGGGGTGCTTTGTTCATCTGCTTTCTAGGAAGCTTAACAAAGTGCTGTTTAAAATACCAAGAGATTACTTTCCTACCCAGTTGAACCGTTTTCTTCTGTGTTTGGGTGTATGTGGACAGGAATAGCTGTTTTATTGTGCTTCACAGATGCTGTGTGTTTTACAAATAGAAGGCAAGACCCTCCACAAGCCAAAAGGTCATGACTCACTTTGTTGTGTGGGATACTGGCTTTATTGCCCTGGTTGGAACAGAGCCTGCCCTACCTCTGAGGTCTGCCCATAGTTTTCACCTCTTATGAAATAATTATTCAGCCCTGGCCTGTGCAGCTCAGTGGATTGAGTGCCAGCTGCGAACCAAAGGCTTGCCATTTTGATTCCCAGTCAGGGCACATGCCTGGGTTGCCGTCCACGTCCCCAGGTAGGGCCACCTGTGGGGCAACCACACATTGATTTTTCTGTCCATCTCTTTCTCCCTACCTTCCCCTGTTGCAAAAAATAAAAAAATAAAATCTTAGAAATATAAGAAATAATTATTCAGAGAGTGAAAACTGTGACAAAAGCCTCCATTACACCTTGTTTTCTGGCCAGCAACACACGTGACCCCCCCTGGCCTCACACAGTTGAGAATCATCTCAATGCTTTCATTCAACAGTGACAGGCATCCTCCCAACTCCCCAAATAAACTGAGGGAGAATAGAAGTTGAGAATCTCAACAGCAGCTGGTAAACACAGCACGGTTTCTAACCAGCATGCAGGAGTGACAATAAGTGGAAACCAGCTCCTGGTTTTCACCCGCTAATTTCAGGCCACCAACCAAGTGATTGGCTCTCCACAGGCCACAAGGGCTATCAGTCAGCTCTTTTTATGAGTACCTAAGACAAAGACCCTGGTGGCCAACAATGGAAAACGCCCACACTTTTCACTATTCTTCTGGTTTCATTCAAGAAAGACCAACATTTCTACCTACTGCACTGGAAACATTGAAAGCTGCCTGGGGGAGATGGAAAAGGTTAGAGAAATCCTAGACGTGCAGATACCCAAGGGGAGAAGAGTAAATGTGACAAGAAGACGTACGGTACAGAGATAAGTGGGTAAGGAAAGGCGCATTCATTTGGTGTGTAGGGCATGACTCTGTGGCTCTACAGTGAGGATAAAGTCATTCAGTGAAGGGAGTCATCAAAAATCGATGGGCATGAAGGGCTGGGACACACGCACTTCACGTGTGGAGTTTCCATTGTGAGGGAACGAGGGAGGAGACGAGCTTTCTCAGCGTCACTGCGGACAGACAAGAGCACTCTGGGGAGACAGGCAGCGCTGACCATTTCCTTTTGTGTGGAAAACATGGAGGCCTCCGGTTTCTAACAGCTGAAACCCAGGCATTTGGGGGCTCTACGTGGTCCAATTAAAACAAAATGTCCAACTACCACTCTAGAAACCAAAAAGTGGGAGAGAGAAAACTTTCTCCACATCGACCGCAGACACCTTTCTGGGAGACTAGATGGAAACATTCAAAGTTTCTAATGCCATCCACCCTCCTCCATACAGCAGCTTAGGAAATCAGTCCACATCACCAAGTTTGACTTACCCCTCATTTCCTCTGCCAGATTCTGGCTCTGACTCAAACGCTGCTTGGTCTTCTTCACTTCTTCCTGCAGGTGGCAGACTTCTCTGGCACTTTGCTCCAACTGACTCTTGAGGAAGCTGTTTTCTTTCTTCATTTCCTAAAGCACAAGTTTACTTGGTTATCATTCAGACAAATGCTCCAGCAAACTATGACTTGTGCCTCAGTAAGAGTCCCTAATGGATCTAGTCGTGTATCTCAAGAGGGGAAATTCACGCCTTGCGTTTGAGTACTTTATACAATTAGGTATTCTGACTTGAACCAAGTGCTTTTGTGAACAGAAGTTAAAACATAAGCACAAAACCCAAATCGGATGGTAATCAGTTTCCTTCCAGAAAACTATTTGTTTCAACTTTCTGGTTGTCTCTAAGCTTGTTAAAGAGTTCACTGAGATGAAAAATCTCCTTGAAAAGATCCCCAAGGACATAAGCTCCAAGTTCTTATCACACCTGAATGATCAAGTATAACTTTCCAAAGTCCGATGTACTAAGAAACAAAATATATTCACAGGAAAAATTGTTCCTTCACACTCTAAAACCATCTTAAGGTGCACTGTAACAGGGGTGTCTTTATGAGTAAGTTACCTTGCATAAATGTTTACCAAGAGAAAGCTGCCATGGGCCACCAGCTGGAATGGGCATTATAAAAGATGTCATCTAAGAAAGACACAGTCTGTGCCCTCAGGATGAAGTGACACCAATCACTTATAACACGGTCACGGGCTAATGACTAGAGTTGGGGAATGTGCTCTGGGAAACCAGGCTGGAGCACAGAAGGAGGAATTCCCTCTACATGGAGGACTGGAAGCTTTCACAGGGAGAACAGATTCTTAGGGCACCGGATCAAATGAAGTATCCATGCACCAAAGTGCAACTAATGTAGCAGAGACGCAGATGCACCCCCACTCTGTTCTCAAGGGTGATGTGTGTAATGTTCTGAATCTAAAACCAGGTAATCTTTGTGTGCAAGGTAAGAGTGCTATTGCTTATTAACCACAGAAGACACAAACCATCATAAATCCTCTATGTCCTGTTTCCCAACCTTCAGTGATGTTGTAGCTGATGAGTATCTCAGCTTATATGATATACATCCCTTAGGAACATAGTGAATTGGCACGTACTGAGGGAAGTCCTGGCCTCACATCCTTGGTGTGGAACATTCATAAAGGTAACTTTAAAAAACACACTCACGCACATGCTTAAAACATATCCCTGAGAAGTAGGGGGAGATTTTTAATCTTATAGAAACAATGAAGACCTACCCCTTAAACCCTAGTGCACCGTTAGAAAACAGATGGCCCTGGCAGGACGGTGTTGGAAAGCTGCCTCCAACGATCATTCTGGTTATTCACAGCAGATGGGTACCAAAGCAGCAAAGCCAAGTTGAAGAAGAGGGAGAATGTCGCTAGGAGAGAGTAGTTGAAAACTTGCTGGCAGAGCTCTGTTCATGTATATGTTCACTTCATCATCAAGAAAAGTCAGAGCCCATTGTAGTCTTTGTCCGAATCCTGCCTCCCTTCCACGTTGGCAAATGAAGACACCAATCAGAATGGAAGGGCTGCTCCGTCTGACCCCAAGACTGAGATTTGACCTTCACACTCGGCAGTGTTCAGTGTGCCAAGGAGGGTCTTTAAGATACCATGATGTTACTGACTTACACCAGTATCGTTACACTATTGACACTGCAATCTCCTGTTGGTTCTTCAAACTCAGGATAATGGGCATGAAATGAGATCACAGAGGTGAGAGGAAAAACACCTGAATGTACTCCAACAAGGGCAGCGAGGCAGTATTTGCATTTCTTCCCAAACCCTCAGAGCAGCCAGATTTACAAGCTCAGTGCTAAGACCAGCGGAATGAGTTCAACGTGAGAGACAGTGAGGAGAGTTTAGCTGCCTGGGCTGACTTAGCATTCTTACTTTGCAACCCAACTGGGGATCGAACCCGCAAACTTTTGGTGTGTTGACCATGCTCCAACCTGCTGAACCGCCCGGCCAGGGCCTTCCTGTGACATAAGATGGACGAGAATCCTCTACTCTTCTGCTGGGCTTCTGGATATTACAGCGCTCTTTCATGGCTCTGCCCGGTTGGTTTCCCTCTCTTGAGTGTCCCTAAGTGGCTCTTAATTAAGCCCTTTCTACTTAACTCTAGGCCACTAAATACTCAGAGAGAAGCCAAATTAAAGTTATCAATAGAATCCTCTCAGTAGGAGCAACGTCAGTGTAGCCCTACAACGAATCTACAAAGACACTGCAACCATGCTCAACCCACAGGCTAACGTTGACTTGTGAGGTCAGAGTCACATAACTTACAATTACTTGATGTTTTCATGAGAATTTGAAGCTAAATCGTCTTCATCTGAAATTGATTTGGCCCATTTAACTCACTGACTTTACACCAGGATTTTAATATTTCGTGACTCAAAAGCCCATCGTTGGCATGGGGATTAAATTATATCCCCCT
The DNA here is from genome assembly GCF_022682495.2 of Desmodus rotundus. Classification (NCBI taxonomy): domain Eukaryota; kingdom Metazoa; phylum Chordata; class Mammalia; order Chiroptera; family Phyllostomidae; genus Desmodus; species Desmodus rotundus. The sequence continues at coordinate 81,135,718 of NC_071398.1, forward strand.
TCCCATCACCAATTTTGTTTCTTTCCATTTAGAAAACACCTTGCTTTCTCACATTGTCCCACCTCGCAGGTGGTCTAAAACAATGTTTTATCAGAAGACTACTATATCTTCTTAAATACATGTCATATTGTCCTGTGATTCCTGTAAAGAGTAATTAAATCAGAATAAAAAGTGATGAAAAAAAAGCACCATGTTCTATGTCATAGGTTATATTCCAAGTGGCAAATTCATGAGCAATTGTGGCAAATAAAATAGAAAATGATGTGGTCGTGACAACCTACTAAAAAACGGTGTAGAGATTCTCCGTCACTGCATCCTGAACAGGAGCTGATAAAGACTCCTCTCTGCTCCTCACTCACCTCACTGCTCCTCCTCAGCTCATTTTCCGTGGTCTGACTCGCCCGTAAGGCCTGTTTGGTTTGGCCCAAATGTTGCTTCAACTCTTCCAATTCTCTTTCCAGCTGGTGCTTTCCTGATGTGACCTACAGAGAGAAAAACAAGGCCAAGTTTAGTTTTCTGTTGTTTACTTTGTAAATCATCACGTCTCCTTCTATAACACAAAAGTCACTAAAGAAAAGACTGAGGCCCTCTAGGGGGCTTGAGACTCTTGCTCTGACAGAGTCCAGGCGCGATCGCAGGCTTCTCAGCAGAGTGACATGATGTGATTGGCCCCGTTAAGATCCATCTGACCACTGGTTGTAAAGAGACTGAGGAAGAAGTGCAAAGCAGGGAGACAAGTAGGAGGCAAGAACAGTAACCCAGGCAGGAGACAAACGGTCTGGGACCTGACACAGCCATAGAGGTGCTGAAAGTAGTCACATTTCATAGAAAAGACAGACAAAGGTAAAGCCAGGTGTGTTCTCAGCAGGGAACTTGGCCGGAGCCATGGGAAGAGCACAGTTGACATTTCCTGGGATGACAAAGACAAAGGGAAGACCAGGTCTGAATAGACACCTGGAGTTCCAGTACGAACATGGGAAGTGTGAGATGCCTGTTAGAAATGCCGTGTGGAAATGTCAGACACACACTGGTGAGTCCCAAGTTCAGGACCAATGACCTGGCCGGAGATATGAGCACGGGAGCCATCACCACAGAGAGAAAACCTAAAGTCACACAGCTGGACGACATCATTTTTGAAGTGAGTGCTAAACAATAAGGTGACATAATTTTCAGTGCTTTGACACTTGCAGGGCACACATGACTTGGGAGAGATCCCACCCATTGATGTCCCACCCAGTGATCTGACCAAGAACCAGAATGTCACAGAGCTCCACAGACCCTGACATGTGAGAACCTCACTCCTCACTCTCTGACTCCATCACTGTCCTCTTCTCCAAGAAGGAGAAGCCAGACCCAGACAGGTTCCATCTGTTCTCCTGCTTGAAAGTAAGGAGTGTGAGGCTGGAGCATTACTCCCTCCAAAGCATCCCAGGTCTGCTGCAGGACAGAACTAACGTGTCCAAGGACAAGGAGAGGGGATGAAGTGAGGAGCGCCTACTTTATCCAGCTCTGCCTGCAGGATGTTGCGAGCATTCTTGGTCTGCTGTAGCTCCTGAGTGAGTCTGCCTTTCGCCTGCGAGCTCTCTCTGTACAAGATTTGGAAAGCACGCTGTTGACTGGAGAGCTCCTGAAATGCAAAATACATTCTCTTAGCACTCAGGATGGTCCACATGCAGGCTCCAGGGTGACACGGTTGTCCCATAGGATATGCAGGGACAGTGCAAGAGACAACAGGGAACCTAGCTGACCATCCAAAGGGTAAAAAACATCATCAGCCTGAGTACAGGTCCCGGTCATCCAATCCTGGTCTCCAAGGGCCGGGAAAGGAGTCCACCTGTTGACCACACCACCATTCTGAAATCAGTCACCTCTGTTTGA